>NC_041400.2:63582795-64182795 GCF_900747795.2 Erpetoichthys calabaricus
GGGGTTAGTGCGGATTTTAGAGCCACCATGAATAGTTATTATAATGAATTGAATATACAGAGTATCAGGATTAAATTAAAGTGAAGTTATGAGAAGGCAATGTTAAAGTAGTGTGTTTTCAGCAGTTTTTTAAAGTGCTACACTGTATTAGTCTGGCGAATTCCTATTGGCAGGCTATTCCAGATTTTAGGTGCATAACAGCAAAAGGCCGCCTCACAACTTCTTTTAAGTTTTGCTCTTGGAATTATAAGGAGACACTCATTTGAGGATCTATGGTTACGATTTGGAATATAAGATGTCAGACATTCCGATATATAAGATGGGCCAAGATTATTTAAGGCTTTATAAACCATAAGCAGAATTTTACAGTCAATCCTGAATGACACAGGTAACCAGTGTAGTGACATCAAAACTGGAGAAATGTGCTCGGATTTTCTTTTCCTAGTTAGGATTCTAGTAGCTGCATTCTGCTCTAGTTGCAAACGATTTATGTCTTTTTTGGGTAGTCCTGAGAGGAGTGCGTTACAGTAATCTAGTCGACTGAAAACAAACGCGTGAACTAATTTCTCAGCATCTTTCAATGATATAAGAGGTCTAACTTTTGCTATGTTTCTTAAATGAAAAAATGCTGTCCTAGTGGTCTGATTAATATGTGATTTAAAATCTCCTCTCCACCCAGTTCCTCCTCACTTCCTTCATGCCAGAACTCGACTCATGCAAGGTTAGTTTTCTTGCTTATTTATGGTTAGTTTTTGTATAAATTAAGGATTTTTCAAATGTTCATTTTTTTTCCCTGTGCTTAAAACTCATTAAAAAAAGTGTTTACAGCAAGTGGTTCGTAAGGCTATAGCGTGAACTCTTGCAATGTTAGTTTTCTCTGTTAAAGGTTTTCTCAGTGTTATTCAATGTTTTTACATTTAGTTTACTATTACACAGTGTATTCTATGGTATAATTAACTATTTTTGTGCTTAAAAATCTTAAAAAATAAATGTTTATATACAATTTGTACAGTCCAGAATGGATTAATTGTATTTGCATGCAATCCTATGGGGGAAATTACTTCGGGTCATGACCAAATCGGGTTGTGACCAGAGATCTGAAACAAATTATGGTCATGACCCGAGGTTCCACTGTATGTATATATATATATATATATATATTGTAGAAATAAAGCACAAAACAGCATAAAGGTTTGGGTTTTCCAGCCCCGTATACTGTACAGTTTTGAAAAATGGGCCAGGTATTTTTTCCATATACAACAGACAGTCAAGATGGCGAAGTGGGGAACATTTATGGAGTGGGACCGGAATTGAAAGAGAGGAATGCTGGGAAGGAACCGAGGTGGAGGTTGGGAGTCATGACATCATCAGAGGTAGACGGAAGGAAGGGAAAGAACACAGAAGTGGCAGTATGTGGTCAGGGAATCTGATTAGATTCATGACGGCGCTGCTTCTTTCTTTCTGTAAGAACATAGAGAGTGAGGTTAGTACCTCGCTTTTCCCTTTTGGCATGAGTTTTCGCGCTGCAGTTCGGGTCTTTACACGGCTCCCTATGTGCGAGTGCGTGACATGACCCCCGCCTCAGCCCAGACCCATCGGGTCGGGTGCACCAAACCGAGTGGTCGTGAACCCAGGAGAGGGCATCGCCATTGTCCTGAAGGTGGCCCTGGCAATAAGTGACGGTAAACTTGTATGGCTGAGGGTCCAAAAACTACCTGGTGACTCGGGGATTCAACTCCTTGTGAACCGCCATCCACTGGAGAGCGGTATGGTCCGTCACTAGTGTGAAGTCGCAACCCAACAGGTAGTACCTCAGGTGAGTCACCGCCCAATTAATAACCAAGGCTTCCCTCTCCACTGCCGCATACCTGGTCTCCCGATTCAACAGTTTCCGGCTCAGGTAAATTACTGGGTGTTCAACACCATCGATGCTTTGGCTCAGCATGGCGCCCAGGCCTTTGTCCGAAGCATCGGTCTGGAGGATAAAGTGAAGAGAAAAATCAGGAGTTTTCAATATTGGTGCCGTTGTCAGGGCCGTCTTAAGGTCACTGAATGCTTGTTCCGTTTCATTGTCCCATACCACATACAAAGGAGCCCGTTTCTTTGTTAAATTAGTCAAGGGTGCTGCTGTCTTGGAGAAACGAGGTACAAACCGGCGATAGTAGACCCGCTAACCCCAAGAAGGCTTGCACCTGTTACTTGGTACTCGAACGGGGCCATTCGAGGATGTCTTTGACTTTAGAATATTGGGGCTTCATCAGTCCTCCCCCCACTAGGTAGCCTAAATATTTGGCCTCCATCAAGCCAAAGAAACATTTGCGTGGATTGATACGGAGATCGGCCTTCGCTAGTGTTAAGTGGACGCCGTACACTGGCAAGTTATGTTCCTCCCAGGTGCCGGAATAGATGACTATGTCATCCAGGTAGGCGGCACAATAGGACTGGTCGCTGGCGCCCAGTGCAGTCCGAATGGGAGAACCTTATATTGCCAATGTCCACTAGGGGTACTAAAGGCGGTTTTCTCTTTCGCGGATGGCATTAAGGGAATTTGCCAGTATCCCTTGGTCTTGTCAAGAGTAGTCAGGTACTGAGCCATACCCAAACGTTCAATGAGGCCATCCACCCAGGGCATAGGGTAGGCATCGAATTTGGAGACCTGGTTAAGACGTCTAAAGTCATTGCAGAATCTCCAGGAGCCATCTGGCTTAGAAACGAGGACGACAGGACTGAACCAAGGACTGTGACTTTCCTCGATTATGTCCATGTCCAACATCCGCTGGATTTCTAGTTCCACCTCTGCACATTTCGCCTCAGGGAGGCGATAGGGGAATTCCCTGACCACCACCCTGGGGTCCGTTATGATGTCGTGCTCAATCAGCGAGGTGCGGCCTGGTGTCTCACTGACCACCTCCAGGACCGACAGGATCGCTTGTTCCAGCTCCTGCTGTTGATGGGACGTCAAATTGGGACCGAGGTTAAAGGATGATTTTTCTGAGAAAAGGGAGAGGGTTGTACCAGAGTGCGGGTGGCCTTCCCGTTCTCACCATGGCTTTAATAAGTTCACATGGTACACCCTCTCACTCGGCCGACGATTCGGTTGTCTTACCAAATAATCGACGAGCCCTTTTCTTTCCTTAACCTCATAAGGGCCCTGCCAATGGGCCAGTAATTTGGAGTGGGAGGAGGGTACGAGCACCATCACCGGTCCCCAGGTTGGAATTCCCTGAGGACTGAGTTTCGATTATAACACCGTGCCTGCACTGCCTGAGCATGCATCATGTGTTCTTTTAGAAGAGGTCACATTTTATTTAACCTATCGCGCAGTTGCGTGATATATTCCAATATATTACTGGAGGGAAGAGCCTCCGCTTCCCAACCTTCTTTTAGTATGTCCAGAAGGCCCCGGGGTTGGCATCCATACAAAAGTTCAAACGGGGAAAACCCTGTGGAGGCTTGTGGCACTTCCCGGTAGGCAAAAAGCACGAGAGGTAAAAGTTGGTCCCAGTTCCTACCATCTGCGCTGACATACCTTGCGCAGCATCTGCTTAAGCGTCTAATTAAAACACTCTACCAGTCCGTTGGTTTGCGGATGGTAAACAAACATCTTCAGATGTTTAATACGGAGTAATTTGGCAACCTCCCTGAACGTATCCGAAGTAAAGGGAGTACCTTGGTCCGTGAGGACTTCTTTAGGTATTCCCACTCTGGAAAAAAGGCTTACCAACTCCCGTGCGATAGTTTTTGTATTGGCGGAGCATAAGAGGAACCGCCTCTGGGTACCGAGTTGCGTAATCTACCATGACTAATATATATTTATGGCCACAGTTCGAAGGCTCTAGGGGTCCTACTAAATCGATTTCGATCCTTTCAAAGGGAACATTAACGAGGGGAATCGGAACGAGAGGAGCACGGACCCTCCTAGGTATCTGATGTAGCTGACAATCCGGGCAGGACTGGCAGAAACGTCGGACCTCCTCATTTATTCCGGGCCAATAGAAACAGAGTTTTATTCTCTCGAGAGTTTTCTCGGCCCCGAGATGGGCACCTAGGAGGTGGGCGTGAGCCAGTTCACAAACCTCCCGCCGGTAGGTCAGTGGCACTATAAACAACTTCCGCACGTCGCCTTCGTGAGTCGCAACTCGATACAACAGGTTATTTTCCAGTACAAAGTAGGGTTCCGGTGGCATGGGATTATCTGACATATTGCCATCAACGGAAACAATAGCATTCCGAGCAAACTTTAGGGAATCATCATTCCACTGTTCCCTTTTAAATGAGGCCGACGTTGACCTAAATTGGTGGTCCATGCTGTCTAAGGGATCTATTCGCATCAGGGGGCTGTCGTTTACTCGGCTCGGGCCCTCACCCGGTGGTGCTTCCGGGTCAGGGTCCGTCGCCTGGGAATCTTCCCCCCGTCCGCTTACGTCATCATCATTTGACGAACTGCACGGCATGGGAGCCGTGGGGAGGGCGCCCCGTCCACCCATAATAAGACCCAACTTGGCTACAGGAGTGGTTTTTGTTCTACCACTTTTAGTTTTCAACCAGTCATGTCCCAGAATTACAGGAAAGGGGGGTTCGGGTAACACAGCCACAGACAGTTGACTTACTTCCCCCTTCCAGGTAATATAACATTTCGCTGACCAATAAGACCTGGTCTCCCCATGCACACAAGTAACCTTCATATGTTGGTTTAACCACTGTCGCAGTAGGATATAACGGCGAGCCACAATGGTTATGTTGCTCCCGGTATCAAATAACGCAACCACGGAGTGTCCATTTACCAGTACCATTCCCATATTCGGAACTGTCAGGGGATTAGACAGAGCACAATACCTCTCAACTGTTGTCCAACTGCAGTCCATCGGCTCCATATTTAGTGGACAGGCTGGTAGAATATGCCCCACTTCGCCACACTTGAAACAGCGCGGCGGTGCTGGCAGCTTCTCTCTATGTTTCACCGCAGCTTCCACAGCACGACGGGTGGGCTCGGGGCTGGCGACACGTCCCTGTCAGTTTGGTTCGGTGTACCGCGAGCTGATGCTCCAAGACCTCGAGGAGGCCCTTCATGTCCTTGTAGGGGTGTCGCCGGACCTTCTGGGCAAGACAATCCGGCATGGCATTGACTAAACCTTCGCACGTCACCTGTTCGACCACTTGGCGTGCTTGGGTACCTTCTGTCCTTAGCCAGCGGCCCATCATTACCCCAGAACTCAAAAGCCTGGGCTCGGGCAGGGTGATCAGGGTCAAACTGCCAATGCCTCCACTCACTCGTCTGCTGGCCCGACATGATGCTGTAGCGACTGAGTATCTCCGCTTATAGGAGGTCATAACTCGTGGCTTCCTCCTCGGGGAGGTCGTGATAGGCCCGCTGCGCGATGCCTTTCAAATATGCTGCCAGTATGGACGCCCATTCCGTCCGCGGCCATTGATTTCGAGAGGCTGTCCTCTCGAATATCCCCAGATAAGACTCAATGTCATCCGCCTCAGAGAGCGGGACGATCGGAGGAGGAAGAGGCTGTGCGGGCTCTGTTCTTACTTCTTCAGGTGCAGCCAGGCGAGCTTTGGTCTCTTCCAGCTCACGCTTCGTCACGGTTTGCTCAAGCTGCAGGGTCTGGAGCTGAGTCACCAAACTGGTCAACACGCCATTTAGGTCCTGTCCTTCCGACATTTCGGACCATCACTATCGTGCCGGCTACGCCACTGTAGAAATAAAGTACAAAACAGCATAAAGGTTTGGGTTTTCCGGCCCCATATACTGTACAGTTTTGAAAATGGGTCAGGTATTTTTTCCATATACAACAGACAGTCAAGATGGCGAAGTGGAGAACATTTATGGAGTGGGACCGGAATTGACAGAGAGGAATGCTGGGAAGGAACCAAGTTGGAGGATGGGAGTCATGACGTCATCAGAGGTAGACGGAAGGAAGGGAAAGAACACGGAAGTGGCAGTACGTGGTCAGGGAGTCTGATTAGATTCATGGCGGCGCTGCTTCTTTCTTTCTGTAGGAACAAAGAGAGAGAGGTTAGTACCCCGCTTTTCCCTTTTAGCATGAGTTTTTTCATGCTGCAGTTCGGGTCTTTACGCGGCTCCCTATGCGCGTGTGCGTGACAATATATATATATACAGTAATCCCTCCTCCATCGCGGGGGTTGCGTTCCAGAGCCACCCGCGAAATAAGAAAATCCGCGAAGTAGAAACCATATGTTCATGTGGTTATTTTTATATATTTTAAGCCCTTATAAACTCTCCCACACTATTATAAACATTTCACGCACAATTATACAGCATAAACCCTTTGTATTCTCTTAGATATTAGGTAAGATTCGTTGAAATTATGTATGTAAACACAGTTTACATACAGTAAAACCTAAATATTATTTTAAAGATATCGAGCGTCTCCGATATCACATATGTTACAGCCATTACGACAGACAGGCCACCATCAATAAATACGTACAATGCAAGAAAAATTGTATACAATAAAATGTGTGTACAGTGACACTAAACTATGTACATGTAATAAGTACTGTACGTAAATAATTAATTATGGTTACTCACCAACGATGACACGACGACTTGTCCGATAACGATGAGTTTAATTTTACTGCACAACAAAGGATAGTGTTACAGCTCTTCTAAAGGAGCCTCTTCAGGCGACTGTTTAGCACCGCCGTTTTTCTTCTTCCATCACTCTTCAATCCAAATCCCTAAAGCAGATTCCATCCAGACTACTGCCTTACAACGTCCACTTGCAACTCATTGTGCGCCCTGGTTAAAAGACACTGCGGCCGTAGATCTTATATGCTTTTCCTCCTTTTTAAATAAAAAGAATCGTGGACTCATTTATGCTGTAATGGTGTCCTGCAGCGGTGTAGCTGTTTCCTTCCTTCAACATATCCAAAACTTTTACCTTTTCTGCAATCATTTGCATCTTCTGTTGGCGCTTGTGCACGTTAATGCTGAATGAGTGAGATTAGTACTTCCTGGTTAATGCAGCACTCCGTCGCTGAGCCAATCAGCAGCACACAGGAACTTAACCGCATGCTCTGATTGGGTAGCTTCTCAGCCATCCACCAATAGCGTCCCTTGTTTCAATTCAAATGCGTCCCTTGTTTCAATTCAAATGGGCAAATCAACTGAGGAAGCACACGTACTGTAGACCGCAGACATCCGCGAAGCAGTGAAAAATCCGCGATATATATTCACATATGCTTACATTTAAAATCCGCGATGGAGTGAAGCCGCGAAAGACGAAGCGCGATATAGCGAGGGATCACTGTATATATATATATATACATATATACAGTTAGGTCCATAAATATTTGGACAGTGACAACTTTTTTCTAATTTTGGTTCTGTACATTACCACAATTAATTTTAAATGAAACAACTCAGATGCAGTTGAAGTGCAGACTTTCAGCTCTAATTCAGTGGGGTGAACAAAACGATTGCATAAAAATGTGAGGCAACTAAAGCATTTTTTTAACACAATCCCTTCGTTTCAGGGGCTCAAAAGTAATTGGACAATTGACTCAAAGGCTATTTCATGGGCAGGTGTGGGCAAGGTGTGGAAGATTTTGCTGTGAACAGACAACATGCGGTCAAAGGAGCTTACCATGCAGGTGAAAGAAGCCATCCTTAAGCTGCGAAAACAGAAAAAACCCATCCAAGAAATTGCTGCAATATTACGAGTGGCAAAAACTACAGTTTGGTACATCCTGAGAAAGAAAGCAAGCACTGGTGAACTCAGCAACGCAAAAAGACCTGGACGTACACGGAAGACAACAGTGGTGGATGATCACAGAATCATTTCCATGGTGAAGAGAAACCCCTTCAAAACAGCCAACCAAGTGAACAACACTCTTCAGGGAGTAGGTGTATCGATATCCAAGTCTATCATAAAGAGAAGACTGTCTGAAAGTAAATACAGAGGGTGCACTGCAAGGTGCAAGCCACTCATAAGCCTCACGAATAGAATGGCTAGATTGGACTTTGCTAAAGAACATCTAAAAAAGCCAGCACAGTTCTGATAAAACATTCTTTGGACAGATGAAACCAAGATCAACCTCTACCAGAATGATGGCAAGAAAAAAGTATGGAGAAGGCATGGAACAGCTCATTATCCAAAGCATACCACTTAATCTGTAAAACACGGTGGAGGCAGTGTGATATCTTGGGCGTGCATGGCTGCCAATGGCACTGGGACACTAATGTTTATTGATGATGTGACACAGGACAGAAGCAGCCGAACAAATTCTGAAGTGTTCAGAGACATACTGTCTGCTCAAATCTAGCTAAATGCAGTCAAACTGATTGGGCGGCGTTTCATGATACAGATGGACAATGACCCAAAACATACAGCAAAAGCAACCCAGGAGTTTATTAAAGCAAAGAAGTCGAAAATTCTTGAATGGCCAAGTCAGTCACCTGATCTTAACCCAATTGAGCATGCATTTCACTTGTTGAAGACTAAACTTTAGACAGAAAGGCCCACAAACGAACAGCAACTGAAAGCCGCTGCAGTAAAGGCCTGGCAGAGCATTAAAAAGGAGGAAACCCAGCATCTGGTGATGTTAGTGAGTTCAAGACTTCAGGCTGTCATTGCCAGCAAAGGATTTTCAACCAAGTATTAAAAATGAACATTTTATTTCCAGTTATTTAATTTGTCCAATTACTTTTGAGCCCCTGAAATGAAGGGATTGTGTTAAAAAAAATGCTTTAGGTGCCTCATAAATTTATGCAATCGTTTTGTTCACCCCACTGAATTAAAGCTGAAAGTCTACACTTCAACTGCATCTGAGTTGTTTCATTTAAAATTCATTGTGGTAATGTACAGAACCAAAATTAGAAAAAAGTGGTCTCTGTCCAAATATTTATGGACCTAACTGTATATATACATGTACTTATATATATATACATGTTATGGAAAGATGGATCCAAAATTGTTGAAGATGTTAGTGGTCATTGTTATGCTTTTTATACCCTGAAGAGATTCAGTTCAGAAATCAGACTATGTTATGTACTTTGTGATTAAACTAAATGTTGTCTTCTAGAAGTAACAGAAATTTGTATGAAAAAGATAAGATTACTATTAAATTAATATGGTTTTAATGTGTATTTTCCATTACAGGGTCACAAGAATGTAAATCCAATCCTAGCAGCATTAGGCATCAAACATGAACAGATCGTTTTCTAAAAACAGAGAAAATGGCCTGACTGTGCCAATTTTTGACTTCCCACACTCCTTGTAAAATGCTTATCTTTGGGAATACAATGAGACATTCTGATAAAAAAAAGAAAAACATTGAATAAACTCCTCACAGGTATTGATCTGGTCAGGAATTGAATCCAGGTCACTGGAGTTTCAAAGTAACGACACATATCATCATTACCACTACTGAAATAAAGCAGTCTATTTTCACTGGCTACATAACATTCTGCTGTGACACTTTTTCAGGTTTGGTCCATGAAGCACTACAGAGGATGGTGAAGATATTACAGACACATACAGTATTTCCATTCCATTTATGACATGTAAAATACACACTGCCTTAAAAAAGGTGAACAGCATTCTAGACCTCAGTTT
The DNA here is from genome assembly GCF_900747795.2 of Erpetoichthys calabaricus. NCBI lineage: Eukaryota > Metazoa > Chordata > Cladistia > Polypteriformes > Polypteridae > Erpetoichthys > Erpetoichthys calabaricus. The sequence goes on from NC_041400.2 coordinate 63,592,386, forward strand.
CTCACGTATTCGTTTTCTTCCTCTTACATTCTGATGCTGAAACTTCTAGACTCAGAAACAGCTTTAACCCTGAGGTCATAAGGCTACTTACAGTTTTTTTCTCAATTGCCTAGACACATTTCTTGAAAATAAGCTCCATTTCTCAAAACTCTAAACATAATTTCATAACTGCGTACTCAACTCCCCAAACTTTAAACTTTCAGGTCAAAACCAAACTCTCTACTCAAAACAATGTAATTTTATGTCAAAACCAAACTTTGCCTTCAGACATCACACAAAAGCCCTCAGAAAAGCATACACTACAACATAGCCCTACACCAACCATGCTGAGATTAATTCAAAACTGTACTGTAAAAACCTTTTACTGCACTGAGTAATGCTACTTATACCCCCCATCCCTGTACACAATGCACACTATATAAACAACAAATATAGACATTTTCCAAAAATGTTTTCATTTACTACACAATGCATAAAGAAAATTATATTCAGCTGCAGCATCCCTTCTCTGGTCAGGGTTAGGCCAGAGAATCTCATTGGCATTGCATGCAATATGATCCCTGGTCAGCCAGCAGGGGAAAAAATGTAGGGGGGCTCGGTAATAGACCTTCCACCGCCATGCTGAAAAAAACTCCTCTATAGGGGTTTAGGAAAGGAGAATATGCAGGCAGAAAGGTGTTGCTGAATCTGGGGTTGTTGGTGAACCAGTCACGAATTACAGCAGTCCAGTGGAGACTGACATTGTCCCAAATTACAACATAGCATGGCTGCTTTGGTTGTGATGGTTCCTCTGGTTGAGTTGGTATACATGATCTCAGAGACCACTGAGGAAAGCCAGTATAATCATGGTGTCATATGGACCAAGAATGGCATGTCAGTGGAGGACCCCTTGGTGGCTGATGGCAACATACATTGTCACATTCTCCCCTTGCTGGCCAGGCACATTCACAATGGCCTCTTGGCCAAATTGTGTCCCTCAACCTCAGTGGTAGGCGAAGATCAAGATGCTGCTTTGTTCTGTTTTGATCAGTGTAATGTCTTGCTTTCAGTACATTTCTCATACTGCAGAATATAACGGGGTCTAGCCTTTAAACTCTGCCACTAAACTGGAAACCTCATCTTCCACATGTTCTAAATCTAGAACACTGCAGGGCCAACAGAGCTAGCCCCTTCAACCATAAACAAGCTTGCAGAATCAAATATGAAGATAATTTCATACACTACAAAAAGCAACATTTTTTAGAAAAGAAACTACATTGAGAAAATGATGAAAAATTGTTTAAGGGTACAAAATTGAAGATTGTTATAAACAGTTTAATTACTTTTTTATAACATCTGAAAGGGCTGTGCCTCACTAGCCCTTAATGGGGAAATGCCATTCGTTTTGACCATGATTCGCCTATCCAGGAAATAAATTAAGTATATCAAACAGTAATAATTCAAGTCACAGCTGCCATTTTAATCTATGAATGTTACCATATAATGGATTTATTAAATGTATTCCTGTACAACTTTTAGTTGAAACTAATGTATCTCTGAAGATATATGATCGAGCTCTCTGAGAAACACTTAAAGCATGTCTAAAGGGACAAATAATACCTTATATTCTACAAAAATAAACTGCAAACCAGAAGGGCAACAGAATTATTTAATTACATTCCCAAAATCGAAGTGGAATATGCAAGATTTGTCTGCTGCTAAGCTCTGTAAAAACAACTGTTATTGCAAGCAGAATTCGGTTTTATTAACTGTAGCTTGTTTTCTGCCATATTTATCTCAGCCTTAAAGCTTTGTTTAGCATTATCTCTTTACATTATTAATATGAAGAAAACAAAACAAACTTTGAACATGACTATTATAGTTTTATTTTTAGATATAATATCTCATAATCTTTTTTATTAGCCAAACAAGGAGGCCATACATTAGATGACATTATTATTCACTGTATACCTTGAAATATTCTTGACAATTTAGAATAACAATAGCAGCTTCTACATGTAAGAAATATGAGTGATGACCACTATTATTGAACACTGAGAACGGGATCGAATAATGTCTTTGTATCAACTTGCTTTACTAATGCATCAGGAAATATAAAAAATAATGAAGTAAGATATGAAAGAACACTGGGAGTATGGTTTGGATGAAGAATAAACTTAAAAGTAGTCAAACTGAAAATTTAAATGTAGTCTAAACAAGAATTAATAAAAGAGTATCATCTCTTTTTAAGGGACTGTGGGGACAGTCGTTTCCATTAACATGCTTAAATATTCCACCTATTCTCTAATTCCCCAGCAATGCTTTTAAGATGGGAGACAACATTTGAGCAGAATATAGTAAACTATAATATAAAGTGACATGTTTGAATTTTTATTTTAAAGTAAGAACAAATTCAAAATATTGGAGACAGTTGATGAGTACAGACTCTCCAAAGTATTAATAAATAATATCTGTTACATACAACTGAAGATGAGGAAGAAAAATGGGTACTGTATTTGTAATCAATGTGACAACCAGTGAACTAATGAGAAATATTAGGATAATGCTCTAAATTCCTAAAATTTGATATGTATTGAACCAATTTTAGTTGAATTAATGCTGAACAATGAACACAAAATAAAAGATAAATGCCTGAACATCAAAAAAAACAAGAGACAATAAACAGGAAAAAAATAGAAGGAATGTTATGAACAAATAGGTTTATGTAAGGATGTGTCACTCTGGATGATGAAGAACAATGAATAGGATGATACCAGTAATTTCCAGTCAAAGTCATAGAACATTGGTCATTCAATTCAGTAGGTTTGATGTTAGATTCTGATCTAACAGATGGTCATACTGCTGCTCACCCTGAACTACCTGTAAGGGCCGCTGTAAAATAAACATACCCAGATGAATATCATTCCCTTTTTGCATAATGTCAAAATTTTAGTCCTCAATGAATTGGACAGTTCTACTGCATTACCATTACCATGCATGACGAGTCTTATATTAAGCAAGGCAATGCTAAATGCAGAAATTTAATTAAACAGAGATCTGTCTACAGAGTTTATTTCAATATAGAGCAGTTTTGGTGTATTGACACTTTTGCAATCATAAACCCTGACAGCATACTTGTGAATTAACAGTGCTGATGAACTCCCAAGCATAGCCTGTTTACATCATGATCCTGTAAATATGCTTTAAATGCTGCAGTATGCCAGCATTTTTAAAATTATTCAAGTTTGACCATAGAGAAAATCATCATGAGAGTATTTCAGCATAGTGGAAATCCAGTGCTTACTCAGGAAATAGCAATGTTAATGAAGAATGAAGTAAGCATAAGCAAATGGAGCTGATACTGTTGCAGTATATCAGAGAAAACAGGAAATATTCTTACAATTAGATCTCTAAGTTTAAAATAAATAAATACATACATACGGTACATACATACATAAATAAAAATACATCAATTAGTAAAAGCAATTAAGGATGTCAAGGAGATTCAATATCTCCAGAAGTTACAATTTTAGTTGAATCACAATCAACGAGTCAAAGCCAAATCCAAGATAAGGATGTGGCAAATTTCAGTCAACGAAAGAAAAAAAAAAAAGCAGGAAAAGAAAGTGAGAAACAGTAAAAAAAAAGTGTAAAGAAGTTTACAGAGAGAGGAGTGGCAGCAAGCATGCACCAGTGTTCCCTCCTTCATAGGTCATAGGACAGTTCTTTCTACTGTCTTTAACGGGTCTCAGCTCAAACTTAACTCAAAACTACAGATATACTTCTGTAACTGTGCATGTGTAAATGACATGTCCTCATTTAACACAAATTGTTAATAATTACAGTTCAGTAATATTATGTGGATGTACTGTTATCACAGATGTGAATTGTAATTAGAGCTGCAATTTTAATCACAGGCCTATTTTTGGAACTTTTCATTAGGGAAAAAGCCATTAAGCTGTTTTCCCAATATGAGATATTAAATCAATTATAATTTTTAGCTTCTATGGGGTGATCAATTCTACAACCATCATTAGTTAATGAAGAGTGGTATATGACATGATGAGATTAGTTGCAATTAGATTTGAATGTTATCTGAATGGTAGCAAAATGTCAACCCATCAGGTCAAATATTTTATCTAAATTAAGGATGGTGGTGGCATGTGTGCATCAGGACACCCTGCGTCTTCCCTGTTTTTGTGAATTAGTAGCACTATGGTTACTATTTTTGTATTTTTCCAGATACAGTTGTGCGAATACATCATATGGTCAACTGGAACTTTTGAAAATAGGCTCCCTTTGCAAAAATGCAGCACTGGACAACATTCACCTACCGCTGGAGATATCCAGAACACAGCGGGCATGCAAATCAGCTCCACCAACAAGAAGAGCCCAGTGGTGGCATCAAAATTGTAAACAAAGGAGGTATTTCGGCGAGGCTTCAGTAAACCCTCCACTGTCTACCTTTGATGAGCATTTTTCTCGCCAATGTTCGGTCAGTGGCAAACAAACTAGATGAACTACAACTCCAGATCACCTCATGCACACATATTACATACTTCAACATCATGATTTTCACAGAAATGTAGTTAACACTAGAATTACCAGAGCCTACAAAAAAACTCGTAGATCCGGCCAACCTTAAATCCGTTTGCACCTCTCCTTCAGCGTCTTTTGTCCTGTAAATGTGCCGATTAAGACAAGCAGCAAGCAACCTGCCATTCCATCCCCCACCGCCGCTGACCGTGCACAAAGTTCTCCCAGCTCATTCCTTGATTGATTATCTGGGAGTGAAATGCTGGTGTTTTAGAGTGGAAATAATAGATTGTTATTTGGAACACATGCATTTCATGTGTGATCCGTTACTACAATAATCTGTGTAAACACATTGTTAAAATAGAAACGTTTATCATATTTAAGTAGTAAATGACAAAATGTTGGCATAAACCATATAATGTGTGAAGCCTGAAGTCCAAAGATCAAATAAACACTTTCACAAAAGGTTCAAGGATGATACAACAGCTTCCGTGGCGTAGCAATAAGTTCTGCTGACTTGTAATCAAGAGTCCCTGGTTCGATCCTGATTGCCTCCTATATTTGCCATTTTCAGTAGTGAGCTGCTCTTATTGTTAATATTATACAGTACACACATACATTTGGTTTGCGACAGGTACACACGTCGTAAATGTAGGAAGGACGGGTCCTTGTGTGTGTTTGAACTGTTAACATTTGAATGTGATGATTGCATATAGTGCTGAACTGACCCCTCTGTACTATTGTTGCCTCTGCATGTCCTGGAGTACAAAAGAAACAGCAACATGTGGGGACTGGCAAGATTGGGGAAAAAAAACATGCAGTGTTATGTGAATGAATATGAATAATATGAATAATGTTGCATCCGTGCCACAATGTTTTCCGAAATGTACTATACAGGTCATAAAATGAATAATTCCAAATATCATATATACCTATGTCTCTGTTTTCTTTTTTTTTTTGACATCACAGACCATAAGCTGCATACTAATTCAGCGTGAGCAGGAACACTCAATAAAACTGAATAAAAAAAAACAAGTGACAGTGAGATACGAAAAAGGCAGATTCACCAGCGTTTGTGTGTCAGCTTTTATCCCTCCAGATCAGAGAATGTCCTGTTCCATTGCCTCAAAACACCACTCACATCTACAATTACTCCCAGTTTCAAATAAAAACTAACAGCATCAGATCCTTAGGGTGGTAGTATATATCGTGATCATGACTGAGAGAATAAAAGTGAAAAAAAAATGGTAACTTTCACAAGTCCTATAAATGTACACCGTCTGTTACAGACGCAAACCAAATGTATGTGTGTACTGTATAATATTAACAATAAGAGCAGCTCACTACTGAAAACGGCAAATACAGGAGGCAGACGGGATCGAACCGGGGACTCTTGATTACAAGTCAGCAAATCTTATCGCTACGCCACGGAAGCTGTTGTATCGTTCTTGAACTTTTTGTGAAAGTGTTTATTTGATCTTTGGACTTCAGGCTTCACACATTATATATTTTAGGCCAACATTTTGTCATGTACTACTAAAATATGACAAACTTTTCTGTTTTAACAATGTGTTTACACAGATTATTGTAGAAACGGATCACACGTGAAATGCATGTGTTCCAAATAATAATCTATTATTTCCACTCTAAAACTCCAGCATTTCACTCCCAGATAATCAAAGCATGAGCGGGGAGAACTTTGTGCATGTTCAGTGGCGGTGGGGGATGGAATAGCAGGCTGCTTGCTGCCTGTCTTAATCGGCACATTTACAGGACAAAAGATGCTGAGGGAGAGGTGCGAACGGATTTAGGGTTGGCTGGATCTACGAGTTTTTTCGTAGGCTCTGGTAATTCTAGTGTTAAATGACTGTAACCTGGACATTACTATTGACCTGGAGGGGCGGTAATATCAAAGGTGGAGATCTGTGCATTTATGTGAACAATGTTTGGTGTGTGGACACTGTTGTATTAAAAAGTCATTGCTCTGCTGATATAGAATAGCTGACTAATTAAACACTTACTTACTTGGGGAATTTAAGTCTATTATTATCACTGCCATGTATATACCACTGGACGATAAACTTTCAATGAAAGAATTGTGTGCTGCTTTTAGCAAACAACAAATGGCACATCTAGATGGGGCCTTCATTACTGCGGGCAATTTCAGTCATTACAACTTTAGAACTCTGTTCCCCAAGTTTCATAAAAAAATTTTCCTGTCCCACCTGAGGAGACAGAATCTTAGATCACTTATATACAAACATTGCTGAAGCTGACAAGGCCTTTCTGCTCCCCCACCTAGGACAATCAGATCACCTCTCCCTACTCCTCCTCGCTAAATACACACCACTTATCAGATGCGTGAGACCTTCAGTGAGGATGGTGAAAATCTGGCTTGAAAAGGCAGACTCTGCTTTACATCAGATGTTTCAATACACAGACTGGAGCTTGTTTGCCACCAATGAAACTTGGGAGTCAAAAGTGGACACTGAAAGGTACACTTCTTCTGTCCTAGTTTACATCAATACAAACATTAATGAAATTACAATGCATAAACAGATTAAGACCTTCCCTAACCAGAAGTCTTGGATGAACAGAGAATTCAGACCCCACCTGAAAGCATACCCGGGCATATGCTTAAGGCATGTGCAGGGCAACTGTCTGAGGTCTTGTTCAATTAATCCGCAGGGCTTTGTACTTAGCCCACTCCTCTACTCCCTCTTCACCCATGACTGGGTCGTTTTATATGGCTCCAACTCCATCATAAGGTTCGCAGACGACACCATGGTAGTAGGACTGCTCATTGACAATCATAGTAGTACCAGAATTAAACTGTCAAAAATGTTATTGATTGATTGATGACCTTAAGCCCCTCCCCCAAATTATGAGTTATGATATATGAAATATATGCCTCCGAAATTATGAAACTTAGGCCCCGTCCCCTATGGGTGGTAGAAATCTGTCATGATTTAGGATCTCTAAGCTTGTCCTTTTGGGGAAGAAGCATCATAGCCCAATTCCCTTAGCACACCCCCTTACCGAATCGTATGCTCTGCAGGTATGCCTTCATCTCCTCTAACAGCCTATAGGGTCATTGCTCGGGGGGGGGGGGGGGGTGGGACGAGGTGTCACCCTGCCCTCCTGTGGTAGGAAGAGAAAGACTTTCTGTATAAAAATGTATCCTTTTAGTGAAAACACTATGACATTTGAAATGCACAGCATTTGAAGGCATTGTCAACACTCCTAAGAAAAAGAAAATGAAAGCAAGTATGCTTCCCAGAATATTGGAGCTATATACTCAGTTCAGTTTGATACAATTCTAATTTTTCTTTGAGGAAGGTCTGGGACATCTGAACAGTGGTAATTTCCAAGAAAGAACCTATCCTTCCCGAATATAAAGTGGATAGCCACGAAAATGGGGAAGAGTACCAAGAAAATGAGATAAAAGAACAAGTGACTGAAATTAATTTTTCTGTAAATGACCAGGGGCCTCATGCATCTTTTCTCAATGGACACCATGCATGCCTTGTACAGCACATTTGCGTTCAAACCCACATTTGTGTGTCAGCTTTTATCCTGCCACATCAGATAATTCCCTGTAATTTTCAACTGAGAAAAGAAGAGTGTTCATGGCTCACCTTGTAGAAGAACTTTGTTGTCGCTTCATACAAGAAATGAGATGGAAAAAGAATAGAGGATGCAACATCGACAAGCTTCTGTTCCAAGACTTTTGCTTCCCCCAGGAAAGAAACTTCAGTGTCAGGTGCTCCTTCAGTGTAAAAGGAACCACAGCAGAGGTGTGTACATTGCAACAGGTACACATGTCGAAAATGTAGGAAGGACGGTCCTTGGGTCTGTGGGAACTGTTAACATTTGAATATGATGATTGTATATAGCACAGAACTGACCTCTTGGTACTATTATGTCCTCTGCATCTCCTGGAGTAGAAAAGAAACAACACCATGCACCAACATGAGGAGACTGGGCAAGATCGGGAAAAAAAAAAAGGTCACTGACTACAACCACATGAAGGTACTCAAATGAATAAAATGTTGCATTAGTGCAACAATGTTTTCTGAAATGTACTATACAGGTCATAAAATTAATTATTACAAATGTCATATATACCTATGTCTCTGTTTTTTTGTCAGTCTGCCTTTGACATTATGGACCAGAAGGTGCATACTAGTTCAGCGTAAGCAGGAACACTTAAGAATAAAACTATTCAGTGAAAAAAATTCACATCCACGATCATTCTCAGTCATGCACACCACTCACACCCTCGTCCACAGTTTTCCCAGTCCTAGTCTCGTTCACACACAAGATCTGACACTGTTTTCAAAAAAAGAGGTGGTATAACAAAACAAGCTATGTTATACCGAGTTTTTATCTGAAAAGTGCCTGCTATTGGGGTTTTGGAGGGGGTGTTGTGGGAGTGTGAACGTGACTGACAGAATAAAACTGAAAAAAATGCTAACTTCTACAAGTACTATAAAATCAAATGTATGTTTTTATTGTTATACTTGAACCTTTTGTGAAAGTGTTTATTTGATATTTGGACTTCAGGCTTCACACATTATACTCATCTATCTATCCATCCATTCTCCAACCCGCTGAATCCGAACACAGGGTCACGGGGGTCTGCTGGAGCCAATCCCAGCCAACACAGGGCACAAGGCAGGAACCAATATACTCGTCTATATTTTGTCAATTATTAAAAAACATGAAACACATTTCTGTTTTAACGATATGTTTACACAGATTTTTGTAGACACGGAACACACAGCAAATGTATGTAATCCAAATGACGATATATTATTTACTTTCTACAACTCCAGGCACTTCATTTCTTTGCAAATTGAGCTGCAGCGGTGGGTGGGGGGATGGGATAGCAAGCTGCTTGCTGTTTGTGCTGATTGACACATTTACAACACAAATGATGCTGATGGAGAGGTGCAAACGAATTTAAGGTGGGCCAGGATTACGAGTGTTTTTGTAGGCTTCGGTAATTCTAGTGTTAATGTACTAATTTGCACCCACTGTCTATTGCACCTTACTCTACTACTTGCACATTCTAGATAGATGCTAAACTGCATTTCATTTACCTGTACAACGACAAAGTTGAATCTAATCTAATTTAATCTAAACAAGTTATTTTTATTCAGTTTAAAATTGTGAAGATTGTGTACCTTGAGGTGTGCTGATACATGTTTTCCAACTTTTTTATCTTTTAATTTTTATTCATTTTAGCTGAGCTTTTAAAACCACAGTCTCAGACTTCAAGTTAAATATTACCTAACTGACTGAATTAATGGCTCACTTTTCACTCAGACTGGTAAACAAACCAAACAGACCAAGAAAACCATTTTGCTTCCTGTATGAGCTAACAGTAGCAAAGTATGATTCCATATAAGGAAGATGCCAAACTAGTTTGCTAAGCTATTCTCCAAAATTATTTCATACAATGCAAATATTGGCATAGAAACAAACGCCTAGTGTTTTCTAAAGTTGTTTTCTAAACAAAATATCAAGAATAACTTACAGAGAACACATATACCATTCACCACTGAGTAAACAGGAGTAATGTCAAAAAAAAAAAAATTGAGAAATCCAGTGAAGGCCTACTACTAGATCATATTTAAAAAATACACAGAAAATTTAGTCAGTTTGATATAATTTGGGCGGCACGGTGGCGCAGTGGGTAGCGCTGCTGCCTCGCAGTTGGGAGACCTGGGGACCTGGGTTCGCTTCCCAGGTCCTCCCTGCGTGGAGTTTGCATGTTCTCCCCGTGTCTGCGTGGGTTTCCTCCGGGCGCTCCGGTTTCCTCCCACAGTCCAAAGACATGCAGGTTAGGTGGATTGGCGATTCTAAATTGGCCCTAGCGTGTGCTTGGTGTGTGGGTGTGTTTGTGTGTGTCCTGCGGTGGGTTGGCACCCTGCCTGGGATTGGTTCCTGCCTTGTGCCCTGTGTTGACTGGGATTGGCTCCAGCAGACCCCCGTGACCCTGTGTTCGGATTCAGCGGGTTGGAAAATGGATGGATGGATGGATGGATATAATTTGGAAAATTGCACAAAATCAATGATAATTAATATATGGAACCGATAGCTCCTTTTTAAAGACCATGGGTCTCATGTATAACACTGGGCATAGAATTCACACTAAAACATGGCATATGGACAAAACTGGAAATATGCGTACACACAAAAAAATCCAGATGCATAAAACTGTGTGTATGTTCCATGCATTTCTCCTTTATAAAATCTCAATGAATGTGAAATTTAAAGCATGTGGACATGCCCACAGCCCCACCCGCGACTCCTCCCAGATTTTTCATATTTGAACCTGCAAATCAATGTTAATAGTCCCTTCCATTCAGTTTTTGTGCAAAAGATAATGGCAAAAGCACGTGGAGAAAAGAAGAATTTCAGCAAATTGCAAGTGTAGGAAAGGAAAAACTTAGCATTTGCTGACGTAAGCAGTGGTATAAGCAACAAAAGTAAGTTATGGAGTGATATAGCGTGGTGGAAGCACTTGAAAGTTCAGAAAGTCGCACAGTGGCCAAAATTAAAAAGAAATGGTCAGATATCAAACTTGCTGTAAAAGGTGAGTTGCAGCTCACCATCTGTTTATTCTGTTTCACATAATATTGCAAAAGCTGACTCCCGTGCTGAGGATGCAATTCCACGTGGTGATGGTGCTGCTGTGCATAGGATTACCTGTTTTCTTATTCTGTTAATTACATTAAACAAAGTTGTAACGTTGTCCGATCTCTTCAGGTACGGGGCAAGCCATGATTGTGTGCCACATTATGCAACACGCTACATGTCTGCACAATGCGACACACTTTCTGTGGACTATAGAGCAGCACTTTAATAGAGTGGAAATGCTTTCTATTTACATAAGCAAATTCATTCTATGAAAGCGCTTTTAAAAATATTATATATCTGGATGACAAGCAGATAATACCATCCATCCCATACAGCTGGCATGGTGTGACTCAGTGATGTTTGTGAAATACCCAATCATCAGCAAGTTCATGTTGAAAACCTACTGTGGCTAAAAATCCAAGTGTGAACGTAAACTTGCAAAGGAGCCGGTAAAGCACAATTCCTTAACACTAGAATTCCTGAAGCCTACGAAAAAACTCATAATCCCGGGCCACCATAAATTCCTTCACACCTCTCCATTAGCATCTTTTGTGTTGCAAATGTGTTGATCAGCACAAGCAGCAAGCAGCCTGCTATCCCATCCCCCCCACCGACGCAGCTGAATCACAAAGAAGATTCTCAGAGCTCAAGTGCCTTTATCTTGGTGTTAGGTGCCTGGAATTGCAGGGGCAGGAATTGTTGAACACATCGCAAAAACAGAAACGTTTTTCATGTTTTAGTAATAACTAGGCTCACCCGCCTTTTAAGGTGACCGACTTTTATCCTCAATTTGTGTGCGCTCCATGTGTACATCAGGCATGTAAGTGTAGGGAATGAGAACATAAAGTGCCCATTCATAACATCTCCCGAAAACCTAAGTTTTTTTATCCCCTCGAGTGCCTGTCCGAACTTGGAGTGTAGGACTCCATAATAATATACTTGAAACTCATAGGGGAACAACTCTCCTGCTGCCATTAGCTCAGAAATGGTACCATAAGTTTGAGACTTTGACATTTCAGTGAGATACTGAAGCTCATTTGTATAAGAGATTCCTGACGGCATCATTGTAAATGGCTGAAACCTTGACCAATTACTTAAAACATGTCGTACAATGTCAGCCCGAATCTGTACTGCTAAAGACGGAGTTTCATGCACTAAATAAGCTATAGATGAGAATAAGCAAGCACCATCTCCCCTGATATTTAATACGCGGTGAGGCATTTGTACTCCATCAACATTAATTACTTCCAGAGACATAATTTTGTCTATTTTTCCAGTGCCTCGCGCACAAAAGCAAGGGAATGATGGGAGCACCAGAACTCTGCTCACATTGCGTCGCTTCATACTGCCAGCCGCAAGTAGTAAGTCTGTGATAAGCGGAATACCGCTACACTTTGCACTCACGGGAAGGAAGGACAATCCCGACCGCTTTTATATAGTAGGATTGACAAAATGTAGACATAAAGTGTATAATGGTTGAAGACTGAAGTCCAAATATCAAATTATCACTTTCACAAAAGGTACAAGTATAACAAACAATTGCACTTTTATTCAAGAATATAACCGAAGAAAAAGAAGTTGACTTAAGGTAAAAAGTAGATATGTCTGCTTGGTTGGTACAGCGGTAAGAAATGCTGTCTCATAACCAAGAGGTTGTAGGTTTGATTCCCGGGTCCTCCAGTTACCATTCTGAGTAGTGAGCTGCTATTTTTATTACTATTAAATAATAAAAAAATACATTTGATTTGAATCTGTAACAGCCAGTGTAAATTTATGGTACTTGTAAAAGTTAGCGTTTTTTTTTTTCAGTTTTATTCTCTGTCACGTTCACACTCCAACCTGAACTGACACTTTTGGTTTTCAAATAAAGACACCTCTTTATTTGAAAGCAGTGTCAGATCTTGTGCGTGAATGAGACTGGAACTGCAGTTGCAGGCAGTGACTGTGTTTATTTTTTTTCTCCGATCTTGCCCAGTCTCCACATTTTGATGCGTGGTGGTGTTTCGACATGCAGAGTTAAGAATAGTACAGAGAGGTCAGTTCCATGCTATATACAATCATCAAATTCAAATGTTAACAGTTCCCACAGACCCAAGGACCGCCCTTCCTACATTTACAACATGCGTACCTGTTGCAATGTACATATCTCTGTATGCTATGGTTCCTATTACACTGAAGGAGCACCTGACACTGAGTTTTCTTTCCTGGGGTAAGCAGAGTTCTTGGAACAGAAGTTTGTCTGCCTTTGTTAATCCAGCACTAGTTCAGCACACAGCTTCAAGAGAATAACTGTTGGAAATCGAAATCGACTTAGAAGCTATTCGTCATCATCTATAAATACTCACTCTCTTCTAAGTCTTCCATTTGCAATGTCGTTTAACAGTGCTAATGCAGCTATGGTAGTTGGAATACTTTGGCCATTCTGTGCACCATTATATTGTTACAGAACGATTACAATCAAGAGAATTAAATTTGTAAATGATATCCAATTAATTTTGGTGTACTTGATAAATCCCCAAACATTGATGCAAATATCTAAAAAAGGGAGACCACACAGTAGCACTGCTTTGACACTGGGTGCTGCCAGTTTGCAGAAACATGCGTATGCACAGTGTCAGGCTGCCATTAAAATGTGTGTGGCTTTACATCAAGTTTAGTTTAGTTTTAGATGGATGGACAAACCTAAAGGTGTGCATTACTCATAGATCCAGTCTCTAGCACAGTTTTTGTATTCCACCAGTTTTTAAGGTTTAAACCACAAGCTTGTCTTGTTTTTGGCACTTTGCACAAAGTTACTGCCATGAATGATGTTTCTGCCAACTTGGATGTAGAAATCACCACGGATGGTACCAGGCTTCAAGTCTGCTTGACTGGTTTCACCCAACCTGACTCTGCCAGTCTTGATTACATTTAGGCCTTCCCATACCATTACCAGAAATGGCCCTGAATTCATGTACTTCACGAGGTCACTGTAGAAGGGTCGCTCTCACAGATCAATATACTGCTCCTTCAGCAGATCTTCAGAAGCATGAGATGCCTTCCTTCTAAAGTACAATAAAAAAATCATTGTGAATCACCTCAAACAGCCAATCTCTCTCAAAAAGCCTTCATCTTCATATTATCTATTTACCAGCAATTACTAAGACATTTAAACAAAAAAAAACTTTTTTCTCATGCTCATATAACTGAACATTAATTCAATTACTGATATGATCAGATATATACACATAAATCTTAATTGTAGAGAAGTCTATGGAAAAAATAATTTGTTATTTTAAAATCTGTATACTGTGCAGTATTTAATTGAAGTCCTTAATTTAATTGTCACACAGATATCTCTGTAAAGTAGGTTTTCATTACATTATTTTCGTAGCAATGTAGCAATCAATTAACTGAATGTGTGGCTATAGAAGGAGATATGAGGAGGATGATTAGGCCTGTAATTATGAAAACATACGCATTTATTGGAACTAAAGTGTGAATCTAATGTAGGTGGTGCCATATCATCATATTTCAGAATTCGTATTGTATCATAATAAACATATACATTGTCTAATAAAGATTATTTTTCAATAGTAATTATTATAACTTGATTATATGTATTGAAGATGTATTTAACACAAGAATTCCTGAAATCATACAAAAAAAGTCGTAATGCTGGGCCAACTTAAATTCTCTCACACCTCTTCATCAGCATCTTTGTTTTGCAAAAGTGTTAATCAGCACAAGAAGCAAGCAGCCTGCTATCCAATACCCCACTGACACAGCTGAAGTTCTTCCAGCTGAAGTCTGTTTATCTGAGTGTGAGGCATCTGGAATTCTATAGGGTAAATAATATGTCATTACATTTCATGTGTATGCCATGTATACAACGATCTGGGTAACTGTTCGATGACAGGAAATTTCAGGCAAGAAATGTTGAACACATAACTAAAACTTTTTTCATGTTTAGTAATAATTGACAAAATGTAGACATGAAGTGTATAATATTGTATGTGAAGACTGAAGTCCAAATATCAAATTATCACTTTCACTAAAGGTGAAAGAAGCTCGCTCTTCATGCAGTCCTGTCAGGGATAGACAAGAGGCTTTGTGATGAAATGCTACAGAACAGACTGAACAACAGACTAGAGGGTGCACAAGACACCTGTACACAACGGGTTACCCAGGCTTGACCCCAATTTCAATCCACCCAGCACAGACCTTCAGGATCTCCAGCGTCACGGGTATAAGACACCAGAGTGTGAACACCATAGTGCAGACTAAATACAGCTACTTCCACTGTGATCAACTAGGACATCTGGCTCGAGAGTGTCACCTCCCACCTGCGCAAACAATGGCTATCGGTCTGGCCCAGGTATGTGGCTCGCAAGCTTCCCCCAAGATGTTAAAAGAGGACAATTTTAAAGCCTCTGTAACGTTGGCAGGAATTCTCTGCACTGCTGGACTCTGGTAGCTATCCCTTATAAGACCACAGACAAAGTTAAACATCCTAGACTATATTACTCCCTCTGAAATTTAAAGGGAAGAACTTTAAGGTTTGAACTGCCATATCAGACACCTCACCCTGGCCACTCCTAATAGGAAAAAGGAATGCCCTTTTCCCACAGGTCTTGGCTACCTGCAGAGCACCTACCCCTACAGTGGATAGAGAAGGGCTCGCTACAGACAATGTCAGTCAAGGAAACTGGTTTGAAATTGAACCAGAGTTGTTCAGCGAGTTGGGGGACGAATCCTCAAGTGAAGATCTGGGACAGCTGGCAAACTTTTCCACACTGTTGCACGCATCAACAGCCTCCCCAGACCGAAGATTCAATACGGACTCGGACGAAAACGAAATAGCAGTGGGAAATGAGTTCAATGCTACATCGGACACAGTAGCAGTGGGAGGCAAGAACGATTCTGCATCAAACACGGAGGAAGCAGAGACTGCTGTCCAGGCGGAGTTTGCTCGCCTACAACAAGCCAATGACAACTTGTATTTTGCATTCAGACAAGCCCACGTTGAAAATAACTCTTACTATCTGGAAAGAGAGGACCCACATTTTAAAACACCAGTTTCACATAGTTCCTTAGATTATGGTATAATATTTTACTTTGATGTAAGTTAACATGAAACAGAATTTATTTACCTACTGTAAAACAGAGTGTTAAATAAGCCAGTTAGGAAATTGTCTGATAATAGCATGGACAGTTGGATTAGCTTTCAAGTAGAATATTGGCATACAGTTTTATTACAGTCTCCTGACCATTTTACAAAAAATGTATAAACATTTGAAACTATTGTCTGTATGACCATATACAAAGAGAAATGAAACAAGATACATAAGCCTTCAAGAAATCATCCATGACGTATAACTAATAATAAAGTCAAGAGTCTCTGTCTAAAATAAATAGCAACAGATAAACTGTGTAAAAGGAACACTTTATTTTTGGGCATCTGCTTTGAATTCCATAAACCTCAGGACTTTAATACAAATAAACAAAGGTCCTTAGTAATATTTTGTACCCCAACAAAAGACAGAAACATCTGACTTTATATGGGAAAAGGACTCTAGGGTATGTTTAACTGATGACCAATTTATGTACTTGCTTCAGACTTCCTATTTTCATTATGATTTTTTAATTTTATTATGCCCAGTAGAGCCATTTCCTTCTTCTTCTTTCAGCTGCTCCTGTTAGGGGTTGCTATAATGGATCCTCTTCTTCCATATCTTTCTATCTTCTGCATCTTGTTCTGTTACACCCATCACCTGCATGTCCTCTCTCACCACATTCATAAACCTTCTCTTAAGCCTCCTCTTTTTCTCTTCCCTGGCAGCTCTATCCTTAGCATCCTTCTCCTAATATACTCAGCATCTCTCCTCTGCACATGTCCAAACCAACGCAATCTCGCCTCTCTGTCTCCCAACCGTCCAACCTGAGCTGACCCTCTAATGTCCTCATTTCTAATCCTATCCATCCTTGTCAAACCCATTGCAAATCTTAGCATCTTTAACTCTGATACCTCCAGCTCTGTCTCCTGCTTTCTGGTCAGTGCCACTGTCTAACCCATATAACATAGCTGGTCTCACTAACATCCTGTAGACCTTCCCTTTCACTCTTGCTGTTATCCATCTGTCACAAATCACTCCTGACACTCCTCTCCACCCATTCCACCCTGCCTGCACCTCTCTTCCACAATCCCCATTACTCTGTACTGTTGATCCCAAGTATTTAAACTCATCCATCTTCGCCAACTCTACTCCTTGCATCTTCACCATTTCACTGACCTCCCTCTCATTTACACACATATATTCTGTCTTGTTCCTACTGACCTTCATTCCTCTCCTCTCCAGAGCATATCTCCACCTCTCCAGGGTCTCCTCAACCTGCTCCCTACTATCGCTACAGATCACAATGTCATCAGCAAACATCATAGTCCACGGGGACTATGTCTAATCTCGTCTGTCAACCTGTCCATCACCATTGCAAATAAGAAAGGGCTCAGAGCCAATCCCTGATGTAATCCCACCTCCACCTTGAATGCATCCGTCACTACTACCGCAGACCTCACCACTGTCACACTTCCCTCGTACATATCCTGTACAACTCTTATGGACTTCTCTGCCTCTCCCGACTTCCTCATACAACACCACAGCTCCCTGCTGTAATTTCCCAACTGTCTGGTAATTCTTCACTACCATCCAGTGCCTGTCTCACCTTCTCCCTAAACTCAACCTTGCAGTCTTCCTTTTTCAACTTCCACCATTTGATCCTTGGCTCTGCCGTCACTCTCTTCCTCTTCTTGATCTCCAACGTCATCCTAAAGACCACCATCCTATGCTGCTTAACTACACTTCCCCCTGCCACCACTTTGCAGTCTTCAATCTCCTTCAGATTGACCCTTCTGCATAGGATATAATCTACCTGTGTGCATCTTCCTCCACTTTTGTACATAAACGTATGTCCCTCCCTCTTCTTAAAATACATATTCACCACTGCCATGTCCATCTTTTTGGTAAAATCGACTATCCTCTGACCTTCTTCATTCCTCTCCTTGACACCATACCTACCCATCACCTCCTCATCGCCTCTGTTCCCTTCACCAACATATCCATTGAAATCTGCTCCAATCACCACTTTCTGTCCCTTGGGTACGCTGTTCATCACTTCATCCAACTCACTCCAAAAATCTTTTTTCTCATCCATTGCAAACCCAACTTGTGGGGCATATGCATTAACAACATTCATCATCACACCTCCAATTTCCAGCTTCCTAATCATTACTCTGTCTGACACTCTTTTCACTTCCAAAACACACTTGACATACTGTTCCTTCAGAATAACCCCTACTCCATTTTTCCTCATATCCACACCATGATAGAACAATTTAAATCCACCTCCGATCCACCTGGCCTTACACCCCTTCCATTTAGTCTATTGCACATGCAATATATCAACCTTCCTTCTCTCCATCATACTGTATGTGCTAACTCTCTCCCCTTACCAGTCATACTACCACTATTCAAAGTTCCTACCCTTAGTTCCACTCTCTTTACCTTCCTCCTCTCCTCCTGCCTCCAGACACGTCTCCCCCCTCTTCTTCTCCTTCTTCTTCTTCTTCGGCCAACAGTAGCTCAATTTCCGCCCGCACCCTGTTGGCTAACAGTACTGGTGGCGGTAGTTGTTAACCCGGGGCACGACCAATCCGATATGGAAATTTGCATTGTTGTCCACATATTGATTTTTGCAAGATTTTACACTGGATGTCCTTCCTGACGTAACCCTCCCCATTTATCCAGGTTTGGGACCAGCACGAAGAAACACACTGGTTTGTGCATCCCCTGTGGCTGAATTAGGTGATTTACATATTAGAAAAATCTGAATGATCACAGGTCTTTCAGCCCAACAAAGCTCACCAGTCATATCCGCTTACCAGTAATTCTTCTAAAATAATATCAGGTCTATTTTTGAAAGTCCTACTGCACCAATCCCCTTCATAATTTTAAACAATTCAGTCATGTCTCCTCTTAATCTTCTTTTGCTTAAACTGAAAAGGCTCAGACACAGGCATCCAGTCTTAGTCATACTGCTGTGCATTGATGATGGAAAAGGCTGAACAGATATCCCTGCCTTTGTGAAAATTCACAACTAGTCTCTCTCACTGACATGGTTTATTTGAAACGAACACATCTCTGTTACTGTGGGATTTCATAGATACACAAACTTTTGGTTTTTCTTGAACACCCTGTAGCATGCTCCAAAAGGCAAGTAACATGTCTTTCATAAAAAAAAATTGACAATATCTTTAATACATGCCCTAATATAAAACTGATAAAATAGACCCTGACTGAGTATGTTTTGTCATAGGTGACAGATCATTATTCCTTACTTCTTAAGAGTAGAATAGCACAGACACAGGCTGTAACTGCTTTTTCTGCTGCCACTTCCATATTTGAGTTGTAGGGCTAGCCATTCTGGATCACTTTGCATATCACTGTGCTTAGATTACTGCCATATGAACTATCAAAAGTTGCTTCTTATCGTTGGTTTAATTACACCAATTTGCTAAATAAAGTTGGTACCCAATAAAAATTATTTTGATCTTTTATTGCTTCACTGTATAAAATGTAAGAGGCTATGTTATATTTCCTTGAAAACAGGAAACAATGCTAATATCATCCATCAATAAATTGTCCAAATATGGTAAGGTTATTAATAAAAAAATGACATTTACCGTCACAAAAGACAGTTTAAATTTCATTATATTTGAGTTTTCAGAATAGTTTTAGATTCTTAAGTGTGTGGCTTATGCTTATTTTCTCCTCAATGTATACTGAAAATGGTTTAAAGATGTTCTTGTAAAAAATTGTATGAAATTCTTTAAAGGGTGTGCATATATAAAATAAGCATAGATTAGGTATTTTTGATTTAACATTTATTTCATCTGTCAAGTTGTTGTTAAAAAAGGAAAAGAAAGGTCATACACACATAAAATTTAATTTTTTGTTATTTTAAGTACATTGTACTAGACACTCATGCAGTAGCCAGTAAGAGTGGCTTTTACAGTTTTTTTCTCAATCGCTTACACATTGTTACCAAATTTGATAACTAAAAATCCCAAACCATACTGCCATGTACCAAAATACAAACTCATTTTCCAAAACTATAAAAACTATTTCCTTATTTTGGTTTATGATTCAGATTCATTGCAAAACTCTACACACAAATTTCTTCATGTTGTAACGGCCGACCCCTTTTACCCAGCCGGCAGCTACACCTCCAAGACCAGTGGCCTGGATAATTTACTGAGAGATAATCTAACTATCAAGCCGTACTTCTTACCAATTGAACTTTTCCCCACAATCGACTGTGAAAAATATAAGCACACACAAACAGGATGTAAAATTAAACAGATTATATGTATTAAGTGAAATGAAATATAAAAATAGAAACATATAAATATAAATATCCCTCCACCCCAGCAATAACAAGACACCACCAAATATATAAATATATACAACAAAAACCCTCCCTTGTCCGTGTAACAAATAAACACACAACAGGAAAACAACAATGAATGATAAACTGAAAATGAATGAGAACGTGAGTCCGGTAATAATGAAACTGTCCTGAAAGTGGATGACTGAATTAGTGATATTGCGTTGTTTGATTCTCCCCGGAAAAAGTGGAATAGCCTCACCGTGAATCCTCGTGTGTGTGGTGGATGATTAAGTCCTACCCCGGGGTCTCTCGTGGTGAGGTCCTTGAAATAAATCCGGCAGATGGAAAAACAAACTGGATTGGCAAGCGCGATGTGGACAATAACTGGTACAGGTTGCTCGTGGTCGTGATGGTGAAACAAAATCTCCTTCTCTCCTCTCCTCTTCCTTCTCCTCCTGCTGGCTTATATAGTCCTGTGACGGCTGAGATTGATTGATTGAAAACAGGTGTTTTCCAGGTTTGCGGCTGTGGTCTCCTTCCATCATCCGTCCCCTTTTTCCGGGGACGGCATTAACTGATGCACATAAACAGTAAACGGGACAATAAAACGAGACGCACGCAGTACTGACATTTAAACACTATGTGGCCCCGCTACATTCCCCCCCCCCAACCTTGGACAAGGGAGGGCCGAAGTACGGCTTGAGATTGGCCACATGGATTGTGTCTATCTTGGAGTCAGTGCCGATACCCCTTTGAAACTGGAAGTTGACTGGACCTGTTTGAGATATGATTTTGGCTGGACCTAACCATTTAGGCGCTAGCTTGGCAGAGAACCTTTTGCTGGCATCCGAGAGATGGTGAGCTCTAATCCAGACCAAATCACCCGGCTGAAAGTGTGCTTCCTTACGCCGGGCATTATATAACTTGGCATGTCTGGATGTCGAACTCACCAACCTCTGTTGGATTCTCCGCCGTAATTCCTCAATTTTAAATAAGTTATTGTAAGTGGTGGTTTCTGGATTCGGGGCTCTGGGAAGGAGTCGGTCAAGCGGGCCCTTTAGCTGTCTGCCCAGCGCAACCAAAGCAGGCGTCTCACCTGTGGCTTCGTGCACAGCGGTGTTCAGGGCAAACCGGAGCTCGCGGAGCCATTTGTTCCAATCCTGATGGCGTTCACCCACATAGGAGGCGATCATGTTCTTCAGGGTCCGGTTCACTCGCTCTGTCATGTTAGCCTGGGGATGGAAAGCTGTTGTCAGGTTTTTCTTCACTCCCCAGGCTGTATAAAGTTCATCTAATAGAGAGCTCGTGAACTGCGGACCCTGGTCTGAGACGATGTTCTTCGGCACCCCCCAGCGGGTGAAGATTTCGTTCTTCAGGGTGGAGCAGATCTTGTTAGTTTTGGCATCCGTTAAGGCAAACAGCTCCACCCACTTTGAAAAATAATCAATCACCACCATCAGGACGGTCTTCCTCGAGCTGGTAACAGGAAAAGGCCCCATCAGGTCGACTCCCAAAGTCTCCCCCGGTCCATCTGCGATTGTCGATTGCAGAAATCCTGCCGGTTTACCAGGTGGGTTTTTGAGCTGCTGGCAGGTGATGCACTTCTTCACATGGTGGCAAATGTCTTTCCGGACAGACGGCCACCACGCAACCCCCAGGATCTTTAATAAAGTTTTTGTCCTTCCAAGGTGACCACCTAAAGGACTGTCATGGTAGCAAGTTAAAAAGTCGGGGATGAGCCCTTCCGGGACCACTAGTTGGTGTTGCAGACCCCCAAGGGAGGATGGAGTGGTCCTGTACAGAACCCCCTGGAGGTCCACGAAGTGTACCCAGTCGGTACGCTGCTGTTCCAGTCCCTCCCTGATGCTCTGGCAGAATGGACTGGAGGCTTGTGCTTGAGCCAGGTCTTCCAGGCTTCTTGGCAGAGGGAGGATCATTTTCTTTGCCTCTGCCAAACACACCATCCCCGGTGGCTCTGACACCCTGGACAGAGCATCAGGCACAATATTGCCACAGCCCTTCCGATAGGTCACCTTGAAAGTGAAGTTCTGGAGGCGTAATACCCACCTGGTTAGACGGGAGGAGGTCTTCGGGTGATTAAATACCCAGGTCAGAGCGTGATGGTCGGTGTACACTTCAAATTCAACCCCCTCCAGATAGTGTCTCCATTTTTCCACAGCCCACACGACAGCCAAACACTCTTTTTCAGCTGTCGAATAATTGAGCTCGGCGCCGTGCAAGGCTCGAGAGGCGTAAGCGATGACGTGTTCAGCCTGATGGATTTTCTGAGTGAGCACGGCGCCAAGCCCCAGGTTGCTGGCATCGGTTTGTACCTGGAAAGTGAGCTGCGGATCTGGCTGGGCCAGAACGGGCGGCTCTTGAAGGTGGCTCTTTAGTTGCTCGACCGCGTCCTGGCACTCTGCTGTCCACTCCCACGGGACATCTTTTTTTCTTAGGTTGTTCAAGGGAGCCGCTATATCAGCCATCCGGGGAATGAACTTGTGATACCACCCCACTAACCCAAGGAAACGTTGCAAAGATTTCAAATCCGTGGGCGTGGGGTAGTCTCGGATGGCTAAGGTCTTCTCGGGGTCTACAGCGACCCCTTCAGATGAAAGAATGTGCCCGAGGAAGCGAATGTGGGGTTGAATGAAGGTACACTTCTTCGTGTTCAGCGTAAGGTGCGCTTGATGTAATCGTTGGAAGATGGTGTCCAGGTCCTGGAGATGCTGTTTAATAGAAGGGGAGTAAATAATGACGTCGTCGATGTATACAAAGCAGATCTTGCCTATCAACCCCCTCAGGACTTGTCTCCATGAGCCGCTGGAAGGTGGCCCCAGCATTTTTAAGCCCAAAAGGCATGACTTTGAACTGGAACAAGCCTTCAGGGGTGATGACTGCCGTCTTCTTCTTACTCCCCTCGTCCATCGGCACCTGCCAATAGCCACTGCGGAGGTCTAGTGTGCTGAAAACTGCAGCTCCATGCAGTGACTCCAGAATCTCATGAACCAGGGGCATGGGATATGCGTCCAGGCTCGTCTTCCCGTTAACCCCCCTGTAGTCCACGCAGAAACGATAGGTGTCATCCGTCTTCTTTACGAGGACCACAGGGGACGCCCAGGAGGAGGAAGATGGTTCGATTATTCCCTCGGCGAGCATTTGATCAAGATGTTCTTTAATTATGCCCTTTTTTAGTGGAGAAACGCGGTAGGCTCGGTGCCTTATTGGAACTTCGTCCGAGGTGTGGATCACGTGGGTAACTCCATGGGCGACTCCTAATTTCTCAGTCCACACCTCGGCCCACTTCTTCAGCACCGGCCGTACCTCTTCGGGCTGTTCCTCCACAGGGGCTGCCGCCGAGGTGCTTACGTCACTCCTCACTGCCGCATAGAAGCCAATGAATTCCGAGCCCAGATCTTCTTTGGATTTATGAATGAAGTCGCATACCCCTTCCCCTGGCACCGTATACCCCCTGGGACTGAGATGGATGGTCATCCTCATGGTGGTTAAAGAGTCCAGCCCAAGGAGTAACGGGACGGACAGGTGCCGGTCATCCAGGACATACGTATCCATCGCCCAGGTGGTGGAAAGTACACTGTACCTCAAGGGGACTTTGCCCAGGGCCCTGTGTTCACTCCCATCTGCCAATACAAATCGGACAGACGGGGCAGATGTTAAGTTGTCTGTCGGTCGGCTAATCTTCTTCCACATGCTTGAGCGGATTAAGGTGTGATGGCTCCCTGTATCCACCACCGCATCCACCTGCCACCCCCGCAGCTTCACTGGGACGATCAGGAGGGACGTACTCGCTTGCATGATGGCGAGATCGGCTTCCGACCGGCAAGGTTTGGCTCGCTGGGGTTTTAGGGGCTGGGTTTCTCTTGTACTGGCTTGTACTTTATTCCAGTACGTTTTTGAGTTTCCCCAGTCCCGTTCCACTTGTGAGCCCACCTTCACCAGGTCTTCAACCCCCCTGAGACCCCCAGCTAACCGCGGGTTACAGGCATTAAGGATGCGGCGGACCACCTCTTCTTCAGACATAGC
The DNA here is from genome assembly GCF_900747795.2 of Erpetoichthys calabaricus. Taxonomy (NCBI): domain Eukaryota; kingdom Metazoa; phylum Chordata; class Cladistia; order Polypteriformes; family Polypteridae; genus Erpetoichthys; species Erpetoichthys calabaricus. Next base: position 63,617,019 of record NC_041400.2, read on the forward strand.
CGGCCACCACTTCAAACACAAAGCCCGATATTCATAGGCGAAGTCCCGGATGGATTGCGAAGGCAGTTGCACCATGGATCGCAGCTTGTCCTCCAGTTCAGATTCATAGTCTTCCGGAAGAAAAGCCGCGAGGAAAGATCGACGAAAGGATCCCCAGTCTTTAATGTTCTTCTTGGCCGTCAGCCACCAGCTCCGCACCGGCCCCGAGAGGGATGCCCCTATCACCCCCATAAGCTCTTCTGGGGTTAAAGGGTTAACAGCCAGGTACGCCTCTCCTTCTTCCACAAAGTTGAGGACATCATCGATGTTATAAGGGGCCCCCAACTTGGGAAAGGAAAGGCGCACCCCAGGAACAGAGGGCCGATTGATGTATTCACCCCCCCCCCACGAGACCCGTACGGCGTTGAATGACGGGGTGACTGACGTAACGTCTGGAGACTCCTTCGGACCTTCCCCTGAAGAGTTTCTTGCCAGCGTTGATCCCGCCTCTGGAGGCACAACACGATTTCCCGCCCCAGGAGTTGAACTTGCTCATTGAGATATTCTTTTAATTCCTCCTGGGAGCTGCTGATGCGAGCCCGCAAGGCATCTTCGCACCCGAGCGCACTTTCAGCAACCTCGCGGACTTTCTCATCCAGCTGGGTCAGTTGTTGCGCCAGATCTTCCCACGGAGGCGAGACATCCTCCAGGCATTCCTCCTCAGGTCCATGGTGATCTTCGAGGTACAGCGACTGCAACGAATCCACCACCTCCCGCACCGCTGAACACGCTCTGACCGTGACGTGCCGCGCCCCGGCTACTCCATCATCACACCGCGGCGAAGCAATGGTGTCGTCCTGTTCAGCATGCACTATAGACATATTAATTGGGGAAATTGTTTAAAGGCAGACAGCGATAGATATTTATTAAGATTTCCTCAGAGAGGGCACCACTTTATGTAACGGCCGACCCCTTTTACCCAGCTGGCAGCTACACCTCCAAGACCAGTGGCCTGGATAATTTACTGAGAGATAATCTAATCTAATCTATCAAGCCGTACTTCTTACCAATTGAACTTTTCCCCACAATCGACGGTGAAAAATATAAGCACACACAAACAGGATGTAAAATTAAACAGATTATATGTATTAAGTGAAATGAAATATAAAAATAGAAACATATAAATATAAATATCCCTCCACCCCAGCAATAACAAGACACCACCAAATATATATATATACAACAAAAACCCTTCCTTGTCCCTGTAACAAATAAACACACAACACGAAAACAACAATGAATGATAAACTGAAAATGAATGAGAACGTGAGTCCGGTAATAATGAAACTGTCCTGAAAGCGGATGACTGAATTAGTGATATTGCGTTGTTTGATTCTCCCCGGAAAAAGTGGAATAGCCTCACCGTGAATCCTCGTGTGTGTGGTGGATGATTAAGTCCTACCCCGGGGTCTCTCGTGGTGAGGTCCTTGAAATAAATCCGGCAGATGGAAAAACAAACTGGATTGGCAAGCGCGATGTGGACAATAACTGGTACAGGTTGCTCGTGGTCGTGATGGTGAAACAAAATCTCCTTCTCTCCTCTCCTCTTCCTTCTCCTCCTGCTGGCTTATATAGTCCTGTGACGGCTGAGATTGATTGATTGAAAACAGGTGTTTTCCAGGTTTGCGGCTGTGGTCTCCTTCCATCATCCGTCCCCTTTTTCCGGGGACGGCATTAACTGATGCACATAAACAGTAAACGGGACAATAAAATGAGACGCACGCAGTACTGACATTTAAACACTATGTGGCCCCGCTACAATGTATCATTAGCTTCACTATGTGCTCATTTAGAAAGCACTGGCTTCAATATTATTAATTCAAGTCAGACAAACTGGAACACATTTAGCACACATTTAGCACACAATTCCCCAAGAGCAAACACTACAAGTCAAAATTGTTCACACACCAGGATAAATAGATAAAAGGGCCATGGGTCTGTTCACATGTTTTGGAAGAATGGATCAACCACCACAGGAAGAAAGAGGAAAAAGACACAGTAGGGGAGGGGAGGTGGAGGAGGGTGAGAATGAGGAAGAGTAAGAGCAAGGGGACAAATGGTTTCAAATGAGATTCGAGCCGCTCTTGTTGACCATAGCCTTTAGCATGGGATGTCAATGGCAGAAGTTGGTCAAACAGTGCAACAAAACCTGAGCCTCTTCACAGGAGTTTCTATAATATGAACCTTCAGAGAGGAAAACAGGTAGGTCATTTACATACTGCTCTCTACTATAACTATGGAGTACTGCACACTGTTACTTACAAAACCAACATGTTCTGTAGCTGTTTTCTCTGAATGCTGTCTGAAATGGAATTAAATTACAGCACCATTTCACATAGTTACTTATGTTCCTATCGTAAAATGTATGGTTTTACAGTTAGTATTGGAGTATTTTGTTTTCCAGAACTGAGAGTCGACCACCTGGTGGAGGCAGAAGAACCCTATTTTCTGAAGAGCAACAGAGGGCACTGATCAGTATGGTTATAGCCAAGAACACAATTCACTTACCGGAGAAACAACAGAGGGTTAATGAGGACCAATAAATCTTCTGAGGGATTGATGCAGTCAGCATTTCCACAATAGACTGCATTCTTCGAAAGAAGAATTCCATTCAAAATGAACTCAGATGGAGTTAAAAACCAATGCCTGGAATATGTGCAGGCATGATTTTTTCATACTGTGTGAAGTATATGAGCATAGTTACAGTATGTATTACAGTAATTTACAGCACTATATAGTGTAAAACAAACTGTACTTATGGCCTCCTTTTTATGTACTCTAGCAATGTGTTTCAGAGTAGTCGTTTACTGTAGTTTGTGTCATCTTTTGTAGAGAATCTTTGAAAGAGAAGCAAGACACACTTCTCATGAGTTCATCTTTGTTGACGAGGCAGGCTTCAGCCTCACTAAAAGCAGGAGGGGTTGTTTGATGGCTCTTAGCTTGAAAAAGCCACCAAGCAAGTCTACATATGCTCCCTCCACTTTGTGGAAAAGAAACCAGCAGTATAATATACCAGTTCAATGAAGGAACATAGTCCTGATGCTAAAAGAACTGTTATATACATTTATAATACTTTTTTCAATTGTTTGCCACCCTACAGGCACCTGGGCACAAAGGGTTTAGTGTTGCTTCTTGACAGCCTCAATGTCCTATGCCTGACTTACGCCATGTGTGCAGTCTGCGTGTTATTTGCAAGTTATTATGTCTTGTCCTTTTTCACCTCAAAACCCTTCAGTTCTGAACTTGAGGTGTTGATGCTTTAGTTTAGAAATGTTTGTTACTTCATCCACCTGTTGTGGATATTTTCAAAGCTTAAGCTTCAGGAAAATTTAACCATATATGTGCTTAAGTAAATTATTTAGTTTAGGAAAAATATGCATATTCTTGTTGTTTAATTTTAAGTGCATCATGGTGTACGCCCAGAGTACTTCTGGGTGCAAGGGCAGCATTTCCGCTACACTGGGGAGTGCTGTCGGAAGTTCGTCATCGTGCACCTGGAGCACATCCAGGGCAAGATAAAAGGGGCCACCTCACTCTATTCGGAGAGCTGGAGTCGGGTGGAAGAGGATGGAGCTTGCGAGAGGGGAGTGGAGGTGGCTGAAGGAACAAGGACTGAGTAAATATTGTAAATAGTGTGTGTAAACAGAGTGTGAATAAAATGTGTGTGTTTGGACATTCTGGTGTCGTGTCTGTCTGTGGCTGGGCTATCTTTTACAACTGTTACTAAGGGCTGCCTTTCCAGCAAGCACTATGTGCTACGTCACAAAGACTCTGCTATAAAACCTATTGCAGTACTGAAGCCTTTTGTCTGAGGTTGCAGACTGAGGCCTTGAAAAACGTTAGCCTTGTACTCTTAGTGTCAGATTTTCTGGTTAACAATTCAGAGCATTCCACTTCTCGATTTGGTTCATAGTTTTAGCATCTTGGCTCTGGTGATAACCTTGTCCTGATGTTAACGATCCCTGGCAATTCTTCTTTAGACTTTGCTTATGGTTTAGCCCTCTTTCTTTGATAATGATGTTGCTGAACTTGTAGGTATCAGCTCTCATTATAAAGTAGTTTCCTGGTCTAATTTAACACATCCATGTGGCTACTCATAATCTACATTGCCAGTAAGAAATTCAGAGGGGTCAGCTGGAAGTAAAAATAAAAAGCAGATGGGCCTAGTCTATGCTTTGCATAACACCAATGTGTTTTCCTTGGCAGCAAATGGTTGTAAAGCTCTCAGTTTACTTACATTTATAATGGTTTCTTTCATGTCAGAAGGTACCACAATGATATGATGCCAATGGAGACAGACCTGACACTAGTATCCCATTATTTGATTGATTGTTTTGAGATCAGAACAGTGCATTAACTTGCATTTCTCCCTAGTCATTAGCAAAAGAGAGACATTGTCAGTTAGGTAGGTTAATGTTAACATTAGAGAAGCCTGTACACATAAAGGAAAATTCTGGTACAGCTTCACCAAAATTTTCATACCATAAGAACCTCTTGGCAAATATACAATAGCTTCAAAACAGCAAAATTTGGCAAAATTATTAAGTTATTATCAATAAAGTAGTCATCAATTAATGAGTAACTATAATTCAATAAAGAGGAAAAAGAAAATTGTTTTGACTGTAAGGAAAGAAATCTCCATGGGACTGACACATTGTGAAACAATTTTAGAAAATTTTGTTTTAGTCAAAAATGAACAATCTAAAGCAGAGTTTAAAATGAAATTAATAATCTCTTGCAATTATATGTTTTTTGACTACACATTTTGGAGGCTAAAAATAACATTATCTGTAAATCTGTTATCATTAGAGATAGAAGCTGTAAATGTCACCTGTTTGAATGTGTTTAGATACCTGTGTTAAATAGATTAGAACCTGTGTTAAATAATTATAATTTGAATTGTTTGCTTCACTTTAAAATTATTGCTCACTTTTGTTTGAATTAGATTTTTTTTTTCCTTTTTTTGGACACAATGAGCTGAGTGATGGGTTGATGGTACTTGATTTCTTCCAGGTGAAGTTAGATTAGTGGGATAAATAACAGCTGGGCGGGTAGGCAAGCAGGCAAAAGAGAAAAGGCAGGGAAACAGAAGACAAGGCTATGTAAGTGGGGAGCCCACCAAAAGGGAAATGCTGCTTAGTCGTTTAAGACTTTTTGTAATGTTTTTCTATGGTTTTATAATTTTTATTTTCTTTTTTGTTTTTATTTGAAAATTGTACAGTCTTTGACATAAACTGAATGTTCATTGAATGATAATTCAGAAAAGGACTGCAGTGTAGGAGGTGAATCCAAGTACAGGAGTGACATAAGAGGCTTGGGGTCTGGACATTAAGCCAAGGAGGGAGGTCTTGGAGAGAACTGTAATAAGACAAGACTTGAATCTTCCAGATTAAGGGAAGTGCCCAGTGAAGTAGGAACCTGACCATGGATAGTGGTGTAGGGTTCATCTGAGATACTCTCTCTTTGCAGATTGATGGGTTCAGTGTCTACTCAGAAACAACTGGAACAGCTGTAGCAACATCTGCCTTGAAAGTTGTTGTACAATTCTGCCAATTTGCAGTTTCACTTGTCAAAACCTTTACTCAGTATTTTCCCAAATTAATTAGGTGGACAGAACTGGAAGAAGTTGAACATTCTCTTTCCTCCCCATCTTGACTTGCATTAACCTAAACTAAGATTAAGGACTTACATTTGTGCTAGTCCTCTAACTCAGTATTTCTCAACATTTTTGGTTGCATGACCCACTTTCTTTTTAGCCCCCAGTGGCTTTGCATCCACTTTGGTGAATCAAGTGTGATCTTCAGAGTATGGGTCCCCTCCATGAATCTAACATAATCATGAAAGTGGTGACCCACTACAGCAACATATGACTCAGCATTGGCAGTCATTGACTGACCCAGTGGTTGAGAAACACTGCTCTAACCTTCCAGAAACAAACACGTCTGTATTAAAAACTCTGATTCATTTGAAGACCCTGGTCTTTAATATACGGGTGGTGCGGTGGGTAGCGCTGCTGCCTCGCAGTTAGGAGACCTGGATTCGCTTCCCGGGTCTTCCCTGCGTGGAGTTTGCATGTTCTCCCTGTGTCTGCGTGGGTTTTCTCCGGGTGCTCCGGTTTCCTCCCACAGTCCAAAGACATGCAGGTTAGGTGCATTGACGATTCTAAATTGTCACTAGTGTGTGCTTGGTGTGTGGATGTGTGTGCCCTGCGGTGGGCTGGCGCCTGCCTGGGGTTTGTTTCCTGCCTTACGCCCTGTGTTGGCTGGGATTGGCTCCAGCAGACTCCCGTAACCCTGTATTTAGGATATAGCGGGTTGGATAATGGATGGATGGTCTTTGATATACAAAGGAGCAAATGTTTGAAATACATGTTGAAAGGCATTGTAGCCTACTTTAGAGATTTTTCTTCATTTTGAGTTCTTGGAGGTACTGGACACACTCACACATGTTAGCACAAGGATCTACTATGTAATACAATGCTATTTGGAATAACTACAAAGTCAATGTAAAATCTTTTCTTGAAACTTATTTGTAGTTTTTCAAGATTCATAAAATAAAAACAGCAATCACAATGATAACAATACTACTAGTAATAATCTTTAACTGGAGTAGCATAGGAGACACTATCATGGTAAAATAATACTACACAATCAACACGGCAACAGTACTGAAATTCTAGGCTTTGAACACATTGCATTACTAGGTCAAAATGCAATATAAAAGTTGCATAAAATTAGCTTACATTAAAGCTTGCACTAAAACTTGGCAAATATCCCCGTTCTTCACCAACTTCCGTGAATCCTCATATTTCCCTTTTAGCTCATTAAAAGGTTCACTATAGTCAGCTTCTTACTAAAACTCTCTGACATTAAGCAGGTGGTAATACTGCATTCTCCACATATGCTGGCATAGTCATGGTAAGCAGGAATCATGGGTCAGTGATTTTTATATGACCATTTCATCTTTTTTTATTATATTGGGCTAGTCAGTTTATTTTAGGGATCTCTTCATGTGTATTGCTTATACAGCTGCTTTGGTAAGATTATTATTCTGTGATTGCTGTCACAGTAGACTAATGGTTACAATGACAGGTCAGATAGAGTTTCGCCTTTATGCTGGGAGTAACTATGATTCTCATAGTTACAGACCTGGGCCCTGCCTTATTGTGACCGCTGGATAGGGTGTGGCTTTGACCAAAATGGGGTTTCAGCCCTGCTGACTGCAAAACAAATCAAAGAGCAAAATAATTGGACATAAGTGAACATCAGCAGTGATGGCATTGTCATGGGTGTTGTTGGTATTTCAGGTGACTCAGCGGTGGAACACTCCTGCTTTTCACAGCCAACTTCTCATCTCAATCAGAACTAAAGTAACACAAGAGACATCAACATCCCATTTTCTGAATGATGAAAGGTTGAGGGTTTTACCCTCAAGTAAACTGGAATGGTCAGAACAAGAGCTTCAGTTGCTACAGAAACATACCAATGAGACATGGCAGAAGGGGATGGTGAGGAAAAACTTGTACCGGCAGTTAGAAGAGGATTTCCCACATTAGTTGGTGGAAACCTTGATAAAGCAGTAGCAGCTAATTAAATGTATGCCATCTCTTACTCCCAAAGAGGAGGAAGATTTGGAGATTCTTCTGTCAATCCTGTTAAATCAAGCCTCACGACTGGTAGAAGTAATTTCTCAAAGGAGGAACATGATTTTTGATTTTTCAGTTGCATCATGGGTGCTGTGCTCATAGCAACCAGCAGCAGGATTGTCTCACTCCGCGTTTTGTTTTGTTAAATATTTCTTTACATTTTTCTTATAAATATATATACAGTATATTTGTCTACCTAATCCTTTTTATTTTTTGAGGCTTAACTGTGTTGTAGCTTAGTAAACAAATTCAGAATGTGTATTCTTATCTTTTTTGTTTGGATTTACTTTCATCTGCCTCAGATCTTCATACTACCCTGATCAGCCTACATGGATTTCCTACAGCAAGGCGTACGTGTTTCGATGGAACTCACCTAAACACACATATCTACTACTTGATTCTCAGCACAATTTTTAACAGCGTACCTTTTTATAAAAGATGCATAAGAAAGAAGTCGGAGGAACAAAAAAGGGAAAAAGGAGGTGGCATTCAAGGAAGACTGAAAAAGCTGCATGGATTTCGACCCCCTTTGCCATCTGTTATAATGGAAAATGTTCAGTCTCTCTGAAATAAAGTGGATGAAGTTCAAGCATGTGTGTGCTTTCAGATCGATTACAGAGATGTGTGCGTTTTGGCATTTACAGAAATCTGACTAAATGGAAATGCTTCAGATGACCACTTGATGATTGATGGATTTGGTGCACAAATTAATTTGGACAGAAACTCAGTCATCACTGGTAAGTCACATGGCAGAGGTGTCTGCCTTTACATAAATAATCAATGGCACAAAATGGTGAGGGTTAGAGAAAAAGTGTGCCTGAAAGATGTGCAACTTCTGTGTTGCTGTGTTGCTGCACCCTATTTATCTGCTCAAAGAACTTCCACAGATTTTCATCACGATCCTGTGTTTGAAAAAACCTGTGCTGACATTGATGAACTAACAGACACTGTAAGCTGTTACAGTATATACAGTTCTGTGAGAATACCATAATACCCATGAAATCAGCCAAAATATACCATAACAATAAGCCGTGGACTACCAGAGATCTGAAAGATTTGATAACCCAAAATAATAGGTCTTTTCAACATGGAACATTAACCGAACAGAAGGAATTACAGAATGAAGTGAAATGTGAAATAAAGCCGGGAAAGCTGAAGTGTAAGGACAGGATAGAGAATGAACTGTGGACTGATAACCTGGGCTCATTATTGAATACCATGAAGATGATGGCTGGCATTCATACAAAAATCAATAATCAAGTTGAACTGGCAGAGGTCAAAATTGGCTATCAGTTAATGCAAAACTTGAATGAGTTCTATTCAAAATTTGAAACACAGCATTTTGCTTCAGAAGTAAGTCATCAAAAGAATAGACCAAGGACTGGAGCCAGGGGTCAGCCTTTCTTTGACAAGAATGATATCAGAAAGGTCCTTAAACAAACAAATTTCAAAAAAGCTTGGGTTAAGACATAATAATTGGTGATCTGCTTCACTACTGTCCAGAGGAGCTCTCTCCAATTTTCCACTCCATATATGAAATTTATTTATTATTTATTTATTTGGATTTAGAGTAAGTAGCCAGCCTATGGAAATAAGCAATTGTTAATCCATTGGCAAAAATTGCACACCCCAAAGCATTAAGTGGCTTTAGAGCAGTGAAATTAACCTCTCATATAATAAAGTCCTTTGAGAAGTACTTAACAAAACTGAGGCTCTTATGGACCCTTACCAATTTGCATTCAGAGGGTTGTGGAGGATACCACAGTAACACTTTTGAATTTACTGTGTAAGCATTTGAAAGTATCAAAAAACCATGCAAGACTGCAGTTTATAGTCTTTTCATAACTTTTAACAAGATCCAGCCCATACATTTTAGTTGAGAAAATGATTGATCAATTTTGTTTGGACCCTAACTTGGTGGGGTGAATTCTGAACTTTTTAACAAACAGAACACAAAGAGTGAATGTCAATGGCTGTGTCTCTGATAGCTTAAGTACATCTGTTGGTACTCTGCAAGGGGGCTACATATCTCTTCTTTTGTTTAATTTATATAATAATGACTGCAAGAGTTCACACAAAGATAGACATATTCTGAAATGTGCAGATGACTCTGTCATTGTGAGTCTTTCACAAGATAAGGAAGGCAGCCATGGACCTATTGTCAATGAGTTTGTACAATGGTGTGATCACTCTAATTTAAGACAAAAGATATGGTGATAGATTTCAGGTGCTTGCCATCATCCACTATCTTAACTTTAATTAAAAAGGAGATAGTGTAGATGGTAGAGCTATACAAATACCTGAGAACAATCATTGATAACAAACTAAACACAACAAATTTGTAAAAAGGGGCAGTCATGACTTTTCTGTCTTAGGAAACTCAATTGTTTTAAAGTGGACAAAACTACAATGACACTTTTTTATAAGTCATTTATTGAATCCATTGTTACATTTGTTTTTATCTCTTGGTTTGACAACCTCAGCAATAAGAATATAAACCACCCTAATAACATTATAAAAATAGCAGCACAATTATTGGTTCACAGTAGACCACTATAACTGAAAAGTATTGCAAAGGTTAGAAAGAAAGCCAACTCAGTTCTGTCAGACAGTAGCCATCCTCTTTTCTCTAAATTCCAGCTGTTACCACCAGACTGCAGATTTAGATTTTCAAAGGTAAAGAGCAACAGGTTTAAGAATCGTTTTATTCCTAGGGGTATAAGCATTTTAAATTCTGTTACTTGTAGGAATGCTGCCAATTGTTATATTCTGTATTATTTTTGTGCCCTGTTGAAAGTAATTATTCTTCTTTGTACTAAACTTGAGTGTGCAATATTGGTTGTCAAATGTTGTCTTTGTTTATCCATTGGATCTCTGTAACAAAATCTTCTGTTTTTGTACTTTTCTGCTGCAAACAAATTTCCCTTTGGGATAATAAAGTCTACCTCACATGACGGAGAAAAAAAACTGTGAGGTGAAGTTATGCAGGGCATTGAAAGGGCATTACAGTCTAGAAAATATTTGAATGAAGATGCAGCTGAGTTATTATAGAAACATGCAGCAGACTATTTTCGTCATCTTTGGAAGAAATTGTCTCATCAACATCTGAAGAAGAATGGGTCCTTGAAATCAAAACATACCATCAGAATAGCAACCTATACTGCCTTACATACTTTCAATAAGATGGGGAGGAAATATGCAGCTGCTAGTATCTAGTTGAGACAGTGGCACTTGACCTATAAAACAAATCTAAGACAGTCAAGGTAATGGAAGAATATTGGAGTGAAGCCTTTAGTAGAAGCACCTCTGAGTTGCGGCCATCAACCACACCTGGTACAATCTTGTGATCAGTGTTAGATCTGATTTCGGTAGAGGAGCTTTCTAGGTCTCTGCAGGTGATCAGAAAAAGTGCTACTGGGTTAGATTGTATTACCATCTCTACTTAGATAAAGTGGTATCTCCCCTCATTAGCAGCTTTTATGAATACCTTATTGGCCTGTGAGGGATCACCCAATCAACCGGCTAACATGCACATGTCTGGAGATATGGGTCATTAAGGATATAGGGAAACTGGAGTACCCAAAAATAAATATAAAAATAATGCCCAGGATTTGTCCCCTGCATAATTATTCATGCTTCATTTATTCAGTCTACAAGATTAGTGCTTAAATCTAAGTGCAGAAGAGTCACCTAATTGAAATGAATTCACCAGGGTGTAACTGCAGTCTTCAATAACTACAACATCATTCACAGCACGCTCACTCAAGGGTGTCATTCTCGACACCTCCATTCCAAGGCATTTGTTGTGTGTACTAATGAAATGTATTGCATTTTTCATTCCAATAAAGCTATTATACTATAGCTTAATAAGGGAAATTTTAAAGAGAAAAAATGATAGTAAATAAAGCAAGCTGATAGAGGAAGTACTTATCCCATTGGAGCACATTGACTGTCTCAGAGAGGGAAGTAGCTGATGGGACAGCCGCATGTGTCTCAGACTTGAGTTCTGGGAGGTCAGCATGCTCTATTTATAGCTATTAATAGATTTTTATATGTTGTGACAAATATAGAGGGCGTAACAGCCACTCAACCCAACACAGACAGACACAGGAGGCACACTGATAAAATGATCTTCACCTGTGGGCAACGCCTTCCCCGTTTCCTACAGGCACACACAGTCCCACTAAGCACAACAACACAATACACAATACTTTCTTCTTCTCCTTCTCTTTTCTCCTCCACTCCTCCCAGCAAGCTTTGTCTCCCTCCTCCCGACTCTGGCTCCCCAAGTACTGTCTTCTGGGTGCTCCCCTTTTGCTTGATGACCTATTTCTGGCAGCACTTCTGGGTTTGGTGAAAGGATCGCCCATACGGGCTCTGGAGCAGCTGCAGCGCCCCCTGGCAGTCCCCCCGGATCCCAACAGGACTGCAAACAAGTCCATCTCCCATGAAGCCCTGTGGGAGTCTGAGGCACCACTACAACCCATGGGGGCTGCCATCTAACGTCCCGGGGGAGGTAGAGTTCTGCCCATGCTTGCTACCGAGGTCCTCTCAGCGAAGAGGCGTCCTGGCCAGATAAGGACCCCCCGCCGTCTGTGAAAATGTCCATTGCATCACTTTTTGTTATATTGGGCTAGTCATTTTCTTTCAGGGACCTAATGTACTGTATATGTTTATCATTTATAGGGCTACTTTGGTAAGATAATGATTTTAACATTACTGTTACTGTAGGTCAATGGTTAACCTGAGAGGTCAAGTATAGGTGTATCTTTATAGGTGGCTAGTAGCAACGTATAGACTCAAACGCATCTAGTATGTGTTTCGAGTCTTTACAGCTGTGCTATCTCTATAGCTGTTAATTGAATATGTTATTTATTTAAGCGATTTATTCTTTCTCTTGTTTTTCTAAACTAATGAATGTTTAGTGTTTAAAGAATGTTTAGTGGGCATAAATAAGATTAGTTACTCTGTCTATTGTTTTTTTTTAATCTCCACTTTTTTATATTATAATTTTCCTTTATTAAATTACAGTTTTAATTTATTTCATCTCCTTTATTAAATTCTAGGGAAAAATAAAGTTCTATCTATATATAGCACTTGTTTCTTTAGCTATATAACATATGATACAAGAGTCTCAACAGCAATGCTAATGTTTGTGATGTGCCATCTATTAGAATGAAAAATGTGTGATACTCAAAAGAAAGGAGATAAAACTATTGTAGGTATTTGGGAGAGAGGTAGCCATAAGCATTTGTAATCAAAAGGAAAGGGATTAGACTCTGGCACAAGATCTGGAGCTGTAGATGCTAAGGTTGCATGATGCTAAGTTCAGCATCTTTCTGACATGGTTTGGTTCCTCAATTCAGTGCAGGGGTGCATCTTCTGTTTGTGCACCAAGCAATGACAGAAGTTAACAAACAAAGCAACAAAACCAAACCAACCTTTAAGCTAACACACTGGAAATGAACAAACTATGATGAATGTACAGACTATAAGAATCATAGGAACCGTCAGTTGCGTTTCCAATACCACTCATCATTAATCATTACCCTATAACAGATATCACATTACACTTAAATGAATGAAAATCACTGGCTATGTCTACTCTACCTACCTAGTGCCACACTTTCAGCACAGTTGTGCTTGCTTCTTTTTGAGATTAATAAATAGCCAGCTGCCTGGCATAGGTGACGCTGCACAAGGGGTTTGCAGCTATGGTCAGTTCAGCTACAGTCTCTGCCCTTTTTTCATTTTCCATTCTCTCATGGTATATAAAACATGAGACATCAGGCAGTCAAGCTTCTCTTCTGTTTGTGATGTTCAAAGCCCCTATGTTCCTTATTGCTGCATTATATGCAATGTGCTTCCAGATGAGCATTCATTGGTTAATAGCTCTCATGAAACAGACTCATCCATTTGACTAAAAACAAAATTAAATGTGTTTGATTTTGGTTGGGTGTATCATGGACTAGTTGGATTGAGTTGTTGGGCATGCCACTTTATTTAGCCAGCTAACTTGCTGAGATTATGAAAATGAGGCACTGACTGAAAATCACTTGAAAAGTCACTCAAAGTGACAGAGCTTTAACAGATTTAGAGTGAATGTGACAGTTGTCTGGTCACACCTACAGGTAATCTAACCTAGACACCGTTAAAATATCTGAATAAGCCACCCAGTTTTATTAAGAGACTGCGACTCTTGAAATTTACCGATAATAGTGCACAGGTTTCTTTAAATTGGCCGGTAAGTAAACACACAATGAAAGACACAACATTAATTTCAGGAAAAGCAACAGTAACTTCTATTATACAAGACAATATAAAGTACTGTACATTAAAAAGATAAACAAATATAAAAATCTAACAATATCCAGGACGAAAACCCTTTTTTAAAAAGGAATGCACACAGTCCACACTCTAAAAGTCCATTAAAAACATAAAGTGGAGGATACAACCTTTAGTGGTGCAGAGTCCAGTTTGTGCACTGTGTTACCCCAACAATTAATTGTCTAATTGTCCATGGATGCACTCTGTTCACTGGACAGTCCTTTCCCAACAGAAGTGTTGTCAAATCGTTGAATCCCAGTCAATGTCTCTTTGTTGTTCTTTTTTTTCCCACTCTGGGCTCCTTGTGTTGCTGCGACCTAGGCACACCTTGCTTCTCATCTGCCAGCTTTGCTCAGTGCTTTCATGCGGCTTCCCTTTCTTGCTGGACCCACAACCGGTGTGTTTTTTTGGCACTGTCTCTTCCTCCCTGGAGGTAAGTGTTGCCGTCCTTGTGCCTCACGTCATACCAGCCACATATCCTAGTCTGCCTGCGAGCCCCTTGCTCTGTGTGAGTGTCTTGGCAGCATTCTCAGTGGACCGTACCTCACCCCTGCCTTTTCCTGCCCAGAAATTTAAATTTCCTTCAGTCCCTGCCTAGATCAACATGATGATGGATTAAACAACGGCACATCCAAATTTTCTGGGCTTAACAAATAATGTAAACACAGGTTAACAAAATGTATTGTTACCAACTATCAATGAGTTCACATATACTGATTAGAAACCAATATTCCCAGACATGTTCATTTCTAAGTCCAAGGAAGGAACAGTTCTGTTATCACAATTTTGTATTGTTTATATATTTAAGCAGTTAAAATTTTAAAGCAGTGATTCTTTTGCAAGACAGCAAATACCTATATCTTGTAGACAGCCATCACAATAATCAGTAACTGGATTAGCCAGGAAATTTGCCTTTCAACTTCTCATCCCAGTCCCAACAATGGGTGCCTATTGCCCCTTAATCTACTGGCCTTTAAATTTAATATTACATGTTTTTTTTACCTAAGAGAAAAAGAAAAAAAAATCACTCATTGTACAAAAAAATATTCCCCTGTGACATCAAAATAACCTCACTAGGAGAAATAAGCCTTGCAGACTTGATTGCTTGTAAAGTAAAGGACTACACCATATTTTGTCAAAAAAGGGACTTGAACTTGATGAAACCTTAAGGAGGATTGTGTTAAATTTTCCATCAATAATTCAATGCCTGTGCTTCAAATCTGAGAGTGTCCCCCCATTTTCATGTAAGAATGTAATGCAATTTGAATCTGAAATTGTAATCAACAACAGCTCACTCTCTTAGGTGATATCAGTAATATATCAGTATTTTTCAGTTGTATTTAGAAATATGAAATGATCATGTTTGAAGAAGAAAAGGTGACTAGAAATTGTCATTGACTACAAGAATCTTAAAAAAAGAATCTTACCATTATTTTTACTTGACACAGTGGTATTTCCAGGATAAACCAATTCAACAGTTCAATTGGAATATGCACTGTAAGAGCCAATCTTAGAAAGTTAAAGTTTTGAGTTTGCTCATATTAATGTTTGCTTAATTTGAATAGAATATAATTTCTTCCACTTCCCATGGGCTCACCACCTATGGGAGGGGCCAAGGAGGTCGGGTGCAGTGTGAGTTGGGTGGTGGCCGAAGGCGGGGACCTTGGCGGTCCGATCCTCGGCTACAGAAGCTGGCTCTTGGGACGTGGAATGTCACCTCTCTGAAGGGGAAGGAGCCTGAGCTAGTGCGCGAAGTTGAGAGGTTCCGGCTAGATATAGTCGGACTCACCTCGACGCACAGCTTGGACTCTGGAACCAATCTCCTTGAGAGGGGCTGGACTCTGTACCACTCTGGAGTTGCCCCCCGGTGAGAGGCGCCGAGCGGGTGTGGGTATACTTATTGCCCCCCGACTTGGAGCCTGTACATTGGGGTTTACCCCGGTGGACGAGAGGGTAGCCTCCCTTCGCCTTCGGGTGGGGGGACGGGTCCTAACTGTTGTTTGTGCGTATGCACCGAACAGCAGTTCGGAGTACCCACCCTTTTTGGAGTCCCTGGAGGGTGTGCTAGAGGGCATACCTTCTGGGGACTCCCTCGTTCTGCTGGGAGACTTCAATGCTCACGTGGGCAATGACAGTGAGACCTGGAAGGGCGTGATTGGGAGGAATGGCCCCCCCGATCTGAACCCGAGCGGTGTTTTGTTATTGGACTTCTGTGCTCGTCACGGATTGTCCATAACGAACACCATGTTCAAGCATAGGGGTGTTCATATGTGCACTTGGCACCAGGACACCCTAGGCCTCAATTTGATGATTGACTATGTGGTCGTGTCGTCGGACTTGCGGCCACATGTCTTGGACACTCGGGGTGAAGAGAGGGGCGGAGCTGTCAACTGATCACCACCTGGTGGTGAGTTAGCTTCGATGGTGGGGGAGGATGCCAGTCAGGCGTGGTAGGCCCAAACGTGTTGAAGTAGCTTCAACTCCCACCTCCGGCAGAACTTCGACCACATCCCGAGGGAGGTGGGGGACATTGAGTCCGAATGGGCCATGTTCCGTGCCTCTATTGTTGAGGCAGCTGACCGGAGCTGTGGCCGTAAGGTGGTCGGTGCCTGTCGTGGCGGCAATCCCCGAACCCGTTGGTGGACACCGGCGGTGAAGGATGCCGTCAAGCTGAAGAAGGAGTCCTACCGGTCCCTTTTGTCCTGTGGGACCCTGGAGGCAGCTGATAGGTACCGGCAGGCCAAGCGGAATGCGGCTTTGGTGGTTGCTGAGGCAAAAACTCGGGCGTGGGAGGAGTTTGGGGAGGCCATGGAGAACGACTTTCGGACGGCTTCGAGGAGATTCTGGTCCACCATCCGGCGTCTCAGGAAGGGGAAGCAGTGCAGTGTCAACACTGTATATGGTGGAGATGGTGTGCTGCTGACCTCGACTCGGGACGTTGTGGGTCGGTGGGGGGAGTACTTCGAAGACCTCCTCAATCCCATTAACATGCCTTCCAATGAGGAAGCAGAGCCTGGGGACTCAGAGGTGGGCTGCCCCATCTCTGGGACTGAGGTCACCGAGGTGGTCGAAAAACTCCTTGGTGGCAGGGCCCCGGGGGTGGATGAGATACGCCCGGAGTTCCTCAAGGCTCTGGATGTTGTAGGACTGTCTTGGCTGACACACCTCTGCAACATCGCATGGACATCAGGGACAGTGCCTCTGGATTGGCAGACCGGGGTGGTGGTCCCCCTCTTTAAGAAGGGGGATCGGAGGGTGTGTTCCAACTACAGAGGGATCACACTCCTCAGCCTCCCTGGAAAAGTCTATTCAGGGGTCCTGGAGAGGAGGGTCCGTCGGATAGTCGAGCCTCGGATTCAGGAGGAACAGTGTGGTTTTCGTCCTGGTCGCGGAACAGTGGACCAGCTCTATACCCTTAGCAGGGTCCTGGAGGGTGCATGGGAGTTTGCCCAACCAGTCTACATGTGTTTTGTGGACTTGAAAAAGGCATTCGACCGTGTCCCTCGGGGAATCCTGTGGGGGGTACGCCGAGAGTATGGGGTACCGGCCCCCTTGATAAGGGCTGTTCGGCCTCTGTACGATCGTTGCCAGAGCCTGGTTCGCATTGCCGGCAGTAAGTCAAACCCGTTTCCAGTGAGAGTTGGACTCCGCCAGGGCTGCCCTTTGTCACCGATTCTGTTCATAACTTTTATGGACAGAATTTCTAGGCGCAGCCAGGGCGTTGAGGGGGTCCGGTTTGGTGGGCTCAGGATTGGGTCACTGCTTTTTGCAGATGATGTTGTCCTGTTTGCTTCATCAGGCCGTGATCTTCAGCTCTCTCTGGATCGGTTCGCAGCCGAGTGTGAAGCAGCTGGGATGAGAATCAGCACCTCCAAATCCGAGATCATGGTCCTCAGCCGGAAAAGGGTGGAGTGCCCTCTCAGGGTTGGTAGCGAGATCCTGCCCCTAGTGGAGGAGTTCAAGTATCTCGGGGTCTTGTTCACGAGTGAGGGAAGAATGGAGCGTGAGATCGACAGGCGGATCGGTGCGGCATCTGCAGTAATGCGGGCGTTGCATCGGTCTGTCATGGTGAAAAAGGAGCTGAGCCGCAAGGCGAAGCTCTCAATTTACCAGTCGATCTATGTTCCTACCCTCACCTATGGTCATGAGCTATGGGTAGTGACGAAAGAACGAGATCGCGAATACAAGCAGCTGAAATGCGTTTCCTCCGCAGGGTGTCTGGGCTTTCCCTTAAAGATAGGGTGAGAAGCTCAGTCATCCGGGAGGGGCTCAGAGTAGAGCCGCTGCTCCTCCGCATCGAGAGGAGTCAGATGAGGTGGCTCGGGCATCTGATCAGGATGCCTCCTGGACGCCTCCCTGGTGAGGTGTTCCGGGCACGTCTAACCGGGAGGAGGCCCCGGGGAAGACCCAGGACACGTTGGAGGGACTGTGTCTCCCGGCTGGCCTGGGAACGCCTCGGGATTCTCCCGGAAGAGCTAGAAGAAGTGGCCGGGGAGAGGGACGTCTGGGCATCTCTGCTCAAGCTGCTGCCTCCGCGACCCGATCTCGGATAAGCGGGAGACAATGGATGGATGGATGGATGGATAATTTCTTCCATAGTCATAGACAATGGTATAGACCTTTCCCCCTATAAATTAGTAAGAGATAGAACCTTCTTGCTATAACTGAGAAACAGTGTGATAATAGAGGCTGTTGTGTTTAGAACAGGTCCCAGTAAGGAGGGATTTGAAAGACCCATTTTCAACTCAGAAATGGGATAAGCATACAGTTTTCTGACCGTTTTGAAATGGTTCATAAATGTTTTGAAATGGTTCAGAAATGATAAGTAAATAGTAACGATTTAAGATGTAATAAGATTAAGCTTAGAACTGAATTTTTCTTAACATTAATTTTTTCTCTTTTTTGCTATTTTCATTTTTTTTTGTGTGTGAACTGTTTTACTTTGAAACTTAACTAAACTTTTAAAAACGAAGATATTTTGTCTGTGGAATCATTTCTGCGCATCAGGCTTTTGTTGAATCCCATTTTTTAAGATAGAGCTGCTGAACTTTGGTAACTTTGGAAAAACACAGCTACATGCACTATAAAATCATTTACATTAGCTTGATCTGATTACCACCAAAATCAATTTTGTAGACTGAGATACTGTGTACAAAATTACTGTTGCAAATTTTGGAAATAAATCACTCCAGTCATGGACTTTTTATAGCCAAGTCCAAAGAGATGTCCCCATGTATTTACAGTTATTGTAGCTCTGTAGTATTAGGGTGTTGTATCGTGTTAGGTATTATGAATACAATGAGAAGTTAAGCAAAATGGCACCTTTTATTGGCTAACTCAACTGATTTTAAAATGCAAGCTTTTGAGACAAATTAGGCCCATTCTTCAGGCAGGTTTTAATTTATAACCTGTTGTTAACAACCTGCCATAAAAAGGGGCCTCAGCTGCCTTGAAAGCTTGCACTTTGTAATCGGTTCAGTTATCCATTAAAATACGTCATTTTGCTTGACTTCTCATTGCATCTGTTATTGTAGCAAAATACGGTGCATTAGCAGAATACACTGTCCCCTAATTATGTCAGTGAAGAGATTTAGAAAGTAGCAAAAGCAGTATCAGTGCCCCAGTTCAAAGGAAAATAGCAAATAAGAATTTGGCATATTATTGCTCATCACCACCAAAAAGTCGGAAAACTCAATGAAGATATATATATGTAGAGTTAATTCTGTATGCATTCAGCAAAGCTGCAGACCATATAGTGTAACCTTCAGGAAAGTAAATGTAGAAAATAGGGAATTGCCTCAAAAGTGCCCTTCTTGTGTCTCAGAGTGAACACTTCCATCAAGGATGGATGCAGGAGTCTGTATTGCAAGACACTGCGGTTTATGAGGAGTGCTTGTACAGTACTCAAACCCAAAAAATGCCAAAGAAACTAAAAATATAAGTAAAGGAAGGTTTCATTACAACTGAATAAATATGGTTACAGGGCTTTGGAGGCAAAACACAACAAATGAGATAGTAAAGAAAGCTGAAAAAAAAAAAACCTTCACACCTCCACCTGACTACACCTTCTAACCTTCTCCCTTCTTGTACCTCTTGTGTTGTCCTTCCTCCTGCCAAATGAACTCTTATCCACACTGGCCCCGAACCCAAATTCACCAAAACAGTGTCCTCTATCTTTTTTTATACCCAATCCCTGGACCACTTCCAAGGTCACATTTGGTCTCCTCTGAAGTATATCTGGGTCAGGCATAACCCTACAAAACTCCTGGGGTTGTCTGTCTAGAGCTCCCTCTTGTGGCCTACGGTATCCCTGCCAAAATGCTTAATGACAGTGCTTTTCATTTGATCCTTAAAAAACAACATTACCTTTAACACTAGAATCCCTGAAGCCTGCGAAAATATTTGCAATGCCGGGACACCTTAATTTTACTTACAGCTCCTCATCACTGCATTACTATAACATATGAAAACCGTTTCTGTTTTAGTTATGTCATTCTACATTTACACAGATTGTTGTAGTCATGGAACACACATGAAGTGTATGCATTTCAAATAATGGGAGATGGGAGAGCAGGTGGTCTGCCTGCAGCTGATTGACACATGTGTGAAACAGAGGCGCTATCAGTGCGCAATTAATGCAATGATGAGGAGCTGTGAGTAAAATTAAGGTGGCCCGCCATTACAAATGTTTTCACAGGCTTCTGGGATTCTAGTGTTAAGGCTTTTTTTTTGGGATCCTTAGAACCAAAGGGCCACACAAGCCTGCAAGGAAGTCAAAAGCAGCCTTCTGCTTCCAGCAGTTACAAGGCAGGGGAATATGCACTATTTTATTGTGCACTCCCCACTGTTCTTCTACTATATTTACTGTATATACTTTGAGTAGTTTAAGGGATACCTTTGCCTGTATCTCCACCTGGTCTTCTGTCCGGGATGTGCTCCCACTCCTGCTGATACAGGCCCTGGCCCCAATCACCTTTACAATATGAAAGATATCAGAACTATTACCCTGCACCAAAAAAGGTAACAGAAGTGATTTTAATTAGTGGAAACAGTCTTGCATTTAAACTATCATCTCCTCTTTCCAATATTGCATAATGGCAACTGTGCTTAGCAACTTATCATGAAATGCAGTATCTGTAGCAAAAGCAATACCCAAACAATTTTCTAGACATAAAGTATTAGTAGCAAATTTTTAAAATATTTTAAACTTTTAGAAATATTTATGACCCATAATGTTTTTTTCATGATATTTTACCAGAAAACTTGACACTTTTAATAACAGTGTTTTTTATTTGATCCTTAAAAAAGAACATTACCTTTAGGGCTCTTTTTTTGTGGTGTCTTCTATTCATCGTGTCTTTTTTTGGACCATTTGTTATTTTTCTTGAAAGTATTTAAGGACCCCAAAAGTATATACTGTGAGTAGAGTAATGCAGTTTGTGCAGAGCTTTAATGCAACAGGGCAATAATTATTTTGAAATTCAGCAAGTCTTGTATGTCAGGAAAAAAGGTTTATTTCCAGCATATCTCTGATAGCCACCTCAAACATTTCCCACTAGAATGGTTTCAGTGTGCAATAAATTTACCACTGAATATATTGTAGAACACAATTCACAGTAGCATTCAGAAAGTAATCAGTTTCTGTGTTCCAATCATAAAGTGGCATATGTGTTAATAAATATTTCTAAAGCTGTTAACTTAGAGAAACATGGACCGTTTAATGATTCATACATATAGTATACAAAGAAGGAAAAAAAACACATTAAACCTCCAGAAAAGCATTTCATATTTACTGAATTCCAAATAAAAGAATGAAATGATCACTCATACAGACATCTGACAGACATAAACAGAGAAAAGACGAAACATTTGTGTATTGCTGTCAAATTATTAAAAAGTAATTTCAGAATATTTTTGGATATTTGTAAAACTTTTCCTCCAGTATAACTGCTATATTTAATATAGGGAAGTGTAGATTTATGGGAGGCAAATACTTTACAATTAACAAAATTATTCAACCATCAACAACAGTGGTGTTTGAAATAGCCTTTTGTTTTCCAGCCCAATGGAATTAAGGGTATATGACGAAGTCTAAAATGGAAAATATGCAAACAAATGTTTCTAAGATATGCAGTATAATTTTTTACATTTTTAAAAGTTGTTTTGAACTCATAAAGGTACTGTATTTTATCAGATATTTTAAGTATCTTCAGTTAAAAATGAATCTACAAACAAGCTGATGAGTTTGAAAAGGTCAAGCAGAAGACTGGGAAAACTTATGTCAAGACAGTAGGTAGGCGAAAATTTTAAATACTCCTAAATACCTGTAGTTTTTTCTAAAGGCTCAAAAATTATTTCTTCAGCACCAGCATCTGGATTGCAGACTATTGAAAACAGTAGATAATCATGAATACAGTGGTAAAGTAATAGGAAAGTCAGACCGTTTTAAGATCTGGTTATGGTACCAGCTGAGTCCTTTAGCATTAGATTGCTTATTCAGAAAAATATTAATTGTGAGTGACAGATAGTCTAATCCCACTTAGTCTCTTTCTCTCTTTCTAATGGGGAATATAATATGTCTCTCCTGCCTTCTGGTTGGCAAATTTCCTTTGTTGTATGGAGAACATTTTTGGTTTGTGAGATTAAAAATCACAGTCCATTATTGGGGTAGCAGTTTACTCTCTGAAGATAAAAAGAAGATATTTTACACTTTTGGTAAGAGTCTTTATCACTTCCTCTGCATCCATACAATCTCCTCACATTGTGAATTATGGTAAAACCTAAAGAGGGTAAATTGCTGTGATCAATCACTGAATTATGGTGAAACTTAAAGGTAAATAAATAAGTAACATTCGATCTGGCTCTTATATACAAAGTACAGCGACGGCAGCTTCCACCTTCAGCTATAGACTCTCCACTCTAGTGTTTAGATCTGGACGGTGCATTTGCCCAAAACATTAACATTTATATATTACTTACATAAAAGCCAGATCGAATGTTATTTACCTTAATTTATTTACTTACTTCCTACAGCGTAAAGTCACAAGTAGACTGCAGAGCTTCCTGTGTTTGATTGACACGGGCATGCTCAAAAAATACACATGTAACGCCATGAAAAGTGCCTGCTGACACTTTAGTATGCAAAAAATGGTACGATAAATGCAGTTAGACTTTTTTTTTGAGCACATACACCGTCCAGCTCTAAACAGTAGTGTGGAGAGTCACTTCCATGCTGAAGAGTCTATAGCTGCAGGTGGAAGCTGCTGTCGCTGTACTTTGTATATAAGAGCCAGATCGAATGTTATCTACTTATTTACCTTTATTTATTTACTTGCTTCCTACAGCGTAAAGTCACAAGTAGACTGCAGAGCTTCCCGTGTACATATACAAAGTACAGCGACGGCAAAAGTGCGACGTGCATTTTTGCTCCGATGTAGAACCGTCATCATGATCTGAGTTCACCTCTGTTATAGCGCGTCTTTATGTGAAAAGAGCAGTGTCAGATGGTGAGGAGGGGGGGTGGGATCACGAACGTGACTAAGAGAATAAATTGAATAAAAAAAAAAAAAACTAACCTTTACAAGTATAATAAATTTACACCGGCTGTTACAGACTCAAATGTATGTTTTTATTCTAGGATAGTAAGAATAAGAGCAGCTCACTTCTCAAAACGGACTCGAACCCGTGAAGTTTTGATTACCAGTTAACAGCTGATACCGTTGCACCACCGAAGCGGTCGTAGCAAATGTGTGTCACTGTCGCACCCTAACACGGGTTCTTTTTCTGCAGTTATAGTCTTGAATAGAAGCGCACTTGATCTGTGATATATTTGTACCTTTTGTATTTGATATTTGGACTTCAGGCTTCACACATTATATACTTCATGTATAAATTTTGTCAATTATTACTCAAACATGAAAAAGTTTCTGTTTTAACGATGTGTTTACATAAACATGAAATGCTTGTGTTCCAAATAACGATATAGTATTTATAAAAGGTGTCATTTTGCTTGATTTCTCACTCTATACAACTCTAAGCAATTAACACGCAGGTAAACAGACTTGAGCTGAGAAAACTGTGCGGCGGGTGGGGGGATGTGATAGTAGGCTGCGTGCTGCTTATCGACACATTTACAGGACAAAAGACGCTGATGGAGAGGTGCGAAGCAATTTAAGGTGGGATGGATCTACGAGTCTTTTCGTAGGCTT
Organism: Erpetoichthys calabaricus; assembly: GCF_900747795.2. Classification (NCBI taxonomy): domain Eukaryota; kingdom Metazoa; phylum Chordata; class Cladistia; order Polypteriformes; family Polypteridae; genus Erpetoichthys; species Erpetoichthys calabaricus. The sequence continues at coordinate 63,641,238 of NC_041400.2, forward strand.
TGGTAATTCTAGTGTTAAAAACTGTAGCACCAAAGTTATACCAGCATGTCAACTTCGCCATAAGAGGTGAAAATATTCTGGACCTATTTTACACAAACATTTGTCCCCCTTTGGGGTTATGCTTCTCCCAGCATATAGGTCACTGGTGAAACAATCCAGGTCAGTACAAAGAACCATGAGTCTGGCCTGAAGGAGCCAATTCGGCATTGCAGGACTGCTTTGATTGTACTGGATGGACTGGAATATGTTCAGGGAGGCAGCCACCTATAACCAGAATGTTAACTTAGAGGAATATGCTGACTCTGTGTCTGGGTACATCAGCTGACTATACCCTACTGCTCATCAATGGCTCTGCTGTGGAGAGAGAGAGTCAGTAGCAACAAGTTTCTTGGTGTGTATATTTCTGATGACTTCTCCTGGACAATCAATAAGTCTGTTGCCAAGAAGGCTCAGCAACACCTTTTTTCTGTGGAGACTGAAGCAAATTGGCTTTCCAAAACCCATTCTTACCACCTTGTACAGAGGAACTGTGTAAAGCGTCCTGACAAACTGTATCACTGTGTGGTTTGGGAACAGTGTGGACAGTTGAGAGGATCATAGAGGTGTCCCTTTCCTCGATCTAGGACATTTTTCAGACATGCTGTTTGCTTAGAGCCTTTGCTGTTGTGAAAGATGTCTCTCACCCGTCACAAATACTGTTGGGCTTCCTGCCATCAGGTAGAAGATGCCACAGCTTTAGGACCCCCACAGCCTGATCCTATAACAGTTGTAAGACTTCTGAACTCCTACATGTCACCCAGTACCATATCCTTATAACATTCCCCAAATTATGTACTGTCACTTTACATCCTGCACTTTACTATGGATATTGAGCATTGTTCGAGCATTAACACTAGAATTACCAGAGCCTACGAAAAAACTCATGTGCGTTGTCCTTGCTGCACTGAATAAGTGCAGGCACTCTAACATCACCCCTCCCCCGATCTTACTTAGAGAGTCAGGGACAAAGCACATGTTGTTCTTTTTTTCTTTCAGTACACGTGGCTTCCCTGTTTATTTATATATCTAGTGACTTCTCTGCCTGTCTGTCTCTCTATTACGCAGTGCTCTGTCTGTCTGTGTGTTATGGATCTTAAAAATAAGTTATAAGGACAGTTGTTCCTGTTAATTGCAGTCTCAATTGTTAAAAAAATATTTGAAAAGGAGCATCCCACATGAAAATATAACGATCTCAGTAACTGACAGTGCATACCAATGTATAAATTTTATGTCCGTTTGAGGTTTAAAAGAAAAGAAAAAAAAAAGCAACACTTCATCCCCAGCGGGGAATCGAACTCAGGTTTGTGAGGCAAGGAAAAGCTGCTCTGTGCTAAGAGGCAGATCTTAACACACTACACCACAGAAGCTGTTGAAACATTGTTGAAGCTTTTGTGAAAGTGTTTATTTGATCTTGGAACTCGGGCTTTATATATTCTATAGTTTATGCCTACTACATTTTGTAACATTTATTACTAAAATATGAAAAAGTTTCTGTTTTAACAATGTGTTTACACAGATTACTTTAGAATAATGATCTCTTATTTCCACTGTAAAACTCCACTTCACTCCCACATAATCAATCAAGGCGTGAGCTGGGAAAACTTCGCTCACGTTCTAAGTCGGTGGGGGGATGGAATAGCCGGCTGCTGGCAGCTTGTCTTTTATCAGCACATTTAGAGGACAAAGGATGCTGGCGGAGAAGTGTGAACGGATTTAAGAAGCGATTTAAGGTGGGCCGGATATACGAGTTTTTTCGTAGGCTCTGGTAATTCTAGTGTTAATGTTGTAGAAGGCTGCATGTTTAGCAGCTGTTGTGGGAGAGAAATCAGGGAAAATACGAATGTGGTTATTTTCAAATATAATCTCTTGCTTGCGTCTGAGGAGTGCCATCACATCTAACTTACATAATAATCTCTGAAAGCGGATAACAAAAGACCTAGATCTAAAGGTATTTGATCTGCATATGCGATAAGCTGCTGCTATCTCTGTATCTGATTTAAAGTCCTCTCCAATTATTTTAGAGAATAGTTCAGCTGTGAATTTCACTGGGTTTAGACTTTCACAATTCTCAGGTAGACCTTCAATTCTAATATTATTCCTTCTGCTTCCATCTTCCAGAGCAGCAAGTCTGTCTCCGAGTTTTTTGCATTCAGAACTGCCAGCTGTAGCTTTTCCATCAGCGGTGGATGCTAGATTTTCGACTATTTCAAATCAAGTCGTGAATGCCTGCTAAACATCCTCCAGCTGATTGGCAAATGTGCTCAGTTTAGACGCGCTTTCCTTAATGTGCTCCTCAATTTTATCTAGCATACCATTAAAGACCGCCTCAAAACGGATATATACACATTTCTCCGAGTCTTTGTTATCCTGCCACAGCTCTTGCAGCTTCTCGCTTGCCTTCTCACTTTTCTTTATATCATTCTTTATCTCTTGTTTGAGCTCAGTGATCATCACCTTCAGTTCGGACAGATCATTTCTGCTTTCGAGCATCGTACGTGAAGTGGCGGGCTCTATTACAGCCAATGTTCCCATGGAGTAGGTGAAAGCGTGGACTGCAAGGCCTTTTCCAGTTTCAAATGATCTTCTCCAGTCGGCGAGCTATCGTGACCTGCGTCATTCGCACATTTGCTCCCCATTTCGCTCTCAACTGGAGACGATGCTGTGGACCATGGTCCCGAGGAGTCTGGGCTTTCACCCATCTGTTTCAGGGCAGTCTCTGAAAGGCCGTACCTTGAGCTTGAACTTGGACTTGTTGGTCTGGGCTTGGATGCAGCTTTAGTTTTCTTTTCAATTTCTTTTTGAGCCCCTTTCTTGCCGACCATGTTTATATATGCTGTAGTAGAACCCTCGGGTTGGATAAATACAGGGTATCTCAGGATAATAAGGAAATAATATAAAAAATAACACAGCTGCTAACGGAGCTCCACTTCAGACGTCCATCTCTCGCAACGGACGAGACCAACTCGTGTATTCTATCTATTAATCTATCTACTTATCTATGTAGCTAGCTATCTTTGACATCTAACTGTATTCCAACAGTACTAATTAATTACCTACCCATCGTCAGTATGGTACAAATGCTGAAGTACTGCATAAAGATAAAATTAAAATACATATATAGGCAAAGGAAACAAGCCTGGTAGATAAGAATATTATCATTCCAGGATTCTCTACAACAAAGTGTAACAGGTCAAAATAAGAGAGTTACTCATAGCATTCAAATACCTCTCCTCTTTAGTTTTTTCACATTCCCGTAAGGAGAACAAAAAACAACATTTTTTACACATGTTTCCTCCTATTAAACTTCTTGTGCATAAAATGCATGGCGGATTTTCATAAGTAAACAGCACTGTAGCAATATGTTTGGTTTTGCAGCATCACAGCACCAGAGCTGTGTGTTCATATGTTGAACCAAGCCTTGTCTGCGTGGAGTTTGCTTGGTCTGTACCAACATTTTTTTCCTCCAACATGTCAAAGATACATTTATGTTACATTAACTAGCAGGTCTAAATTGACCCCATTTAAGAGAGCGACTTTGCATGTGAGAGTTTGCCCTCTTGATGGACAGGCGCCCAGCCAGGATAAGTTCCTTTCTGGTACCTGATACTACCAGAATAGGACATTGACCCCCATGACCCCAAACAGAGCCAAATGGATTTTGGTAATATATGCATTTTTTACCTCCTAGTCTAATCAGAAAATAAAACAGAATGTAATGGCCATATTAGTAGTAGTATTATTATTGTTTTGTGTACAGAGTAATTATTCTTTATGTGAAAATTTTGTCCATTCATTCACTCATCTATATATATAATTCACTAAGTCCATGGCAAGCAAGACGCATGCAAGACAGAGCCACGCCCGCCAACTCACAGAGCCCCTCCCACCAACAATTCACTAAGTAGCCGACCATGGCATGCAAGACAGAGACCATGGGATACACACGACAGAGCCATGCCCGTCAACTCACAGAGCCCCGCCCACCAACTCTAAGACCATGGGATATGCACGACAGAGCCCCGCCCGCCAACTCTAACCCTCCTCCCGCACCATGGGATATGCACGACAGAGCCCCGCCCGCCAACTCTAACCCTCCTCCCGAGTCCACCCTCGCTCTCGAGGCATGCACACTGCCTGCTCATGTGCCAGCACGCAACACCTCACCAAACACCACCTCAGTCACTTTCATCTCTGCTACAGTCCACATGCACCTCTGAGCCACGTTGACTTTTCATTGTTCTTTTCGGTTCCGGCTGCTTTTCTATATATAATCCACCAAGTCGTCTGACCATGGGATACGCATGCACGCAAGACAGAGCCCCGCCCGCTAACTCTAAACCTCCACCCGCGTCATGGGATACACACGACAGAGCCCCGCCCGCCAACTCTAACACTCCTCCCACGTCCATTACCTTCACATTGTTTTCCTTTTATTTCTGATCCTGTTCAACAACTATATGGCGACATCGACTTTTCAACTGTGACTCTGAAAAACTCAGTACGCGAGCTATATTAAGCGTCACCAACGAAGACTCGCTACACCTTAATGAACAAGTACTGAAACTTATCCCTACCGACGAAGTAACTTTCACCAGCGCTGACTCCATTCGTCACAGACGATCCCGCAGATCAAGTTTCATTCCCTGAACAATTTCTTAACAGTCTTACTTCCACTGGCATTCCTCCGCATAAACTCAAAATTAAAATAGGTTCAGTCGTCATGCCTCTCAGAAACCTCATGCCAGCAAGAAGTCTCTGTGATGGCACTAGACTGACTGTTACCAGCATTCACCGCAATGTACTGGAGTGTAAAACTATCACAACTCCTAACTCACAAACTGTCCTTATTCCCCAGATATTCCTGACCCCATCAGATTCAAATTTGCCTTTTACTTTTACATGCAGACAATTTCCTGTTAGATTGGCCTTTGCAATTACAATTAATAAGACACAGGGACAAACTTTCAAAATGATGTGCCTGTATCTGCCAGAACCAGTGTTCAGTCACGGACAATTGTATGTTGCTCTCTCCAGAGTTGAATCCTTTCATTCACTCACAGTCGTATCCTCAAACCCACACCATTTGGACAACTGTGTCGTTCAGGAAGTGTTCACCCATCAATAAATAATTATGCGGCTTTTGCTACGCTGCGGGTTGGCTAGTTATAATAATTTTGCCAACTCTACTAATCCATTACATTTTCACAGGGAGCTGGAAACAAACCCAGTTGAACTGGGTGTAAGGCTAGAATTAAATCTGAATGGAATGCTTTTCCAAAGTACAATACACCTATCTATGCACCCACACCGACATAAATTTAGAAAGGCTAATGTGCCTAATTTGTATGTTGTTGGAATGTGAGAACAAAGTGGCCCATCCAAAGAAATGAAAGTGATTGATTTGAGTCTGTGTCTAAATTTTGGCTACTTGTAAAAGTTAGTGCTTTTTTTATTATTTTATTCCATCAGTGACGTTCACGTGGTACAACGAACTTGCCTCCACCCTCTCTGAGTTGATGGCATTTATCTCCATTCTTTTTACAAGAGCAGTGATGACCACAGCTGCTGCTGTGCTTGATGCCTGCTATCTATTATATCTATATAATATCTATTTACTTATTTTCACTAGGTTTAAGTTTTATTCTGCTGCCCATGCTGTCTTTCTCAGGGGTGGGGGTTAATTTGTTTTCAATCCTATTCTTGTAAAATTGATTCTTGTATGGAATGTTGTGTGATTTCAATAAAATCAACAAAATTAAAAAAAAAAAAAAAAAATGATTATATGAATGGCATGGGCTATGGCATCCTCAGTGGAGTGGTTATTCTGCAAGAACATGATCCAAGGCAGAGGAACACATACACCCAAAGATTGTAATATAGGCAATAATCCCACTGGTACAATAAAAGTACAGTGTGCCATCCTGCCTTGCATTTTCAATTTGGAGTTGGATTATATAGCTTGTTTTCTGAATTTCCTCATATTGAAGTTAAGAAAAATTTTAATGATCATGCTGTAGGTAGAGAGTATGCATTTAAGTAGTAGCCATTGCAGAACCATGTGTAATCAAGGCAATTTCTATAATAGAACTATTCAATTAAGGACCATACAGTGAGTGAAAAATCCTTGACTACTCTGAGCAGAAACCTTTGGGATTACTAAATTGTAATAAATTATGAAAGGTTTCAGGATAGAATTCCCAAAACACTTAAAACAAAGAAGCCCATTTTGGATTTCTTAACTGTATTATTTATAACTCATTCTAAGGAAAGCTAGGGAATTCACTACTTTGTACAAAATAAGTAAGCTTTCCAACAAGCAAGCTCACAAGGGTCCAACTTTAGGAAAAAGAGTTTTAAAAACTATGCAAGTCAAAGTTGTTGAGAAGAAAAAGTGATGAGAAAGCCATAATAACTACATTTGAAAAGAAGAGGTTACTTGCAGTAATGTTTGAACTAAATAAAGTGAGAGAGTGATCATTCATCGGTTTTAATTGTCTAGGTGTCTTGAGCAGAAACTATTTGTTGCTATCACAAAAAAAGAAATAATGTTGTTATATTTTTAGATGTACTCATTATGTAATTAGTAATTTGTAAAGTTTTCAATTGCATTTACCTGTGGACTTGTTACAGTGCTCTTAGCCTGTTACTGAATCTCATCATACTTTGCAATGATAGATTCTAGTACTGTGATTTACAAATATACACTACAGTGGCATGCAAAAGTTTGGGCACCCTTGCTTAAAATGTCTGTTACTGTGAATAATTAACTGAGAAGAAGATGATGATCACCAAGATCACTGCATGATTACATTTATTTCCATCATTCACAGATACAAAATTCCAAAAAAATGAAAAGGGCCTGAAGCAAACATTTGGGTACCTGACATGGTCAGTATTTAGTAAGACCCCCCTTTGGCAAGTATCACAGCTTGTAAATGATTTTTGTAGCTAGCTAAAAGTCTTTCAGTTCTTATTTAGGGTATCATTGCCCATTTGTCCTTGCAAAAGACTTCTAATTCTGCAATATGGGCTGTCTTACATGCATTGCTCATTTGAGATATATCCACAGATTTTCGGCCAGGGGACTGTGAGGGCCATGGTAAAACCATCAGTTTGCACCTCTTGAAGTATTCCATTGTAGATTTTGAGGTGTATTTCAGATCATTATCTTCTTTGAACTTTTTACAGATGGTGTAATGTTTGCTTCCAGAATTCAATGGTATTTATTTGAACCTATTTTTCCCTCTACCAATGACATGCTCCCTGTGCCACTGGCTGCAACACAAGCCCAAAGCATGATCGATCCACCCCCAGGCTTAATAGTTAGAGATATTCTCCAAACATACCTTTGCATATTGTGACCTATTCTATTTTGACATCATCTGTCCACAGAACTTGTTTCCAAAATGCATCAGGCTTGTTTAGATATTCATTTGCAAACTTCAGGCACTGAATTTTGTGGGTAGGATGCAGGAAGGGGTTTCTTCTGTTAACTCTACTTGAAAGACATATTTGTTCAGGTGTCGCTGCACTGCTTCAGTGCACCACCACTCCAGAGTATTCTAACTCTTCCTGAAGGTCTTTTTCGGTCAAACGGAGGGCTTTGTTTGCCTTTCTTGCAGTCCAACAAACAGTTCTTTCAGAAAGTTTTCTTGGTCTTTTAGACCTCAACTTGATCTCCATCATTCCTGTCAACTGTCTTTTCTTAATAACATTATGAACTGAGGAAATAGCTACATGAAAATGCTTTCTTATCAACTTGTAGCCTTCTTCTGCTTTGTTAGCATCAATTGCTTAGAGGAGCCCATGGCTCCTGATTATTGGGACAAAGTTTGAGGAGTAAGAATTTATACAGCTTTGCAATTTGCATCACCTGGGGTTTCCTAACAATGACTGTGAACAAGACCTTGGTAAAAGTTATCTGAGACCTCAAATAACTTGGGATGCCCCAACTTTTGCATGGTGCTCCTTTCCTTTTTTACTCTATAATTGTTCAAAACAAAAACAATACACTAAGTAGTTTGCATAAGATGCTGAAAAGAAATGTGTTTTTAACTTTATGCCTTTTGGTGATTGGTCATCTTCTGCTCACTTAACTATTCACAGTAAGTGACATTTTAAGCAAGGGTGCCCAAACGTTTGCATGCCACTGTATATACTTGATCCATCAGCATCTTAGGTGATTTGCTAAAGTGCACATTGTGAGTCTGTGGTGGTGTTTGAACCAGCAAACGTGTGATTTACAGTCCAATGCCTTATTTCTTAGTGAAAAATGAGGAAACAAGAAAAGGCTGGCTAATTAAACAATGAGTTCAATGAAAGGTAAAAACAACCACAGAATACTCCACTCAACTCAACTTTTATTGTCATTCGTTCACATAGATTGTATATGGTTGGACAAAATGTTGTCCCTTACAGTCCACAGTGCATTGGTAAAACAAGATTAATATTACTAAAATCAGTGCAACAATACAATGTAACAAAACAAAGGACACAGGACTTTAAACAGCGGTTACGGCAAGCCGATATCAAATACAGCCTCTTGTACCCTGCCAAACTGAAAGTGGATGTGCAAGGCCAATACTACGTCCTTGCCAGCAAGGAGGAAGCAGAAAAGGAATTAAGAAAGCTGATCCTGACACTATTCTGAAACACAATAGTGAGTCGCATCTTGTCATGGCATGGCAGGGAGATATTACCTGCTGTCTGATCCACTTGTAATGATACGGGTATTATAATTATATATCATTTTCATTACTTGGACGCTTTCTGTTTATGTTTTAATTACAGTATAGACGTGTGTGCGGAAGAAATTAATTTTTTTTCTTACTACCCTAAAGGAGACTGTTTAACATCATACCCTTGGTTTATTGTTATTATTGCATTAAGACTTACTATGCTTATCCTGGACCACTTTCTAACACCATCCCCTGGGTTTACTATCTTATTACTTTAAGATTGCTGAATATTATCCACATTACTAACTGAGAATGCTAAACCGGATGGACGCAGGGACATCCGGCAATGGGCCGTGGCCGCAAAAGAAGTACTGTGCAGGTGCCCCACAAATCTCCCCCCGCAAGCAAAGGAAACCGGGTGGAATGCAACGTAAAATAAGAAATGAGGCATCGCACACACAAAAAAGGAGTCAGACCACAGAAAAAATGAGTCAGACGCCGTTGCACACGAAACGGGACACACAAAGAGGAGGATTCAACAAGCCCCTAGCACACAAAAAAAAGAAGCCGCGAGCACCACACAAAGCCCATTGGACACGAAACGGGACAGACTACAGCCATAGCACACGAAACGTACACAAAAACGACGATTCAGACCCTCGACCACAGTAACATAAATAACAAATTACACACAAAGCCCCATTTCTAAATGAACCGTCCGTATTAAACATACGTCATCTCAACACGTTCACACTATGCAGCATAGGTGGATCTCATTACAATAAGGCACTATTAACCGTTCAACCGCAGAAAAGGCTCCATATTAACAGTGAGTGCGATCCTCCTTATTACTTATCCATATTTATCACGCTCAAGAACAAACAAGTCATAAATTCACGATCACGGGTACAAAACGATACGGCTCGGATAACGGGACCAAACACAATTCACACTATGCAGCATAGGTGGATCTCATTACAATGAGGCACTATTAACCGTTCAAACGCAGAAAAGGCTCCATATTAACAGTGAGTGCGATCCTCCTTATTACTTATCCATATTTCTAATGCTGAAGAACAAACAATTCATGAATTCACGATCACGGATACAAAACGATATGGCTCGAGTAACGGGACCAAACACACGAACCCGCATGAAAAAAAACAATACACGTCGGCTCCAACGCGCTTCTGAAACTGGAAGAAAAAATGTCCCGGCTCCAAAAACGCAAAGCTCAACTAACACAGTTACAGAAACGAACCCAAATGGACAGACACACTGAACGTAGACGCATGCAGCGCGCGTCTCACAGTACTGCATCGAAACAGGCACGGCTTCAAAACGAAACACCTCCCGTCTCTGTGTTAGCTGACAACGCGTTCAATAATGACTCCACTATTCAAGAAAATTCATTGGGATTAATGAATGTCATTTGCAATCATTGTCATTCACTTAACTTCCCTGAAGAAACAACTGGCAATACAAGTAATGAATTTACACGTTGTTATCAAAACGGTCAAATTACACTGCCTCCTTTACTTTCATATCCTGAATATCTACAGAAGCTTCTAACTAACGATGTACCTGAAAGTGAAATCTTTAGGAACTGCATTAGATCCTACAAATCGGTATCCACTATGAACATTAACAGTGGCACTGCACATGACATCCGTCTTGCAAAACTGTTAATTATTGATAAATGTACAATGGCATCCACTCACTTACTCAACACCATTCATAAACTTCTACAAACGTTTATGAATAATAATATTCCCTTTGAAGGAAAGGTACTTTTATTAGGAGGAGATTTTAGACAGTGCTTAGTTATTGTTCCACATTCCATGCGCTCAGCTATTGTTCAGTGCACCTTAAAATACGCAGACAATTGGCATGGCTTTCAAAAGATACAGTTAGTACAAAACATGCGATGTCCAGATCCAGATCATAACAATTGGTTATTACAACTGGGAGATGGTACACTCACCAATACAGATAGACTTCACCCAGATATTATTACAATTCCTCAAGCCTTTATCTGCGCCAACTTAGTTCCAGACAGATTTGGAACAGCAATCTCATTAGACCAAATGCCCCTTTTAACACAACGCACTATATTATGTCCAAAAAATATTAATGTGGAAAACATAAATACCCAAGTCATTGCATTACTTCCTGGAGAGACACAACTCTTTCTAAGCTCTGACAAACTTGACTCTGATCACGACAATAACCATCTTCATTGACCTTACAAGTTCTGACCTGGAATTACCTTTTACACTTAAACGGCGTGTACAAAGAAATTTTCCATTAAAGCTTTACACTGAGCCACACACTTTATTGTTTGCTTTCTATTTGCATCATCTACACCTTCACACTATTCTATATCTCATTCATACATCACGCTCTTTTTTTCATTCCCAACACCAGGGGTTGGCGAGTGAAGCGAACAGGGGGCGGAGCCCCCTAGTATTATATATTTTATGCTTATAGTTTGTTAATGTTTATATATAATCATAGTTTGTTAATGATTATATTTTAGGCATATAGTACTTAGACTATATTGGCAATAGATATCTCTACTTTTTAATCCTAAAACGCTGCTGCGTGGGGGCTTGTTTTGCTTTGGACGTGTTCTGTCTCTAGGTATGTCAGAGGACCGAGACTTTGTGAATTGGGGTCCAGCCTCAGGTGGGGAGGCAAAATGGGGGGTGGGGGAATAAGGAGGGGAGAGAAAGAGAGCAGGCTATATCTAATCTATCCTTTTAATCCTTATAATTATAACTACCAATGTAACAATAGGCTGCATGGCAATAACTCTTGGGGAAATTGGAAATTAAGGTTAAAGCTGTCTCACTTCCAGTTAAGACTATAAAATGACATCTAAAACTCAGAATCAACATCTCCATGATGGGACAGTTAACTTTGTGAGCTGGAAAGTGAAAGGCCTGAATCACGAATTAAAGAGAAAGAAAGTACTCTCTCACCTAACAGGTTTAAATGCTAAAATAGTATTTTTACAGGAGACCCACTTACTAAGTAAGGATCAGTTCCATCTACAAAAGGACTAGGCTGGCCAAATGTTCCATGCTAGCTTTACAAAGAAAACTAGAGGTGTGGGAATTCTCTTACATAAAACAGTCTCATTTGTAGCATCAGATGTAGTATCTGATCCGGAAGGGAGATATGTGATGGTCATGGGCAACTTATTTAACTGTAAAATCCATCCATCCATCCATTTTCCAACCCGCTATATTCCTAACTACAGGGTCACGGGGGTCTGCTGGAGCCAATCCCAGCGCACAAGGCTGGAACCAATCCCGGGCAGGGTGCCAACCCACCACAGGACACACACACAAACACACCAAGCACACACTAGGGCCAATTTAGAATCGCCAATCCACCTAACCTGCATGTCTTTGGACTGTGGGAGGAAACCGGAGCGCCCGGAGGAAACCCACGCAAACATGGGGAGAACATGCAAACTCCACACAGGGAGGACCCGGGAAGCGAACCCAGGTCCCCAGATCTCCCAACTGCGAGGCAGCAGCGCTACCCACTGCGCCACCGTGCTGCCCTAACTGTAAAATGATTTTGATAAATGTTTATGCACCTAATGTTGATGATAAGGAATTCATACAAAATATATTTGCATCCATCCCCAATGTGAATACTCATAAAATTATAATGGCTGGGGACTTTAATTGTGTTTTAAATCCACTCTTAGATAGGACTCCTGTCACAGGGGGGATGACATCTAACACTGCAAAAATAATTACACAGTGTGTAACTGACCACAACTTATCAGACCCCTGGAGGTTTCCAACCAAAACTCAAGAACATATTTTTTCTACTCACCAGTACAACATTGCTACTCAAGAATAGATTATTTCTTTATAGATAATAATTTCTTGCCTACGATTAAATCTTGCAAGTACGATGGTATTGTTATTTCCGACCATGCACCTCTGATCTTGGAGATAAAGTCACTATGCCCCACACACTCACCTAGTAGATGGCGTCTTAACCCACTTCTATTAGCAGACGAGAACTGAACAGAATTTATATCCAAACAAATCAGTTTCTTCCTAGAGACAAATACATCCTCAGAGGTTTCTGCAGGAATACTCTGGGAAACTCTAAAGGCCTTCTGAAGAGGTCAGATTATTTCATATCTTTCCCACAGGAATAAATTAGAAACCAAGAAAGTATCAGAACTAAAAAGCGAAATTACTAGAATAGATGAAGAACATGCCAGGCAAACAAGCGAGACTCTACATAGGAAAAGGCAGGCTCTGCATTCAGAACTCAACCTCTTGACAACTAAAGAAACTGAACAACTAATTTATAAATCCAGACATCATTACTATGAACACGGCGAGAAAGCTAATAAGCTTTTAGCTCAACAAATCCACAAGCAAGAAGTTTGCAGTGCAATCCCAGTAATCACCAACATGAACGGAGACAAAATCATTGACCATAAAAATATAATGCTCACATTTAGAGACTACTATAAATCCTTATATTCTACTGAGTTTAAAGAAGACAATACACAATCTAATGCATTTCTAGATACATTACAGTTACCACAAAAGATATTTTTAGTGCGGAGGAACTGGATAAACCTCTGGCGCTATCAGAATTACTAGATGCTATAAAGTCACTTCAAGGCGGGAAAGCAGTAGGCCCTGATGGCTACCCTGCAGAATTTTATAAGAAATTCTCCACTCAGCTAGCTCCCCTCCTATTAGCATCATTTACAGAAGCTAGAGACAATCAAATTCTACTTCAAACTTTTTGCCAAGCATTAATCACCATATGGCGGCACGGTGACGCAGTGGGTAGTGCTGCTGCCTTGCAGTTGGGAGATCTGGGGACCTGGGTTCGCTTCCCGGGTTCTCCCTGCGTAGAGTTTGCATGTTCTCCCCGTGTCTGCGTGGGTTTCCTCCCACAGTCCAAAGACATGCAGGTTAGGTGGATTGGCAATTCTACATTGGCCCTAGTGCGTGTTTGTGTGTGTCCTGCGGTGGGTTGGCACCCTGCCCGGGATTGGTTCCTGCCTTGTGCCCTGTGTTGGCTGGGATTGGCTCCAGCAGACCCCCGTGACCCTGTGTTCAGATTCAGCGGGTTGGAAAATGGATGGATGGATTAATCACCATCTTTCCTAAACAAAATAAGGACTTATTACAATGTGCATCATACAGACCAATTTCACTTCTGAATAATGATGTTAAGATACTCTCAAAAATCATAGCTAGAAGGACGGAGAAAGTGCTGCCTTCGGTAATATCACAAGATCAAACTGGATTTATCAAGGGTCGACACTTATCCTCCAATCTTCGACGCCTGTTTAATGTAATATATTCACCAACAAAGTCAAACACCCTAGAAATATTATTATCATTGGATGCAGAAAAACATTTGACATGATTGAATGGAAATACCTTTTCACTACATTAGAGAAATTTGGGTTTGGCCCGAACATTTGTGCATGGATCAAATTACTGTATACCAATCCAGAAGCTTCAGTTTGTATTAACAACATTTGTTCAGACTACTTTAAACTAGAATGTGGTACCAGACAAGGATGCCCCTTGTCACAACTGCTATTTGCAATTGCCATTGAACCACTGGCGGTTCACTGTCGAAATGCTGGTCAGATAAATGGGATTATCAGAGAAGGACTGGAACAAAAAATTTCTCTACATGCAGATGATATGATACTGTTATATCAGACCCACAAACTGTGCCTGCAGTCTTCACAGCACTTACAGAATTTCAAAAGATCTCTGGTCTCAGAATTAATCTGAATAATAGTGTACTCTTTCCAGTGAATTCTCAAGCATATAATATTATATTAGACACCCTACCTTTTATCATTTTATCAGTTTAAATACCTAGGGGTAAACATCACAAGTAAACACAAAGCTGTTTATCAACAAAATTTTGCCCTCTGTGTGGAAAAAATTAAGCAAGACTTGCATAGATGGTCAACCCTTCATCTCACACTTGCTGGAAGAATTAACGTTATTAAGATGAATTCTTCCTAAGCTTCTTTTTTTATTTCAAAACATTCCAATATACATCCATCCATCCATCCATTTTCCAACCCGCTGAATCCGAACACAGGGTCACGGGGGTCTGCTGGAGCCAATCCCAGCCAACACAGGGCACAAGGCAGGAAACAATCGTGGGCAGGGTGCCAACCCACCGCAGGACACACACAAACACACCCATACACCAAGCACACACTAGGGCCAATTTAGAATCGCCAATTCACCTAACCTGCATGTCTTTGGACTGTGGGAGGAAACCGGAGCGCCCGGAGGAAACCCACGCAGACACGGGGAGAACATGCAAACTCCACGCAGGGAAGACCCGGGAAGCGAACCCAGGTCCCCAGATCACCCAACTGCGAGGCAGCAGCGCTACCCACTGCGCCACCGTGCCGCCTCCAATATACATCAATAAATAATTTTTTAAGCAATTAGATTCAACAATAACCTCATGTATTTGGAACTCAAAACATCCACTTATCCAAAGAGCGACCCTACAAAGACCTAAGGCAGAAGGTGGCACTGGCATGGCTCTACCTAACTTTCAGTTTTATTACTGGGCAGCAAACATACAAGCTATAAAAACCTGGACACAAATAGATGAACATACACAGGCCTGGGGCCTCATGTATAATGTCGTGCGTAGAACTCACACTATAACATGACGTAAGCACAAAAGCGGGAATGTGAGCACGCACAGAAAAATCCAGATGCAGGAATCTGTACATACGCAAACTTCCACGTTCTTCCGCTACATAAATCCCGATCAGTGTGAAAAGTAACGCCTCTTTGAATATGCAAATCAATATAAGTAGCCTTCTGTGAAAAGACAATGGGAAAAGCACGGGGGGAAATATAAGAATTTCAGCGAATACCAAGTGGACACAATGGAAAAATGTACTATTTGTTGGTTTAAACAGTGTGTCACAGATGTGTGTTTAGGAGACAGCTAAAGGGCTTAAATACATGTGATTCCACGCCAGACCAGGGGGTGGTGAAGTGCACTAATTTTCCCTCTCGATCTTTTGCAGACCATTCTAGGGAAATCCCGTCCGGCTCTGGGGCAGCCACTGACATCACTTCTGGTTCCGGTATTAATGACATCACTTCTGCTACTGGCCTTTAAAGCTGCCATCTTGCTTCATGGAAATCAGTTCTGTTTTGGACTCTGTTGAATGAGCATGTCTCTGCTATTTGATCAGTTTTACAGCCGTAAACAATTATATGGGTGGCTGCCCCAAACCTTCTCGATGTCTTTTGGTCGTTTTTCTGACAAGTGATATAATCAACAAAAGGAAGTTGATCGAGTGACAGAGTGTCGGAGAAACTCAAAGGATCAAGTTCACAAAGTCGCACAGTGCCCGAAATAAAAAAGAAATCACATATCAAAGTCGCCGTGTAAAGGCAAGTCGTAGCCCACCGTCTGAGTGTCATATGAAAACTTATTAGGGTACAGACAAAAAAAATAGGCACACAGTGGGAAAAAAGCACGAAATGTCAACTTTAATCTCGAAATTTCCACTTTAATCACGTAGTTTATTTTGCCATTAAAGTAGAACATCATAAACTTCATCTTAAAATCATTTAATTTACTAATTTCTCAAATCTCATTGTAACTAAAGTGGCATGTTAAATGCTTTGTTCTGTATTTGATCTTCTATGTGCTCTATGTGTGTGACTCACTACCTGCTTCTTAAACGGGTTTTCTCTTTCTCTGACAGGACACATAATCCATTACATTCATGATATTACAGCTCTCTGAATAATTAAAATACTGAGATGTATACGTGATATCTTTTTCATGATAATAGGAATGAAAGCATGTTATTAAACATGGGAACACGGTGGCGCAGTGCTTGTTCATGTCTCACGCAAGAGGCTTGCTGTGCCATGCGCGACCTTCAATGAAATAATTTATCACAGCAGTACTGTCTCTGTCAAACGTACTAACCTCCAATTCCTGTCCTTACTTTTCTTTCTCCAAAAACCCAATCGCCACACAATCAGCTATGTAATAGACGTGAAGCCATTTATAAGCTTAAAACGCAGATTCTTCAAAATGTTTAAGGAAGATTGAAATATCTTCGTAGTACGTGTTTAATTATTCTATCCGTCTATCCTTCCAGTATCGCGTCAGCACCAGAAAGAATACAACGCAATGCAGGAACAATCCCTGAACTAGCTAGCGCTGTGGCACCGTGTCCTCACATGTTTAATTATTAACAATACAGATTATTTAAATGAAGTTAAAGTTTTATCTGTATAATATAATCAACATATTTTCCTGCATTTCATCTTAAAAATTATATCGTCATCATATGTAAATACGTGCTTTATAAAGTGGCACAGGTTGTGCAATATTATAACTGTAGTGCAAGTTTACAATGAGGTGATTGTACTTATAAGTACAAACAGTTCTACAAGGAGCACTTGATGGACTGATTGAGTGTGTTTATAGTTCTTGTTGTGAAACTTTTTCTAAACCGTGAAGTCCATACAGGGAAGTCTCTGAAGCATTTTGCCGTGGCTCAGGCAGCGTCTGCTTCATGCTGTGTACCGATAATTCTCTTTCTGATCAGCTGCTGCTGTGATTCCCCACTCAGATACAGTGATATAAATACTCTGAGAGGTGCAGTGAGAGTAATATGGAAAAAGATGATCTGCTGTGGCAACCCTTAACGGGAGCAGCTGAAAGAAGAAGAAGATGCAGTGAGAGTTACAACGCTAACGCAGTTATGGTATTTGGAATACTATGGCTATTCCCTGGACCATTATATTGCTGCAGGTTAATTACAATCAGATGCATTACACTAATAAACAATATGCAGTTATTTTCAGTGTATTTATAAAGCTGCATCAGGAATGTGGATCTAAGAAAGAAAGGGTGATCACACAGGAACAGTAGCACTGCTTTGACGCTGGGTGCTGCCAGTCTGCAAAAGAAATTGCGTACGCCATGGTATGAGGTACCGTGGAAATGTGCGTGGCTTTACGCCAAGTTTAGGTTTTATACATCGCACTTTGAACATGGAAACGTTCGTACGCAACATTTATGTGCGTACGCACCGTTTATACATGAGGCCCCTGGTCCGCAATAGAAGTAAAATCCTGCAGTACTTCTTTATATTCCCTGCTTTGTGCCCCAATAAATGTAAGGTATCAGCAATATATTAATAACCCAATTGTGCTTCACTCACTCAGAATATGGAACCAATGTAGAAAGCATTTTAAGATGGAGAAGCTTTTATCTGTGGCACCTCTGCAAGAGAACCACCTCTTTCAACCCTCGCAAACATAAGCAGTTGTTAATATCTGGAAAAAATTTGGGATTAAAATGCTGAGAAATCTTTATATAGACAACATCTTTGCATCCTACGAACAATTACATTCCAAATTTAACTTTCCAGCTACACATTTCTTTCACTATCTTCAAATTAGGAACTTTGTTAAACAGAACTTGCCTGATTTTCCTCATCTTGTACCCTCGTCCATGCTGGAAAAAATATTGTTCAATTTCAAGGACTTAGACACCATCTCTGCAATATATAAAATTATTTTACAGTCCCTCCCTTTCAAAGATCTAAGAGGATAATGGGAAAAAGATCTCTTAATCAATATATCAGAAAGGGAGTGGAAAGTAGCAATGCAGAGACTTCACTTGAGCTCCATATGCGCAAAGCATACAATTATTCAACTCAAAGTTATACTGTATATCGAGCACATCGGTCTCGCCTAAAACTGTCCAAAATGTTTCCAGGGCAAGATCCAACCTGCGAACACTGCAATCAAGTCCCAGCCTCACTGGGTCACATGTTTTGGGCCTGCGCCAAATTTAACATCATTTTGGACCAAAATTTGTAAGTGCCTTTCAGACAGCCTCGGTGTCAAAATCCCTCCTAACCCATTAACAGCTGTGTTTGGTGTTCTTCCAGATAGGTTTAAAGTGGAGAAGGACAAACAAACTGTGATTGCATTCACTACACTTTTGGCACACAGACTTATTTTGATAAACTGGAAGAATCCTAACTCTCCTCTTTTAAGTCAGTGAGAAACCGATGTTTTATAATATTTGAAATTGGAAAAAATCAAATTTTCAGTTAGAGGATCTGCACAGAAGTTTTTTAAAACCTGGCAGGATATAATCAATAAAATTTTAGAATAAGCTCTTAAAGTACAGAGGAAGCAATTATCTCCACATTTCTTTTTCTTCTCCATTCATCTCTACTGGCCTATTAAAGTCATCAAGTTAGGTATGTTTACAAGCCTTAAGTTTTACCCCGTTGGCCATGCTCTCTCTCTCAGGGGTGGGGGGTCGACTTGTTTTTCAATCCTATTTTTTGTAAAAATTGATTGATTTGTATGAATGATTACAATAAAATTAATAAAATTATATAAAAAAAAAGAATACACTTTATTTGTTTCCAAGGGGAAAAGCCAAGCAAAATGACACCTTTTATTGGCTAACTAAAAAGATTATAATATACAAGTTTTTGAGGCAACTCAGGCCCCTGATTTTTAGAAAAGCTCAATAATTAATATATAAATATTATGACAAACAACAGCCCAACTTTCAAATACACACCAGAATGACAGAAAAGAAAATTTCTGACTTGGCTAAAGGTATGAAGAGCAGTCACAGTCACAGTGAAGCATTATAAAGGCATATTGCCATTGGTATGAAGGAGACCCAGTAAGGTATCTTTACCCCCTTTTGCTGAATAATTCATTGGCTGAAAGGATTCAGTATTAATGTATCAGAGGGGATGTGCAGCATTGCTCATAAAGACAGTTTTGTCTTCATTCTCCCATCTGCTTCTACCTCTAGGGGCTCCAGACTGCGTCCCTTGACTGAGCTTGCCCTTTTAATTAGCTTGTTGATTTGGTGGGTTTCTCTTGAAATGATGTTACCAGCCCAGCACACCACAGAGTACAACAATTGCGCAGGCCATTACAGAGTGGTAGAACATGTAAAGGATGTCACTATACACATTGAAGCCTGTCTGTCATTGATGTGGACCTCATGTATTGCATCAGTGCGCCATCCCCACATCCATTCCTTGAAAAGTAACTGGTGATAGAGGCTATTTGGTGTGTCAAAAGTCAATAATCATTTTCTTGTTATTGCTGATGTTTATTTGCAGACATTTCTTTCTGCACCATGAAACAAAGTTCTCCACATGTACTGTCTCATCCCCCTTATCAATAATAATAATAATAATATTTCATTACATTTATATAGCGCTTTTCTCAGTACTCAAATACACCCCATTAGTGCAGAATCTTCAGACAGTTTATGCAAGTGACATAACCTGGTGTTATATTTATAGTCCAAGGTGTACACAGTGAAGAGAAAAGGAGACTGTTAAGTGTGGCGCTCCTCTATATCAGTTACACAGTCCTTGTGCCTCACAAACTGCAGTGTTCCTGACAGACAGTCCATTATCCAAGACACTCATCCACCTATATGTCTGATGTTACCCCTTAACAGGGATGGCTGCATGGAACTGAAGGTAGTGAAAAATTCAAAAAACATAATTCTCACAGTGCTGCCAGCTTTGTCCACATGGGAATAAACTTTGTGTTGCAGACAGGCAATTGTATATTTTACTCCAGTCTTTGTCTGACAGTCAAACAGCAGTGGATCCAGGTGGTCTTTCACAAGAGAACTTACATTGTCCAGGACCAGTACAGTAAATGTCATAGCTGAATTCATAGCTACTCATTGGTAATAAATATGTTATATGCAATACTGTAATGCTACATAGTGCTAATACTGTAAATGTTTGCTCTTTTTATGCCAAGAAGTTGAATTTTTTAATTAGCTGAAAAATCATGGTTATAGCAAAGGCACTTAATAATGATCTCATAATTAGAATTTTTAACAAGATATTCTAAACCTAAGGACACAAAAATGTTTAACTACACATTTTCTACAAAATTAATAACAATTAAGCATCTTGCACAATTAATGTAGGTGACTGGTAGCTGCCAAGCAAACATAGCTGGCACATGGAAGATGCACAGTAGACAGAGAGGTGAGACTGCATTACAGTATCAATAACTGGGACTGTATGTAAAAAAATTAATACATTTAACACAGCTAAATGTTTTAAATTTCTTTATTTCAAAATTTACTATAAACAGTAAATTTTTTTCTTAAAATGAAATACTCCAAGTTATGCACATACTGTATATTTATATAGAAGTAAAGGTTTTGTTTTGTATTAGATATAATTACTATGCTTAGTATAAGCTGTAATAAGAAAGAAGTATATCTGCTGCACCCAATGTATTGATTTACTTTACTGTGATGACTAAACCCGATCAGCCTCCCAAGGAAGTATGCTAAATGCTGACTTGCTCCTTTTGTGGCTCCAGGGGCAGTGATATCATTTTATGTGCATTTTCACAATTTCCATTTCAAAATTGCTCAATACTCTGATGGTGTGTAACCTTTCTTGGCTTACTCTGACTACCTTCTGGAGATTTGTGAGAAGACTCCAGGCCTTCCAGCAATAGGGCAATTGCATCCTAAATTATTTTCTTCGCATTGCTTATTTCCTTCCTTCAAGTTCTATATTCTGCATGAATATGTTACTTTCCTTACAGCCTGAATCAATAAAGCTTAATTGAAAATGAAATGATATATACTGTGAAGTATAATAACTAAGTTATGTAACAATAAACAGTGGGTGCCTGCATGTTTAGAAGACTACTTAATTAGATGAATACTATATGTGGTAAGAAAAAAAAAACACCAAGTTACAAGACAGAATGCTGCATTTATTACAATATATCTGTAATGCAGCAGTTATATACCTGGAAATAAAATTATCTTTGATTGCCATATACTGCAGCAATACTAATGCAAATATGGAGAGAAGAGGGTTAAAATGCTGATATAAAAGCAATACAGAAAATGAGTTTCAGACAGCCCTGAAACCATGGCTGAAAGTGTCAATTTTCTGAGTTTTACAGACAAAATTGTTTTTATTGATAGTTCTACAAATCAAACCAAGAGCTATAAAGATTTACAGATATTGGCAGAAGGTATATACTCCACTGCATGAAAATAACCACCAATAGCTTCTGCTGGGTAGAGGACTCACTGCCTGAGCTCACAGTGAAAGGCAGATATAAATGTTTTACTATATATTTTAATTGTTCTTTCACAAGCTGTTTTCTTTCTGTTTACTTTACCAATATAAAGTAGGATACTTTTAACTTTCAATATACTTTCATTTTATCGAACATTTAAATTGAATTAAACATAATGAAAAATAAAGCATTTGGTAAGTTGATCCACATGCTATGAATATAAATGATCAAAATGTTTAAATTCCCACTTTTTTGGACTCAGACATGTGTATGTATAATTCATTTGATTCTTTTAAAAGTGTCACATATTGCATATTGTGCTGTTAATTGTCTTTACTTTTGTTATGTCTATGGATGTAGCACCAAGTGAAATTTCAAAAGAAAATGTTGCATCGCAATAATGTTTAAGCTAACAAAATGTTAACAACAAACAATAAGAACCAGGTATGTTTTTATCGTCTGTAATTGTCTCATTGTTCAGCATTGTCGGATGTTACCCAAGTCTATCAAATAACTAATCTAGCTGTAAATATAATCTGTGATAATAATTTGTTGAAACAAAAGGGAAAATACAAAAAAAAAAATACTGCAATTGAGCAAACAGGAGAAGCGCAGAAGTCAGTGCTTTAAAATAAGCCACTGGTTATTTATCACAAAAACTATTATAGTAGACCTCATATTTAATGTAAATATTGCTAATAATGTGCACCATACTTCTGGTGTTCCCATATTAAGGATGAGATCTAGCACACAGATGGAACACATATGTAATTTCCCTTTTAATAATCCAGAAGGATTTTAATATTCATATTAAGCACTCAATAACAGACAAATATGTATTAATTTGAAAAAGTCTAATAATATGCAAATAGTTTAAAAAATAGAATTTAAAATTATTTCTACACATACAAGTATTAATGCAGCATTGAATGAAAAACAACTGATGTTTCCCGAGAAACACAATTGTGCAGAAAACATATTAATCAGTTTGTGTACATTTTAAATACAAACTGAAAAAAAAATGCAAGTTTATGACAGTACCACAGCAGCTATCATCTGCTCATCTAATGTCATGTCAAATAAGCCTGCTAAGGAAAAAAGACCCTTGCTGTCTAAAGCTCCATAAGTCATTTTAGCTAAAAGAGCTCTCCTTTGCTTTTATTGGCTAAGAGGGAAGTATTTTAGCTACCGTATATACTCGTGGATAAGTTCTCCCGCAGATAAGTCGGAACTTGATTTTACCATATAATTTCTGGTATTTTATAATGTCGGTTGCATAAGTCGAATGCAGAAAACTCATGCTATTGGTCCAAGAGATTATGATATGCCAGCGGTTCTCAATCTGTGGGGCGAAGTAACAAAAAAGGTGCCGTGAATGTTGCCATATATGGCGTAATTTTGCTATCCGTAGGGAAATTTTAAACTTGTAGTGGTGTATTGGCAGCAAAAAATATAGGAATAAATTTTATTAGGGTTTCAAAAAAACATTAGGGGGGCGCCATTAAAACTGTCATGAAAACTCGGGTCACAAATACTTTAAGGTTGAGAAACACTGTGATATGCTAACGCCCACCTGAGAGAGTAAACACGGAGCACACTGCCTTTTTTTTCTATGTATTGTGCCTACTTGACCGCATAGTAATATCCGAACTATTCAGAAGTGACGTTTGCACTGTTTTGCACCTTTTACATCTTTATCGTAAGAGCATTCCTCTTGGATGGAGCATTCGATCAGAAGAAAATATGAAGCTGGTTTTAAATTAAATGTAGTGAAAGAAATTGGTAACTGTAAAGCTGCAAGAAATTTTGATGTGTCTGAGAAACTGATGCGAGATTGGAGGAGGCAAGATGTAAAAAAAAAATTTAAGTGTTGAATTTTTGAATGGGCATATAAGTCGGCGTCTGATTTTATGATCGATTTTTTGGGTTTCAAAACCCAACTTATATGTGAGTATATACGGTATGTATGTAGAGAACAGGGATCAGTTTTGTGACCTGGGTGGTAACAGAGAGTGATTCACAGTGGGGGTGAAACTCATTAAAATATAAAGCATCTGTGCCCTACACTGAACTTATGTGACAAAAACAGTTGTCATTATTTTTAATTTTCAATTTTTGTTTGTTTTTTATTATAATTCAGCTGGTCAGTTTTAAACAAGTTTGTGACAACCTGCAAAAACTTCACACACTATCTTTCTAAAGGACCTTGTGGCTCATTCAGGGGCTGAGCCCAGTTTTGCTTTTGAACTGAAGTTAAGTGAAAGTCTGATTTGATAAGTGGAGAGCAAACTGCAGAAAATGGGCAAAATCCAGGCAAAATCCATGGAATGGATATCTCTAGCTGATGGAAGACAAGGTGATAGGGAACAAGAAAGATAAACAACATCATAGGCAGTTTGTCTGAATTTGAGTATGTATGCCATCCTAGTCAGTTATGGAAAACCTCATTGATTTATTCTGCAGAATGCTGCATTTCATTCTTTACCACCAGGCTTCACTATACGAAGAAAAGCAATCCTGATGGGTCAGTGCAGCTTGCAAGCAGCATGGCAATCATCTCTGGATGTATACCATGGTGCAAAACCTTATTTTAAAAGTTCATTTTCCTTGTAGAAGTAAAGGGTTTATAGATTTGAACTGTAGTTTAGTTTCCTCTAGAGGGCATTGTTTTAACTAGGTATTTATTTATTTATTTAGTGTTTTATATAATTAAGGCTTTAAGGTGTTCTTTTTATCTGTAAGTTTTATTCAAGAATTTACTGAATCTGGTCAGTTTGAATTCTCCTGCCCTTCTCCATTAGTGAATGATATCAAAGAGAAATTGAAGAGCTCAGTTCCAAAATCAGCTAAGTACAAAAGATACATTTTGGAGATAAATAGGAAAATCTGGGTCCGTAAGCAGATTTTTAAACTAAATCCCTAAAACTATAGCGCTACACTGTTGCAATTAGCAGGTTTTGAATCTCAAACATATTTTCAGCACATGACCAACTGCATGAAAAGTCACAATCACGTGTTCACTAAATTTTACCAAAAGGTGTAATTAACAGATTTTGGAACTCACATCTTCAATTGAGTCCAGATTTTTATGACGTTTTGGTCTACCCTGTAGAAGGCTACTTTTTCAAGTCGTTCTGTTATTTCATTCCAGTGATATGCATCAGACATGCATCAGGTACCACAGCATCATCTCAAGACAAAAACAAGAAGCAAAACAAGCAATAGTGAGCAATAATTGTAATATTTGCCAAGCTTTTGCTTTCTGAAAAATTAGGTAACAAATGTATCTGCAATTTTAAAGCTCAAATCAGAGCTAGATTAACATGCAGTAGTTTTATTTTAATCTATATTTAAATACTGAGGGAAATGAGGAATCTCCCTGAAACAGGAATATGGTGCTGTGGTAAAAGGGCTTACAAGAAACAAGGATAAGAAGATACACCAAGTAGATAAAAATCTGGATTTTAGAATGTTCAGATGTTGTTTAATTAAGTGGGATAGTCCAAATGGCTTACAGTATGTTTAAATTCACTTTGCTGATCTGCTCCCGTTTCATTTTACAATACTCTACGACTGGGAACTGATCTGATATTCATACTAATCTGGCTTTTGGCTCCGGGGCGATCATGCCTGAAATTACCAAGCGTTACTGTTTGTGGCTGTGTATTGGAACCTCCAACTCCTGGTACCTCCTCATGCTATGCTTTCTGCTGCTTTGCTATCGCCGCTCACCTACTCTACCACACCCGCCTGTCCTACCGGTTCCGCTGTGCTGTGCTGCTTCTCCACTGCTATTCAGATAAGTATTGCCCAGTATCATGCTAAAATACTCTCATGACAAACTCCTTCTTATTAAACAGTTTGTCCAGAGCAAATGGTCTGACTGCAACATCCTAAAGGACGCCGGTATTTTGCAGCGCCCGAAATATATACATCGCGGGTCAGGTCGCCGCCACCGCCGGGCTGCGAATGAAAAGACCACCGGCAGCATTTGCTCAGGAATACGCCGTCCTTCTCATGACCCTGGAAATAGAATTGTCGGTGTGCCAAATTTGCATTATGTGGAAATAAACCCTGATTGCGGCTCTGTGCAGAAAGAAGCCTCATTATGGAATGTTGCACTGTTTAACTCGAGGTCTCTTAATGGCAAAGCATTGGTGCTGTCAGAACTCATCACTGACACCAAACTTGATATTCTGTGTTTAACGGAGACTTGGCAAAAACCAAACGATTTGCGTCTCTCACAGAGGCGACTCCAATTGGTTTCACTTTCCACTCAGAGCCTCGCAGCTCAAGACAAGGAGGCGGGCTGGCAGTAATTATCAGAGAAGACTTAAACATTAAAAGAATCCCAATTGACTGCCCATTGTCTTTTGAGTGCCTGGCTCTTAAACTAATAACGGAATCAGGTCCTGTCTCACTCATTGTTCTCTATTGTCCCCCAAAATACAATGCATCCTTCTTATCCGATCTGATTGAACTTTTGACCCACCTAAGCTCTTACTCTCAGAGAATTATGCTTCTTGGTGATTTCAACATCCATATTGACATTACTACATCTAAACTGAGAAATGAATTTCTGTCCTTACTGGACTGTTTTGACTTGACACAACATGTTGATTTTCCAACCCATTCTGGCGGTCATATATTGGACCTGATCTGCACTTCTGGACTATCTGTTGCCAACATTTACAGCACTGATTTGGGACTCTCTGACCATAAAGCAGTATTTTTCACTGTCTCATTACCTGTCCCACCTCTTACCTGTAAACAACAAATTTCTTACAGAAACCTTAAAAATATCTGTCCCTCTATCCTTTCTGGATCCATTTCTGATCTTTTACTGTCTGCACCTATTCCACCAACACTAGATAGTCTTATTGATCAGTATAACACAGCCCTTCACTCAGCATTAGATAAAACAGCTCCTTTAAAACATAAGGAGGTTTCCTTTAAGCGCTCAGCTCCTTGGTATAACTCAGAATTGCGATCTATGAAAGCAGCTGGCCGACGCCTTGAGAGAATGTCACGTAAGACTGGCCTCACCGTGCACATCCAGGCTTTCTCTGACCACCAAAGAGCTTACAGAGAAGCACTAACTTCTGCCAAGAACACCCATCATGGCAGAATAATAGAAAATGGCCACGATAACCCAAGGGTTTTGTTTTCTGTAGTTAATAAACTACTCGAACCCGCATCTGGTCCAACTACCTCTTCTACTGAAGTCTGTGAGGAATTCCTCCACTTTTTCCGTAACAAAATTAAAGATCTAAATAATTCAACTAACATAAATATATCATCTGTTTATATCTCTCCCTGTTTTCCCACTCCATCCAGCTCCTTCTCTAAGTTCTCACAAGTCACTTCTGTGTTTGTTAATAACCTGCTTTGTAAGATGAGGCCGACTACTTGTGTACTGGACCCCATCCCCACCACACTACTTAAATCCTGCCTTCATGCCATAATCCCGACTGTTACAACAATAATAAACTCATCCCTTGACACTGGCTCTGTGCCGCTCACTTTTAAAATTGCTTCTGTAACCCCAATGTTAAAAAAGTCTGGCCTTGATGCTGACAATCTTAACAATTTCCGGCCTATTTCCCACTTACCTTTCCTGTCAAAAGTTCTTGAGCGTGTTGTAGCTTCCCAACTCACCAATTACCTAACCGCTAATAATTTGATGGAACCCTTTCAGTCTGGATTCAGGGCGCGGCACAGCTGTGAAACTGCTCTGCTACGGGTAACCAATGATTTGCTTATGGCAGCAGACTCTGGACAAACTAGCATATTACTTCTGTTAGACCTCAGTGCAGCATTTGACACAGTCAGACATGACATCCTGCTGTCCAGAATGGAGAACATGCTGAGTATCTCTGGCACTGCCCTCCAGTGGTTCAAGTCCTATCTGACTGATAGGCAAGAGTTTGTTAGTCTTGGCAACAGCAGATCCAACTCCGTGCCAGTCACACAAGGAGTCCCTCAAGGCTCTGTCCTTGGTCCTCTGCTTTTCTGTATTTATATGCTTCCCCTTGGCCATATTATCCGTAGTTATGGATTGGGTTATCATTTTTATGCAGATGATACCCAGCTCTACTTCAATGTTAAAAGTGGAACTTCATCAGAGCTTTCTCAGCTCACAACCTGCCTTAGTGAAATTAAAACCTGGATGGAGCAGAACTCTTTAAAATTAAATTGTAATAAAACTGAACTCCTGCAAATTGGGACTAAAATGCAACTTAATAAAATGAGTTCCTTCCCAGTCCATCTTGGCAGTGATCTCATCAGACCTGCTTCTACTGTAAAAAATCTTGGTGTCATTTTTTATTCCTCCCTCTCTTATTCCGCCCACATAAATTACATTAAGAAACTTTCTTACTTTCACCTCCTTAACATATCCCATGTTCGCTCCTTCCTCTCCTTCTCTAATGCTGAGAAACTTGTCCATGCTTTTATCACATCCTGCATCGATTATTGTAATTCCCTACTGGCAGGTGCCCCTTCTAATCTTATATCACAGCTCCAGCTTATTCAAAACTCAGCTGCAAGAGTCCTTACTCGAACCAGCAGCAGCGAGCACATCACACCCATCCTGCTCCGTCTTCACTGGCTCCCTGTGTCCTACAGAATCGAATATAAAATCCTACTAATAACCTACAAAGCTTTAAATAACCTCGCACCAAACTACATCAGTGACCTCCTCCATCACTATGTGCCTGCCCGCCTACTAAGGTCCTCTGATTCTGGTAATCTTGTTGTACCCCACACTAATCTACACTCTATGGGTGACAGGGCCTTCAGCTGTATAGCGCCCAGACTCTGGAATGACCTACCAAAATTAATCAGGTCAGCTGACTCCATGAATTCTTTTAAAAAACAACTCAAAACTCATCTGTTCAGGAAGGCTTTTAGCTCTACTTGACTTTATTACCTTTCTCTCAGTTTACTTCTCCGTCAAGATGCTAATGTAACCTGTATGTGTGTGTGCTAGACCATCAATTATGTTGTCTGTTTTTTTCAGAATTTACTGTCTTAATCTTCTTTATTTATTTATCTGGTTTGTACAATGCTATATACTGTATATTCTGCCGTTCTTTATTATATTCTGTAAGTGCCTTGAGCATGGGAAAGGCGCTATATAAATAAAATGTATTATTATTATTATTATTATTACCATTTCACTGCTATTGTCTTTTGCATATGTTCACATTTAATTTCTTGTCTCTCCTGTAGCGTGCAGCCTCCACGCTGAGAGGACCAGGGGAGCAAGTGTGGCCAGAGCGTTACCTCCCCCCGGGATGCTAGATGGCAGCCCCCCTGGGTTGCAGCAGTGCCTTGGACTCCTGCAGGGCTTCATGGGAGTTGGAGTTTAGTGCAGTCCTGTTGGGATATGCAGGCGCCGCCAGGGGGTGCTGCAGCAGGATCTGCTGAGCCCTTTTGGGCAGTTCTTGCACCACACCTGGAAGTGCTGCCGGAAACAAATTATCAAGTACCTGGAACACTTCCAGGTGCAGTATAAAAGGAGACAGCAGCCAATACTCAAGGAGCTGGAGTAGGGATGAGGAAGATGAAGCTTGACCTGAGGAGTTGAGGAGAAAGAAAAGAAAGAGAAAAGGAAGAATATTGTATTGTGCTGTGTTGCTGCTTTGGACTGTACTGAGCTTGTATAAAAAAGGGTAAGATGTTTCCCATGAAGTAAAAGAAAAAAAATAAAACTTCTGTGCCTTGAACTCGTGTCCCACGCTTGTATGTGTCGGGTTCAGGTGGCGGTGCCAGCCTGGTGGCCCACACTTCGTTGGCTGTTAGCTCAGCTCAGTGATTGATCCATGTTAGCTTTTAGCTCAGCTTCATTCTCAGCTTCGGTTTGGCTGCCGATATTCTCTCTCTTTGTGTGAGTTGCCTTATATTAAATACTAAGCATTTACATTTGAAACAAAAGTATGCTTTATATAATTTATTTATTTTCTAGTGTGTAGTATATGCTGCGATTGATTCAGTTTTTCAATAAATGGACAGCATGTTTAATAGGGTTTGGCGGAGGACTTTTAAGGAGAAATCAAGAAACGAAGTCCAGACAGAGTACCAGCCATTTAAGAAATTGGCAACAGAAACAAATGGACTAGATCGGCTCAAAGTGGTGACCAAAATAAAGTGAAAGCAAAACGTCTAAAGCATCACTAAAAGAATCTGTGACAAAAACAAGTGTTCCTAAACTATACAAAAGGACTTTCCTTTGAAACCGAGTTTAGAAAATGCCCAAGCTTAAGTTGAATGGCAAACTTGACACCATACACAAACCTATATCCAAAGGCCACACACCTAATAGTGAGTGGCATCATAGCAAACAAAATCCAAAAGGTGTTGGAGTTAGGCTAGCCCAAAGATGCTGTAAATTAATCAGCATATGTTACATTTTTTATGAAAAAATCCAAAAAGATTTAATTTTTAAGGAGTACTTCAAGGCAGTATTTTGTGAGATTTATTCCTATGAGAAATCTGAAGTTAGAACGAATTACTGAGAGTGCACCGAGCCTTTATATCTGTGCTGCGATGATGTTACATACCATATGTTCAGAAAACATGACCAGCCATATTGTCATATACAATATGGCAGCACTCTTAGTAATACAATGCACCATATAAACATGGCAAACTAAATGGCAATGTGGCGATGTCACAAAACAATAAATATACTTTGCAAAATTAAAGAAAATTATTACTTGGGTTCCAGAGAGTGCCATGATGGTCTTGTCAACATGTGACTCAACACAGGGACAAAATTAGAATCAGAATACAGGACTGCAACAACTTAGCAGGCTCTCACTTTAGCGTTGTTACAGTGTATTCAATTTAACTCTTCTATTCCTCAAGGGTAAGTGAGTAAAAATTTACCAGTACAGACAGAGACTGCAGTTATATAATCTTCTTGTGGCATTGTTGAGTGTATTTAACATAATTGCCTTACAGCTCCAGTAACAGAGTTTACTTTCCACCCACAGACATATGAAGAATATATAAAGTTTACATATTCTTCATTTTTGTACGAGTTTCCTGGGGGATTCATGTTACTCCCCTGAAATTCCTAAACAGCCAAAAATTATAATGCTAATGCATGCTCATGACAATATCCAAACATCGAGACAATGAAGTAGTGGTATTCTGCCAGCAAATGAAAATAAAGTAATCAGCTGAGATAGGAGTACTAAGCAAATGAAGACTTATGCAGTAAGAGAAATAGAAAAAGAAAATCTAGGCATATTTAATCAGTTTTAGCAGTGTTACATTGTTTACCAATGTTGTTTAGAGTCTATTTTAAAATACTATTAATGGTATAAAAATCTCTGAATCATATTCCTTCTTCTTAAATTTTGAAGTGCCTGTCCCCTTGTATTCCCAGTCATAATCTTAGATCCTCAAACACTAGTTTGCTTATTATTTTATGAGCTAAGCATAAAATAAATGGTGAGGCAGTCATTTGCTGTTATGAACCAAAAAACTGTTATACTTAACTGATAGAGATACACTAGGCTAATACCATAGAGCACATTTTTTAATTTCTCTCTTTTATAGCTGTATTTTAATTTCAATTCTAATAGATTATATACAGTAGATTATGTATGGAGGTACTGTATCATGTACTCATCAGATTTGCAGTCATCATTAACTTTTACTTTTTTCTGTTTCCTTTTCCAGTTTTCTGTGGTGGTGTCTTGTACCACCACCACCATTTGACCAAAGTACTTTTCAGTTGCCTATTTTATGGGATTGAATGTGGATGTTCCAACTGTTGGTGAGACCTTATGCATCAAATCTCCTAGGATGAAGCTTGAAAACAGTAGGTTCTATTTATTTAAGCTCATTTATGGTAGGCAGAATGTCCATTTGGGGCTGGGTGGTCAATTGGCCTTGTCACCCCTGCAGATTTTTTTTTCTCCAGCATCTTTTCAGCTTTTTTCTGTCCATCTGACCATAGCAACAGATATATTGTTATAATCACAACAGACTTAAAAACGAATCTAAAATGGGGAAATGATTACTGCTATATTTGTATTGTTTAAATAATAATAGTATATTTTATTTATACAGCACCATTCCCATGGTCGAGGTGCTTTCCAGAGTTTCAGAAAGAAGAGCAGGGTATATATAACATTGGATACAAATAATATCAGCATAAAACACTAATAATAAATAAATACAGGACACATAATGCATTAAATAGAATAAAAGGCAATAAACCAGACTAAAACACTAAATTCAGTACTAGAAGAAAAGCCTGAACAAATAGCATTATTTGTGATATAACTCACACACAAATTACCCTGAGCATCTGGACAGAGAGGTGAAGTGAAGGAAAGGGCATAATATTAGGTTAACTTAAATGTTTTCCTGAACACATGAGTTTTAAGTGTTTTTTAAAAGAATGAATTCAGTCAGTTGAC
Source organism: Erpetoichthys calabaricus (assembly GCF_900747795.2). Classification (NCBI taxonomy): domain Eukaryota; kingdom Metazoa; phylum Chordata; class Cladistia; order Polypteriformes; family Polypteridae; genus Erpetoichthys; species Erpetoichthys calabaricus. The sequence goes on from NC_041400.2 coordinate 63,673,545, forward strand.
CAAATTAATTTAGGGAGGTCATATCCATAGAGTACATGTTAGTGTGAGGCACAACAAATTTTCTAGAATCACTGGACAATACTGGGCATATAGTAGCATAGTGATGGAGAAGTTTACTGATGTGGACTTATGCAAAGCAATTTCAGGCTTTGTAGGTTAGTAATAGAATTTTATATTCAATCCTGTAAGGCACAGGAAGCCAGTGAAGGCAAAGCAGGATGGTGTTTTATGATTGCTGTTGCTGGTCCATGAAAGGACTCTTGCAGCAGATTTTTTTGAATCGACTGGAGCTATGATAGAAGATTACAGGTGGTACCTGCCATTAGGAAGTTACAATAGTCAACACAGGATTGATAAAACCATGCACAAGTTTCTCAGTATTATAAAAGGAGAGGTATGAGCGAACATGGGGTATGTTATGGAGGTGAAGGTAAGAAAGTTTCTTAACACTAGAATCCCTGAAGCCTATGAAAAAAATTGTAATCCCGGACCACCTTAATTCCCTTCGTACCTCTCCATTAGCATCTTTTGTTTTGTAAATGTGTCGATCAGCACAGCAGCAAGCAGAATGCACAGTTTAATTTGCATCCACTTCAAATTGCCCCTGAAATTGATTTTGCATGCACTTTAGCAATTGTGAAATACAAAATTCACCAAGAATTATTATTATTATTATTTTTTTTTTTAATGAAACAGCAAGAAATATTGCTCCTCAGAGGAATTTCACAGGAAAAACTGGGCTGTCCTTCCTCAGCCATCCTGAACTTTCCCAGCTCCTTGCACTTAATTTGCCTAATGTACTGCCTGCCTGCACATTCATGGTGCTTGTTCCACCTCACATCATTCATTTAGTGATGGAAGTAACACCATCTGTGCTCACTTTCACCAACTCCATAAACTGATCCAAACTAGGATCTTTTTAGAGGCTCTTTGGAAGCCACATACCAAGACCAATGAAAGCACTTGTAGGTAAGTTCTCTCTAGCTGTGACCCCTTTTCTTGTTCTGAACCATCAACATTTGCCGGGCTTTTGCACATATAGAAAAGGGTTAAAGAAGAAATAGAGCTATGTGTGCCTAAGGTACAAATTTCAATTATGGTCAAACTCATAGTTTTGCTGAAAATTCTATTTACATGAATCATTTCAGTCATCGCTAATGGCAGTAAATACTGCAACCTAGAGGCATCAGTTGTCCCGCTCTGATAAGATTGCTCCCTGCCCTTTCCCACCTTATGGGGTAGCAAAGCACCTAAAGTTTTTCATCATAATACTTAAACTCAAGATTAGAAAGGGTATTACATTTTAATAGCTGCCAAAACAGGTGACTCCTTTTTTTATACCTTGGAATGATGTTCTCAACTTCCTTTAGTTTAGATAAATCATTTGAGAGGGAAGAATGGATGAATTATGAACAAAGGTTGATAACGTTATAAAAATACATTTGAATTAACATCTAGTTGTGCAAATGTCACAATCTAATGATGTAATTAGTGGCTGAGCAAATTGTGTACTTCCTGACTGGATGAATTATGAGCAAACATAATTAAATTTAGTATTTTGTTTCAGTAACATCTAAATACCTACCACTAAAAATAAAACAACCAATCTAGTGGTTAATAGACTTCTCAGAAAATTAGTAAATAGATAAGAAAGTAATTTCTGAATATAGTATTATAATAATAAGTTTAGCACTATCCATAGGGCATAATAGGAACAGTTAAAGAAAAAAGGTTCTTTTCTATTATCGTGACGCAAATCTTATTATCGTTTTTAAGGTTAGGCACCCAAAGGGGACATTAACATAAGGGGCCTATAGGTAACTATGCTCCACCTCCACTAACTTTAAGGTTAGTATTCGTGGTTGAGGTAGGCCAGTCTAATAATTTAAAATCCAAAAAGTAAGTAATGGGGCGGCGGCCCTACCGATTTGCACCACAATAATAGAAAAGTACCGCAAAAAATGTAAATGATGCAAAAGATTAACTTAAGAGATTCTGGAGGGCACTACAGAGATGATTGCTTGCTACTAAAGTGCTGCTACTTTGAACCATACCCCTTTTGGTTTGAAAGAAATGTTCAAATAATTTACATGATTTTAGGCTGATAATATATCATACTTCATTATGTCAAGGAAATGCAGCCTCACATCACAATATAACTAAATCTTGTCATTGGATTCAGGAAGTCCAGACAACAATTGCATAGTATTTATGGAAAAACATGGTAAATATTAGCTCATTACATATTCCCCCAGTATTTTTTTTTTTTTTGCTTCAATACCTTTATCTGTGTTTCTTATGCTTCTGAGATGCCATAACCTGTTTACGCATATTATTATGACTATGGTTTCAATCCATAAGAAATACTGTTTGTTGATTTTTGCTAATAAAAGGGCAATTGCTGATGTATAATTCTGCACACAGTCTGTTCCCTGATGCTTTTCTACATTAACCCTCTATCAGAGTTTCAGAGCATGCATTTTGAGTCATTGTTGTTTTAAAAGACTGGTGTCTTCTTTTCTTTTCCCAGGATAAAAGTTCCTCCTTAGGCATATGGCAAACACTAATAATTAGTCCCCTTTCATAGCCACCGAGGCCTCTTATTACAGTCATAAAAACTCATAATACTGGCCCCAAGTTGCAGCTTACTTAAATGCAAATGACAAAAGTGCCATGGGAGGTGATTGAACTGTATAGCACACTAGTTATTTTATGTGTGGTGGTGGCAGCATAGTTTGTATATATATTACATATCCCTTTTAACTTGCTGTACTGAATTTTAGTGCATTGTGTAGAAAAAGTAATTTAAGCATGAAGCCAAAAGAAACATCATCATTTTTTCCTTTTTTATTATTTTAAGGAACTTGAGAAATAATTATAGAGTATGTAAGGTATTAACACTAGAAATCAACAACATACAGCATATTGGTGCAGTGGCTAGTGGTTCTGCCTTCCACCTCAAGGATATAATGAAATTTACAGATCTTCCCCATGTCTGTGTGAATTTCCTCAAGGAACTCCGTTTCTGGCCACATCTCAAAGCCTTTCAGTTTTATGCTAATTTGATCAGTTTACATTGGTCTGGTATGGGTATGTGTGTGTGTGTGTGTGTGATGTGTATCATACTCTTCTATCTATGCTTTAGTCATTTTGACCCTGAAATGGATTAAGTAGTTTGGACAGCTAAAAAATTGATTATTCAAATTCCACATAAACATAGAAAATCTATATATATAATTCACTAAGCCGCCAGCAAGCAAGACACCCATTGAGCATGCAAGACAGAGCCACGCCCACCAACTCTAAGACCATGGGATACGACGACAACTCACAGAGCCGCACCCACCAACTCGGACGCGAGCCCCACCCACCAACTCTAAGACCATGGGATACAACAACAACTCACAGAGCCACGCCCACCAACTCAGACGCAACAACTCACAAAACACGGCATCATTCGCGTTCGTCTCTGCTACAGTTCACATGCACCTCTGAGCCACGTTGACTTTTCATTACTCTTTTCGGTTACGATGCACGACTGCATCCACCATCGCAAACTGTTTTACAAGCTGCATACAGCGATTCGCATCCGCGACAAACGTGCTTCTTCTTAGATGGTCCTGCAGGAACACGGAAAACGTTTGTCTTCACAATTTCATACCATACTCCTTATTCCCCGGCCCGCATCCACCCTTGCTCTCCAGGCACCAAACACCGTGTAAGTCGCTTTCGTCTCCATGGCACATGCACGACAGAGCCCCGTCCACCAACAATTCGCGCGAGAGTGAAAACATTTGCCAAGAATGTTTTCATTAATCAAGAACGAAAGTCGGAGGTTTGAAGACGATCACATACCATTGTAATTCCGACCATAAACGATGCCGACTGCTGATCCAGCGGCGTTATTCATTTATTAAAATAATTTTAATCTGGAAGGAATGGTGGCAGGGTGTTGCTGCCCCTTAGGTGGAAAGTGTTGTTGCTTTCTGTTTGGAATTTATACATTCCTCACATGTTTTTGCAAGTTTTAATCCTGGTATTCCAATATACTTCCATAGCTCAAAGATGTAGGTGAATTGGACCCTTGTGGTTGAGTGGGTCTGTCCTGGACTGGTCCCCGTCTTGTTCCTGATGGTGCTAGTGTTACCAGCCTCAGGCCTAGGGAAACCTGGGCCAGGCACAAGCCACTGTTGCTACTGGGGGTAGCCACTGTAATATGGTGCCCAAAGCATAAAAGAAACAGGCGGCAGATAGGAATCTACGACCATACACGATTTTATTCTGATTTGCCCAGGGGTATTTAACTGCTTTAGTCTCTGACCAGATTAACATGATGATCAGTTAAACAGTGGTACATGCCAATTTCCTTTGCTTAACATTAGTGTAAACACATTTTCTTTGGTTACAACAATAGTATCATTGCCAGTTATCTTGAACTACTGTATGCTGATTAGAGACCAATGCCCTCATAACATGTTCATTTTCAAAACAAGTAAATACAAACATTCTAAGAAAACAGACAGTTCTATTATCACAATACAGTGGAACCTCGGTTCACGAACGCCTCGGTACACGTACAACTCGGTTTACGACCAAAAAGTTCGCAAAACTTTTGCCTCGGTTCACGACCACACACTCGGTATATGAACAAGCCAGTTTCCCTTTCGGTTTGTGCGCGCCGATGATTTCCACACGTGTTGCATTGTTCTTGGTCAGACGTGCGTGCTTGCACGTGCCTGCATGCATGCTTTCGCTGTGAACTCTTTGTGCTCTATTTCATTTCCCTTCCGGTTTGTACGCGCCGATTACTGTATTTAAGCACGTGTTCAGTCTCTCCCTGTTCATTGTTCTCAGTCAGACGTGCGTGCTTTACCTGTGAACTCTTTGTGCTCTACAGTATTTCGTGTGCTTTTGCAGTTAACCATGGCTTCTAAGCAAGTGAAGAGTGGTGAGAACAAAGTTTTGCAGAAAATTGAAATCGAAGTAAAGAAAGAAATTATTGAAAAGTATGAGCGTGGCGTTCGTGTTACTGATCTTGCTGCCGAGTAGAAGAACTCAAAATCTACAATTTCGACTATTCTAAAGCAGAAAGAATCTATTAAAGCTGCTGATGTTGCAAAACAGCGTTAACCAGGCAGAGGCCTCAAGTGCTGGAAGAGGTGGAAAAACTGTTGCTAGTGTGGCTGAACGAGAAGCAACTTGCAGGGGATAGCGTAAGCGAGGCGATGTTATGCGAGAAAGCCAGTAAGATTCATGGTGATTTGCTGCAAAACTATCCTTCTATGAGTGGCGAAAGTGAGGAATTTAAAGCCAGTAGAGGATGGTTTGAAAAGTTTTGCAAGAGAAGTGGCATTCATAGTGTGGTAAGGCATGGAGAGGTTACTAGTTCCGACGCTAAAGCTGCGAAAGAATTCATGAAAAATTTCACAAAATTAGTGGAGGACGAAGGCTACATCCCACAACAAGTCTTCAACTGCGACAACACTGGATTGTTCTCCACCCAGTTCCTCCTCACTTCATGCCAGAACTCGACTCATGCAAGGTTAGTTTCTTGGTGGTTTATGGTTAGTTTTTGTATTACAGATTTTTCAAATGTTCCTTTTTTTCCCCTATGCTTAAAACCTATTTGTTTATACAGTGATCGGGCACGAACTCCTGCAATATTTTCTTGGTTGCTTTGGTTGGTTTTTAAATAAAGTTCGGATTTGTTCAAATGTTCCTTTTTTCCCCCTGTGCTTAGTGTTTATACAGCGATCGGGTCATAAAGACTATAGCGCGAACTCTTACAATGTTATTTTCTTGGTTGGTTTTTAAATAAAGTTCGGATTTGTTCAAATGTTCCTTTTTTCCCCTGTGCTTAAAACTCATTAAAAAAAAGGTGTTTATAAAACGATCGGGTTGTAAGGCTATAACATGAACTGCTGCAATGTGAGAGAGAGAGAGAAGGCAGGCTCGTGTGCTGATGAGAGGGAGAGAGCAGGTAGGCTCGTGTGCTGGAGAAAGAGAGCGAGAGCGCGTGCAGCTGAGAGCGAGCCTGCAAGTGCAGCTGAGTAGGGAGCCTGGGTGTTTGTGTCATTGTTATTCAGTGTTTTTACATTAGTTTACTATTACACTGTGCATTCTATGGTGTAATTAACTATATTTGTGCTTAAAAATATTTTAAAAAATATATTTACATACAGTTCGTACGGTCTGGAACGGATTAATTGTATTTATATACAATCCTATGCTTCGGTTCACGACCAATTCGGTTTACGACCAGAGGTTTGGAACGAATTATGGTCGTGAACCGAGGTTCCACTGTACTGTACAATATGTTGATGAGATACCAAAGCAGTTTGATCTTCAAAGCAGGTGACTCTTTTGTTAGGTAAATATCTACATCTCGTAAACAGCTGCCAACAATAACCTGTAAAAGAATTATTCCGAATCTTTGCCTTTTCTCTTATCCCAAACAAAGGGTGCCTATTGCCCCTTCATCTCTGGGCTTTTCCATTTATAATTTTCATGTTTCTTTTCCCTAAAAGCAACATGTGAAAATGTCCTTTTCTTTTAAACACCAATTTCTAGCCCATTACACTCTCCCCTACTTTTTTTTAAGATGTCTCCAGACATCTTGCTCTAAAGGCTAGGCCTTTGATTCAGTGCTTAGGGTGTCTCGGCCACTGGTCTTGAATTATAATCAAATCCTTGGTATGCTGGATACACTATTGTGTGGCATCGTAACAGATACAAAGGATTCTGGATAGTTACATTGATTCCAGGATTCCAAAGCTGGTATGATGGTTGCCCCAGTCTGTGGCAGGTAAATACCTCGCTGGGTTTGACCATTCAAACCAAACTTCTTAAAGTTTCTCTGTGTCACTCTGTTGTTCTCCCTGACCATTTCTGGGCTCCACTAGGTCATCAATATTTCCCACCTGGGGTTCTGCAACACTGATGTCAATTTCTAGTCCTTGTCACTGTTCCATTGATGTTCCTTGCTGTGGATTTCTTTCAGGTTGCCATGGCTCTTGTTGTTCAGGGTAAAACTCTTGGCTGTGGAGCATGACTCAGGTTCTGTGACCTCAGATCTGACAGGAAAGTGTGGCAAGCAGTGGAGGCCATATGAGATTTCAGGTTCTTCATCGGAGTAATCAGACTCTAAGTCTTAGGTTTCAGTGGAAGATTGTGGGTTCGCTTCCCGGTTCCTCCCTGTGTGGATAGCGCTTTGAGTACTGAGAAAAGCGCTATATAAATGTAATGAATTATTATTATTATTATTATTATTATTATTTCTTCTTGCTGGTCTCTGCATTTTCCTTTCCACTGGGTTCCATTTAGTGTCTTTTTCAAGCGGTAAGTCATTTACAGGCAGCAGGAGGTTGTGGATTATTATCTGGGGTGTTCTACTACCAACTTCTGGCTGTACTTTGTACAGTGGGTGGTCTTTAATTCTCTCTACAATACAACATACCTCTTTTTCCCAGTTCCCACACAGGTTACTGACTAGGGCTCTGTCACCTGGTTGAACGATCATAGTACTGCTTACCCTTGGCCAATGCTTTCCGACTGTTATCTGCTGCGATCTGGTGAGCTTCTTTCATCTTGTTTGCTTTTTTTGTACAAAGTCTTGGTCTGTCTGCTTCCTTATTGTCAGGTTTAAGATTAAACTACAAATCGATAGGTAATTGTGGAGCTCTGCCATACAAGAGAAAAAATGGAGAATTACCAGTTGTATGCATAATTTGTGGTAAGTAATTTTGCCACTTTTTCTCTTCTTCCAGGGTTACAGATCATCTGAAGCAGAGTTCAATTGAATTGTTCTACTGGATTCTCCTTTGGATGATAGGAGGTTGTGTGAGAGTGATCTATTTCAGACTGTTGTCGGAACCTCTGGATTAAATTATTCTCAAACTCATGCCCCTGTTCATGGTGAAGCTTTGCAGGGTAGCCAAAATGGATGAAGATTTGGAAAATCTCCTCAACAGCAGTTTTTCTAGATTTGTTTTTAGTGGCATATGCTTGTGCAAAACGAGTAAAGTGATCCATCAGAACCAGAACATATTCATAACCTCCTTTACTTGTCTCAAGATGCAGAAAGTCAATAGGGAGCAGTTCAAAAGGTTTGTTAGTAGTGCCCATAGGAGCTTTTTCTGGGGTTCTAGGGTGCTTCTGCTTGATGCAGGCACATTATTTTGAGTTTCTTCCATTCTTGCATCAGTCTCTTTGTTTCAGTTCCCCTTTATTCTTTATCCTTATTGTAGCTGCATTTTTCCAAAGTTATCAAAGTTCAGCAGCTCTAACTTAAAAAATGGAATTCAACAAAAGCCTGACACGCAGAAATGATTCCACAGACAAAATACCTTTGTTTTTAAAAGTTTAGTCAAGTTTCAAAGTAAAACAGTTCACACAAAAAAGAAAATTAAAATAGCAAAAAAAGGGAAAAAATGTATAATAAGAAAAGTTCAGTTCTAAGCTTAATCTTGTTACATCTTAAATCGTTACTATTCACTTATCATTTCTGAACCATTTCGAAACGTTTCTGAACCATTTCAAAGCGTTTCTGAACCATTTCAAAGCGATCAGAAAACTGTATGCTTATCCCATTTCTATGTTAAAAATGGGTTTTCAAGTTCCTGTTTACTGGGACCTGTTCTAAACACAACAACTGAATCTATTACCACACTGTTTCTCAGTTATAGCAAGAAGGTTCTATCTCTTACTAACTTATAGGGGAAAAAGAACATACCATTGTCTGTGACTATGAAAGAAATTATATTCTATTCAAATTAAGCAAACATTAATATGAGTTTAACTTAAAACTTTAACTTTCTAAGATTGGCTCTTACACTTCTTATTGGATTCCATCCTCTGCTTTTGAGGTTAATCATGTCTCTGATGGTAGCATCTTCTTGCTATGTAACTGTACTGTGAATGTGTCAGCATTTCCTGGGAACACATCATAATCCATTGAGATGAATTGCAGAGCAGCCACACATGGTACTTCTTTATCTGTAGTTGCTTTGTCTCCCTGCCAGAATGCTGAGATGACTTCTGGAGATATTGTTTCATTATACTTAGTAATGGGGGCTGGTAAGTCCACAGGAAAGTGGGACAGTGTATCAACATCTGTACTTGCCTCCCTGCAGCAGTATTTGATGTCAAAGTTAAAGTCTGCTAATTCCCTAACCCAGCGGTGACCCACTGTTCAGTTTTGCTGTACTCAGAACATATGTAAGAGAGTTATTGTCAGTCTACACAGTAGAGGTGGGTACATAATACAGATAGTCACTAAATTTATCACAGATTCCCCACTTAAAGGCCAAAAATTCAAGCTTGCCAGAGCAGAGATGGTACTTTTTCTCAGCTGGTGTAAACATTCTGGATCCTTAGCCAATTGCATGTAGTTTTACATCCTTCTGTTGGTAGAGTACTGATCCTACTCCTAGTTTTGATACATCAGTGTGCAAAACAAAGGGTAACTCTAAATTTGGAAAAAGGAGTATGGGTGGATTGCTGAGAATTTCCACAAATTTCGCAGTGACTGTATGATGTTCATTAGTCCACTGAACTGGTGACTTTGAAGGTAGCTGTACATTGGATTTTATCCTCCTTCTTAATGTAGTTGGCAAGCTGGCCTTTCCAGTATTTTCAATATTACTTTTTAAAAATTCAAACAAAGGTTTTGCAAATCCAGAAAAGTCCTCTATGAAGGAGCCGTAATTACTAAGGAAGCCCAGCAATGATCTGACTTGTCCGACAGTTCTGGATTCCTTTTCTTTTAACTGTCGTACTGCTTCCAAATCCTTAGGGTCAATCTGGACCCCCTCTCCAAACACTAAGTGACCTATGTACCAAATTTCTCAACTGAATAGCCCACAATTCTCTGGTTGTAATTTTATTCCATGCTTGATCATTCATCTCAACACTCATCTCAAGTCTTCCATGTGGTCATGAAATATTTTGGAAAAGCAAAATACATCATCCAAATATGAAGTGCAACATTAATCTCTCAATTGCTCTAGTACCCCTTCTATGCACCTTTGAAATGCTTCAGGAGCATTGCTCAAGCCAAAAGGAATGCATAGTCATTCATACAGACCCCATGGGGTACTGAAGGTAGTGGCAGATCTTGAGTCCTCATCCATGAAACCTTGATGGTATGCACTTCCTTGGTCCATAATTGAAAAACAGTACCCCCTCCAAGTTATCCAGCAGGTCTTGAATGTGAGATAGGAGGTTTCTATCAGGGATGATTTTATAATTTAGCTCTTTAAAGTCCACACAAAGACAAAAACTTAAGTCCTTTTTCCTGACACAGACAAATGGAGAAGAGTAAGGTGAAGTGGACTTCTTTATCCAGACCTGATCCAAAAAGGTTCTGGATGTATTGTTTCACATCTTTGCATGGGCTCTATGGAATAGCATTGTAACTTTTGTACACAGGAACATCATCTTTTAAGTCGATTTTCAACTTCAAATCTGGGATGCAACCAATTTCACCATCTTTGTTAGAAAAACATCTGATTCTTCATATAACATGCACTTGACTATCTCTTATTCTTCCTCTTGTAAGTGTGAGAAATCTATCTTGTTGGTTTCATTTCTTTCTAACAGTAACCTTTTGTTTGTAATTTTCCTGTTTAACTGTACTGTAATCTGTGTGAGCAGCATCGACTTGACCGCTGATTGACTGACAGTCATTACAGAACCAAATGGTTTGAGAGTATTGGCCAGATATCAATAATTTCTTCTAGACTGCCTAACATTGTTCCACTAGGAAGATAGATATCATGTAAGGTGGTATGGTAATTATTTTTGAAATGCCAGTTGGACTGTCAACAATAGCTGAGAGTAGTTCAATGCCCTCTGGGCAATAACTCTCTACTATTGGCTCAAATGACATTGTGCCTCCTCTAGACAAAGCTCTAATTTTACATCTCACTTGACATATTTGACTGGGCGTAATAACAATCCCCTTTTCCCCATTCTTACTGTAATATTAGGTAACATTGCTTACCAGGTTTTACACTGTCTGCAGAGATGATTTTATCTGCTGTGTCACCTTTCAGATTTAATGCCAGCAGTGTGCTAAGATTAGTGATGCTGGTTTGCTTACAGTTCTCTCGGATCAATTCCTCTATAACATTGAAGCCTAACAGCAGATATTAAACATGACTTTGGCTTACTAACAAAGGAACATCAATTGCTATCTACCCATATCTAGGGTTCAGTACCTGAAGTGAAACCTCAACCCAACCTTCAGATGGAATTTTAGTGCCACTGGCTGCAGTGGTACAGAGTGAACTTCCTGTTAATAAACTCTCAAGTGACTGAATCTTAACATCAGGCAATGTCTTCTTTACCTACTCTCTCCCCATAAGATAACCTGCACTCCTGTGTCTAACAGCATTTGTGTTTAAATCCCATTGATTACACACGCCACCATGCAGTGATTCCCGATTAGCTGGGCAACACGTTTTGCTTTATGGGATGTAGATAGGTGTGTTGCATTGTGGGAACCTCATCTTGGGGAAGCCTATTACTCATGTTTGTCACTGGTTGTCCACCTTCAATGATCACTCCCAGTTTCCCATTTCCCATCTCTTGGTACAGCCAACAGCTCCGTGTCCCATCTGACCACAGCAGAAACAGTAGGCACACCATTCTTTTCCCTACCGGAAATATTCTTGACATTTTTTTTTAGGACTACCCCTTGAGACCTGAGTTTAATTGTGGCTATTCGAGTACTGTTACCAGTAGGCCTCATGATATTTTCAAAAAATTTTTCTAGCGCTGACCCTTGATCTGTCAGCTGCTTAATAGTTGTATTATGAGCATAAGGTGTACAGACAGCTTTCAGATTATCATTGTCACCATGTTTCACAATCTTTTCAAAATTTGTTGCTAGTTCAGACATCTGAGCTGTTAACTGCTTTATAGCTGCACTTTTAAGTCTGCACCCCATTATTTTCTTGGCTCAACGTAGGTCGATCGGCCAGTGTTCTGCCATTTGACCCTACTGAATTTACAGAGACTGACTTATGTTTACTCAGAGTGTTGAGACACTTTATTCTCTCGGCTTCTTCCATGGTAGATTTAGTTATCTTTTCTAGAATTATATTATCAGTTATCTTTGGGTCAGTGAGAAATAGTTTTATATCTTGTCCAGATGTTGCTATTCTTTTCCTTCATCCCTTGATAACGGGTATGAAGGAATATGGCGTTAACTAATCTTTTATCATAACTGAATTCAGCTGCATGCTGCTCTGAGGTCAACAGCAAATGCTGCTGAAGATGCATTCTTGATATACAAATTGTTTGGGTGTTTCCCTATCTGTTGTTTCATATTGCTCAGTTCCTGAAACAGTTCTGTGCTGCTTTTATCCCTAATGTGTAAATCGTTTGAGTTCATATAATACTAATATTAACTAATATTACTTTTAATGCAGACTTAATAACTTCAAACTCAGTAAATCTGTCATGTAATCCTGCATCTATTTGTTTAGTAAGGATACTGTATGAAATTTCAGAAACCTCATAACAGACTTGCCCACCATTAACTTTGAACTCCCTGCGAGGTAGAAAAGGAGCAACATCAGTGAATCTTACCACCTGATCTGAAGCCGAATTAGGAAAGCACCCCCTTTCCAACTCCCCAGAGTTCCAAAAAATTTGTGCCAAGTTGTTTAGCTTTGCTTGACTGAGTATCTTGATTCAGTCCTGTGGTGATGACACCTGTACAGTCCTCACTCCTAGCTCCTAGCTGAGGTGAAATCCTTTCTGGTTAGGAGATATAATATCAAATCCTGGAGGTGAAGCAGGTGTGACTTGTTTTCATTCCCCAAATTTCTCAACTTATCTCCCTTAACATAATTAAAAAGGTAGCAATAAAGTTATGAGAGTTCTAGAGTTTCATCTCCTTCTCCATCGGCTATACTTGAGTTTATTGTAATCCAGCAATATTAATATCCCAGATCAGCATCTTGCATGGTCCGGATGTTGCCATCTTCCTTCTGTACCTGAACCTGGGCTCTCTGGATGACACACTTACAGGAGTCCTCCCTGACGCTTCACAAACAGAATTTCCAAGGTTTAGTGACAACTGTCTCCACAATAAAGTGCTGATCCCAGACAAGCCTTCAATTGTTACTGGCCTCAGGTCTAGGGGAACCTTGGCCAGGTACAAGCCACTGTTGCCACATGTGTTAGCCACAGAGATATGATGCCAAAAGCATAAGAGAAACAGGCAGCAGTTTGGAGTCTCTGACCATACTTTCTTTTTTTCTATTCTGATTCACCTAGAAATATATATTTGGTTCATTCTCTACCTAGATCAACATGATGATTAGTTAATCAGTGGTACACCTTAATTTTTCTTTGCTGAACAATAGTGTAAACACATTTTCTTTGATTAAACAATATCATTGGTGTCATCAATTGAGAAGTACATATACTATTGTATGCTAATTAAAAACCAATGTCCCCAAAACTCATTAATTTTCATAGCATGTGACTGTTTTGCAAGCCAGGTAAATATCTATGTCCTGTAGATAGCCATCAACAGTAACCTATAACAGTTATTCAGGAAATTTGCCTTTTCACTTATCATTCCAGTCTTAAATAAAGGGTGCCTATTGCCCCTTCATCTCTTGGTTTTTACTGTATGTTTATTATTTACATGTGTTTTTCCTAAAAGCAACACACAGAAATGTCCTTTTATTTAAAACACCAATTTCTAGCCCATTACAATAATATATTCATTCAGTAGAACAATGGTTCCCACAGTGGCTATTCACTTTGACAATTACAGCACTACCTTAGGGAGGATATTATATTCAGAAATCACACAATCTTTATGTGTTTTTGAAGTTATTGGTGATTTCTCATGTCTTTGACCATTGTTTTTGTATCTTCATTACAATTTGCTTTACCCTTGTCATGTAGATCCTAATTCATTTGTGTATCAACCTATGTGTCTTTCTTTTTATGGGAACATGTTTTAACTTTTTTACCAGAAAAATGCAGCCAGCAAAAAAAATTCAACTAACAAAAGTAATATTACTGTGATGAAATTCGACCCCTTACAGTAATTATGCTTTACATATAATCCCCACCCTTGACAAATCCCAATGTGAGATTCAATCCCCACTCCACTCAGTACTCTATAAATTCAAATAAAATAAACTAATAACATGATAGGGAGAGTGAGAGAAAAAAGAAATGTACTAAGAAAAGAAAAAAGAGATGAATAATAGAAGCAAAACTAGAATATATAGGACTTTAAGGCACAAAAGTGAGATGATATAAAGGAATTATTAGTCCGAGTAATAAGCACTTCCACATAAGTTAAATGAAGAGGAAAAAAAATACCCAGTATTTTTTTAACCAAATTTAACATACACCTCCAAACACCCCCATCTAATAATCCCAATACAAACCAGAATTGACCTGTCATCAATTCTGGGTATTTTTGTCTTGAAGCAACAAGTTTTATTACCTTCCAAACTCAATAAGAAGCCTGTCTTTTGGTAATAATTAAAAGGAATTGAAGTATCATCAGAAAAAAGAAAGGAAAGAGGAAATTTTACACCTTACTACACACAAGAGCAAATTGGTGACTGTCATCAAAAAGGCTAAAATGCTAGGAGTGACCAACACCACTTACACCATTGATCTTAAACACAATAATAGAAAATTAACCATAAAAAAGGTAAGTCAAAATGTAAATGTATTAATTAAGGACAAAACTGTACAAACTATACAAATAGAAATATATATTTACAAAATTCCCCAAGCCATTACCCCTAGTATGAATATATGCCACCAAACAATACAAACAAACCATAAACAAAATTCCAGCAACAACAAAGTGTTACAAATGATCCTAGTCCTTAAAATGTTCCAGCATAAAAAAATCCATGTTATATGTAACAAATTGATGAAGAAAAATGATGACGAGGGATCCTAAAAATGGTTTCTCCTACCAGTAGATATTTTCATGCCTTCTCCAGGTCCACTCCCAGCACTGTACTCCTCCAATACGTGTTGCAGCATTGGTTTCGTTCCAACTCTCCTTTTTAAAAGGACCTTTCCAAAATAATTCCTGTCTTCAAAACCTATAATGACAGTCCTTAAATTGTCTGTAAGTAAATGATAAAACCCATACAATGAAAGTAAAAGTTACTGTTCAGTACCTCAAAAAGAAAATAGGCACAAATTACACATTACAGATGCCCACCCTCTCCCAAAATAAAGCTTCCTTTGGGCCAAAGTAGGATTTCACCTTGGTCACATCATATTGTCTATTTTAACTTCTTCAACCAAATTTGATCCAGTTTGTTTTACTATTACCGCTGGACTGAACCATTCAGAGTATTTTATGGCATTATGTTTATTATAATACTGATCCTGCTTGACCTTGGCATCCACCAACCAGTTCACAACTATATTTTTTAATCTTTCAAAATGCTGAATCTTATGATTGTGAGATGAATCTGGATATGGGGGTGTACTAAACCACTATAGGGGCCCCAAGATTTGTCTTCTAAGTGTTGATAAAGCCATGAACCATGTACAGCACTTTTACCAAATCTTAGCCCGAAACAGCAGACCTTAGTCCATGTCTTGTTTGTAACAAAAGCTATGAAACTTGACGCTACAGTATAGTCTTCATCTCTGGACCTGTACTGAGCATGAGAAGATCAGACGAGTCCTAAAGCCAAGTCTAGGCCCTAAACACCTAGCTTGATCTTTCTGCAAAGAACACAATTTTGGGTTCGTTGACAACTAGGAAATTTCTTGAATTTTTGAATTGCGCCCCAGTAGATTCAGCACCCGGATGCAAAAATTATAAAGGTAACTTAGTGCTTATGACTGTATAACTGTAACACCAGACCTCTGAGAAAACCACATAGGTGAGGTCCATTCAGTAGCTGGGGAAGGGGCTGGAACTGTGACTGATGAGTGACATAAAAAGGAACCAGGACAGTTAGTTACCTGGCAGAGTCCACTTAAGGTTTGTGAAATTGGAATGCATTAGTGGGCACTTGTAGCCTCTCTCTTCTTTGGAGGTAGCATCTTCTGTGGCCATACAGCTGGAGATCATGAAGGTGGTTCAACATTCATAGCAGGGCAAACAATAAAGCAATCATTTGCAATTACTGGTGTCTCTTCTGCAGTCTTACTCACTGTCGGGTTGTTACATAACTATTTGTATAATGGTAGCCATTATCTCATAGTAAAATGTAACAAAATATGCAGTAAATTTACCTAAAGTGGTGCATTATATTGAGCCTATAATAACACACTATAGATTTACTAAAGAGCACAAATAATCCAGTACTAATGCTAGTTTAATGAGTATCTTTCTTTTGTGAAGCCGCATTTCCTGAAACATTAGAACAATTTAGACAAGAACAGGCCATTCAGCCCAACAAAGCTTGCCAGTCCTATCCACTTATTTCTTCCAAAAAACATCAAGTCGAGTTTTGAAAGTCCCTAAAGACTTATTGTCTACCACACTACTTGGGAGCTTATTCCAAGTGTCTAGCGTTCTTTGTGTAAAGAAAAACTTCCTAAAGTTTGTGCAAAATTTACCCTTAACAAGTTTCCAACTGTGTCCATGTGTTCCTGATGAACTCATTTTAAAATAACAGTCTCAATCCTCTGTATTAATTTCCTTCATAATTTTAAACACTGCAAATCATGATACCTCTTAATCTTCTTTTGCTTAAACTGTATATGCTCAGCTCTTTTAATCTTTCCTCATAATTCAACCCCTGTAGCCCTGGAATCAGTCTAGTCACTCTTCTCTGACCTTTTCTAGTGCTGCTATGTCCTTTTTGTAGCCTGGAGACCAAACCTGCACACAGTACTCCAGATGAGGCCTCACCAGTGTGTTAAAAACCTTGAGCATAACCTCCTAGGACTTGTACTCCACACATTGTGCTATATAACCTAACATTCTGTTTGCCTTCTTAATGACTTCTGAACACTGTTTGGAAGTCGATAGCTTAGAGTCCACTATGACTCCTAAATCCTTTTCATAAGGTGTACTCTCGATTTTCTAACCGCCCATTGTGTATTCAAACCTAACATTTTTACTTCCTATGTGTAATACTTTACATTTACTGACATTAAATTTCATCTGCTACAAATCTGCCCAAGCCTGTTTGCTATCCAAGTCCTTCTGTAATGATATAACGGATTACAAATTATCTTCTAACCCACCTATCTTGGTATCATTTGCAAACTTAACCAGCTTGTTACTTATATTCCTATTTAAATCATTTATATATATTAAAAATAGCAGCGGCCCTAGCACTGACCCCTGTGGAACACCACTCTTAACATCGGCCAATTCTGATGAGGTTCCTCGCACCATCACCCTCTGCTTCCTGTGTCTGAGCCAATTCTGCACCCATCTAAAAACATCACCCTGAACTCCCACTTCTTTTAGTTTGATGCTCAATCTCTCATGTGGCACCTTATCAAATGCTTTCTGAAAGTCCAGATAAATAATATCATATGTTCCACTTTGATCGTATCCTTTTGTTGTCTTCTCATAGAATTCCATCATGTTAGTAAATCGCAACCACCCTCTTCTGAACCCATGCTGACTGCTCAGAATAACTCCTGTCTTTGTCAGGTGTTGCTCAATCTTATCCTTAATAATTCCTTCAATTAATTTTTCTGTGATGCATGTTAAGCTTAGGGCGGCACGGTGGCGCAGTGGTAGCGCTGCTGCCTCGCAGTTAGGAGACCCGGGTTCACTTCCCAGGTTCTCCCTGCATGGAGTTTGCATGTTGTCTGTGTGGGTTTCCTCCGGGCACTCCGGTTTCCCCCCACAGTCCAAAGACATGCAGGTTAGGTGGATTGGTGATTCTAAATTGGCCCTAGTGCGTGCTTGGTGTGTGGGTGTGTTTGTGTGTGTCCTGCGGTGGGTTGGCACCCTGCCCAGGATTGGTTCCTGCCTTGTGCCCTGTGTTGGCTGGGATTGGCTCCAGCAGACCCCCGTGACCCTGTGTTCGGTTTCAGCGGGTTGGAAAATGGATGGATGGATGGATGTTAAGCTTACTGGCCTATAGTTACTTGGATCTGCCCTGCTACCCTTTTTATATAATGGGATGATATTCACCATTTTCCAGTCCTTCAGAATCTCTCCAGTGCAGAGTGACTTCCTAAAAATATGTGTCAAGTGTTTATATATGTACTCTCTGGCCTCCTTAAGAACTCGAGGGTAAATATTATCTGGTCCTGGTGATTTATTTGATTTCAGCTTATTTAATCTGAGCAGTACTTCTCCCTCTGCAATTTCCAAATCCCTCAGTACCTCCTTAGTAGTCCCGTTTACCTCTGGGAGGTTATCAACTTGCTCACTAGTAAAGTTGCAAGTTTGTGGCATCCGCTATTTCATTGTCTGTATCTTTTAATTCCCCTTTACTATTTCTGATGCACTTCACTTCCTCCTTGACTGTTCTTTTGCTACTAAAATACTAAAACAATCTCTTAGGGTCTTCCTTTGCCTTATCTACTATATTCCTCTTCAACTGTCTTTTAGCCTCCCTGATATCCTTCTTAATGGTTACTCTCATGTTCTCATACGCTCCATGATTTACTTTGCATTCATTAGCCCTATATGCCTTATAAAGCAGTTTTTTTCCTTTGCAGCTTGTTTTTATATCTTTATTAATCTACTGTGGAGTTTATTTTAATTTCCTATTAATTCCAATTTTAGGTATGTATCTGTCCTGCGTTACATGTAAAACATTTTTAAATCTGTTCCATTGCTCCTCGACGGTCTCCATACTTAAAAGCTTATCCCAGTCTATCCTACTTAGACTTTGCCACATCTGCTCAAAATTTGCCCTACCAAAGTTCAACTTAATAATTTTAGTCTTTGCATCTGCACTCTCACAAAATACTGAAAACTGTATTATATTATGGTCATTTGACCCAGTGGTTCAATCACTTCTACACCCTCAATTCTATTTTGAACCTTTAATATGATCTAAGTTAACATAAGAGCTCTAGCAAGTAAGACATTTTATGTAAATGATCTTATCACTGATAGGAAAATAGACTTATTCTGTGTGAAACCTGACTCAGCAGTGATAGATCTGTAGTATTAATTGGATCAGCCCCTCCAAATTTTACATTTTCTCAGTTTGTCAAGGGAATAGAGGTGGTGGCTTAGTAAATATCTCTCTAGATTAATAAATACTATATTACAGTGCAATCTGAAAGACTGTCCTCAAGGTTAGATAAAAATAATTTATTTTCTAATTGATTGAAGTCTATTTCAATGAAAATAATTTGCAGTAGTATGACTAAAATTCAGAGTTCTATTATTCATAACACCATGAAATATTTGTTTAACTTAATGTAGTGGAAGAACTTATGGCACATGATATAGACACGCATAGACACAATAGTGTCCAGGATATGCAGATGCTAAATACATTTTTGTTGTAGTTCTATACAGTTGTAATTCAGCTTGTTTATTCAATAAAGATTTTAAATCACTTTAACTACTGAGATTTGGAATTGAAATTTAGGGTTATGCACTAGAGGGCATAACTGTTCCAAAGCTGCCAGTTTACTTTCAAGTGCAGAAATACATATTTGTTTTATTTGGTTTGATTAGCATGAGTTGCAAAAAGGTTAACTTATTTCTAGTGGGTCTCTTCACTGCCTCCCTGACAACTGAGTGATCTGAAATGAAATTTTTGTTTATTGATTTGAATTCGTCTAAACTAGTTTTAAGATGTAAATGAAAGCTGATCGTTTTTCTACCATGGTGTGTTGAATTTCCACTTAGTGGTACAAAGGGCAATCTTAGAAAGACTCAAATTAGCCATGCTACTTTTGTATCCTTCCAGGCACACAGAAACTAGTTTGGAGTTTGAGAATTAAGGCATGTATTATTACAATGATAGTCTTTTGTACTGTATACTGTGACTTACATCAGTGTGAGTGAAAAGTGAATTCTTTTGTAAAGGGATTAAAGCTATAGTACCAGCTGATTAGATTCAAGACACTAAGAAACTGTCTGAGCACTTTAGTAAATGAAGGAATATATTATAAGATGGGGAAGACGCAATGCAAAGAGCAGATTTATAACAGCATTTGTTCCTGTTTCCAAGCAGATTACATAAAGTAATTGAAGAATTATAGCAAATCTTTAGCAACTTTGTGAAAAAGTTTGGGTCAAACTGGCTGGAAGTATATGATGCAATGAAAGCCTGTTTTCCTTCAACAAAGCAATGTTTGTCATTTCCACCTGAATTAATTACATTAATTGGTAAATAAGGGCATAATAAAAACACAACACAAAAAGTTTTGCAACCAACAGAAGTGCTTGAAGTAATGAAATATAATTTATTAGTAAGGCTCATCATATCCCACACCCTAAAATGAGTCTCCTGTAAAAGAGAGAGAGATTAGTATGTTTATAAAAGAGCAAATTAAGGGAACATAACCAACAATGTGGAGAACTTTGTAGCGGGTGCCACACGTGTTTCTGTACATGATGTAAGAAGGATTTTTAAATGCATTTATATTTACAAGGCATCCAGTCCACATGGAATTGCAGGACTTGTTTTAAAACATATAGCAAGCAATTAGCTGATGTCTACAGTGACATCTTTTATATTTTCCTGAGAGACTTTGTGGGCACTGAATGCTTCTGAAGGTCAATCTCTCTATTATAAAAAAAAATCCTGGGAGGGAGACTAGGGAGACGAGACGTGATCTTCTTGGAAAAAAATTTGATGTCCCACGAGAAACACTTTAACGTCACATGAAGAGAATTTGACGTCCCGCCAGAGACACTTTAACATCACGCGAGACAAGGCAGTGAGACAACATTTAAAACAAGTTCACGGACATCTAACCAAGCAGTTGTTGGAATGCTTTTGGCAGACAGACATCATGTGCTCTCAGCTCTTAAAACAACGACAAGCAATCAAGCAGAACACACAGCTTGCCAGCAGCAGCAGCAGCAGGAAGCCAGCAGATGATCTGACCGCTTCTCCTTAGCATGCGTTCAAACCAACCCTCCCCCCCCCCCTTTTCAAGGTGAGCGGCAGAGACACGAAGTGACAAAAGGACAGCTGCTGTACAGGTTTTGAAATGATCAACACAAAGCACGACAAGCAGTAAATGCAGCTTGCCAGCAGCAACAAGCCAGCAGATGATCCAACTGCAACTCCTTAGCGTGCGTTCAGCCCCCCTGTTTTTTTTTTTTAGAAAAATCCCCCGCCCCACACACACACAAAGTAAGTAAATGTAACCAAATCAATTTAGAAAAATGTTGCTGCTCATTGGGTCAATTTGTTTACCGCTTTTACTGTTACATACAGAAGACCCAGCAAATTCTCTCATATTGCCTCCTAACCAGTGAGTCTCTGCTCTAATGCATAAGCATCCAATTAGTCAAGGTGGAGTGCTTTGAAATGAATCATGCAAAGAATTGAATTAATTTATTTAGGCACAGCCAGAAGCACATGAGGAGAGTGTGAAACATTTTCATTTTCTGTATATAGGACATAGGTGGAACCAAAATGTGGGAGGTTACTCTATCCAATTTATTCCATGGGAGAATTCAAACATGCTAGCGGCAACATCATGCTGAAAGAAAGCAATGCTAAATAAAGCCTTAATCAAATAGCTCATCTCTTACATAAACCACTTTTTTGTTTTTTTTTTCTTGAATATGCTTTATGCCTCAATAGCATAACCTATAGCCATGCAAAAGACAGTATGACTTTCATAGCATTGGTTACTGAATAATATAGTAGTAGTTAGGGGGTGCCACATGTGCTATTGTTCCGTTGGCAGTTTGCTGCTCCGTAGGGTGCATTGCAGGGAAAGTGGACACTGTACATACACCTTTAACGGGGACGTCATAACACGGTCAGGACGGTTGGTGCTGAAGACTTAAAAACCGGAAAACAAGGGGAGAAAGGGAGACATCTTGTGGTGGAAGAAAGGGAAGTGATGAGGTAGTGCCAAGAAAAATACCTGCTGGAAAAGGGTTTTTTTTCACCCAGCGACACAAGGGAGATGCATCTCTGAAGAAAGACTCTTTTTTTTTCTTTGGTTTCGCTGACAATTCTTTGGACCGGTAGGATTGAACTTTTTTGATATCGGCTCGACGGCCAGTGTATTGTGGTAGGCTGTATCTTTGCCATAAAACAGTAAAGACAGTTAACCTATATGGACAAACTGGTTTCTCCTTATCAAACATCTCGCTCCTAAACCGGGGAAGGTGGTTTTGATTGCTATGTACTTGTTTGTTTGGTTTTTTTTTGTTTATATGTAAAATATATATGTGTAATTTTTTTGCCTCTTCTTTATTTTGTTATATGGCTTGTAGTTTAATGCTGAGCTGGGACATGTGGTGATGGGTCAAATAAAAGGACGAGCGTTGGTCACGTTGCCCGATAGATTTTCAATATTTAACTGCTTTGCTGCAGCAGTTTTCTAATTGTGCGGCAACCTGGGGGTTAGTTGTTCTCCCGGGGCAACGGTACAACTTAAAATACTGCATCCACATTCAGTGATAGAGAAATCAGCCAATGTCCCATTTTCATCACAAAAATAGTATAAAGGATAAATAAAAGAAAAAGATGGACAATAGCAGCAACATACATATAGCATCTGATTATATAATGAAATGCCAAAAGTGATCCAACCAACCCTGAAAGAGAGGTCCTACCCTTACTTTGAACATGAACTTCATCTCCAACTTCACAAAGTAGTCAAAGTCCCCAGCAGGACAACAAGATCGCGGCCTTTTCCTCCCTCCCGTAAATCAGTAAAACGTATATTTCATATTCCATTGGAGTTCACCAGGTCAGCCAGTATGTCGGTTATTATGTCCTGTTTATTCATGGTAGCAATGTTCTACCCTTGCTGCTGTGGCTCTTTTGTAAAGCAGTAATGTTTACATGAATGGTTGTAACTGTATTTCAGATTTAAATATATTATGCTCCTCTCTTGTCTTTGTGGTACATACCTGTAAAGTGGAATTAAAAGCAAAAGATTGCTCAACAGTGAATTAGCAAAAGTGATTCTGAGGACTTATCTTCAAAATGCGGCATTTTTGAAGCATCCTTCACTTTCTTTTGTGAAAACATGCTTGTTTTCTTGTATAGACATGAGAATGTAATACACAAAAACATATAAAATGACAATGCTGTATAAATGCTGTATAAATATTACTGGCCTCAGGCTTAGGGGAACCTGGGACAGGTACAAGCCACTGTTGCTACAGGGTGTAGCCACAAAAGTAAGGTGCCAAAAGCATCATAGAAGCAGGCCGCAGTTAGGTATCATACTTAGTTTTTTATTCCCATTTACCCAGAGATATATAACTGCTTCAATCAATTCAAACAATGGTACATACTAATTTCCTCTTGTTAAACAATGGTATTGTTACTAACTATATGCTGATTGGAGACTAATGCCCCCAGAACTCGTTAATTTTCAAAGGAAGTAATTACAAACATTTTCTATGGAGGCAGACAGTTCTGTTATCACAATACTATACAGTATGTTAATGAGATACCAAGCAAAACAGACTGATTTTTCAGAGCAGGTGACTCTTTTATGAGGCAGGTAAATATCTATGCCCTGTAGATAGCTACCAACAATAACCTGTAACAGGATTACTCAGGAAATGTGCCTTTTCACTTATCCCAGTCTCAAACAAAAAGGGTGCCTATTGTCCTTTCATCTATTAGCTTTTCCATTTATTATTGATGCACGTTTTTTTCTTTTCTTTTCTAAAAGCAACACACAGAAATTTCCTTTTCTTTAAAACACCAATTTCTAGCCCATTACACATATTATAGATAAAATTGCAGTCAGGGGTAGAGTGCAAAAACTAAGTGGCCTTTCCTCCCGGAGATGCTCATTCAATACCAGATGCTCCAGTATGGTCAGATGGCTTTACTATCTTTCATGGGGATTGGACTGAACTGATAGGTAAAAACAAAGGAGAAGGCATGTGTTTTATAGTAAACAATGTTTGGTGCCCAAATGTTAACATTGTCTCTGATAGTTGTTCACCTGATCTAACACATTTGTCTTCTGAAGAAAAGTGTTTTTCTGTGTGCTATTAATATTCCTCTACAAGCGAACACGAGCAATTTACTAAATAATATGTATGACATTATAACAGAATAGAAGCATTTACATTTTGATGGGTTAGTTATTGTTGTTAGGGACTTCAACAAAGCAAATACAGGTAAATGGAACATTTACCCTGAATATCATCAGAATGTAATCTGCCCTATGAGGGGTGCTAATATTTTGGATCAGAGCTACACTACAATTAAAGATGCCCCCACTTTGAACATCTGTTGGCATTTCTGCTGTCTGCTCGCATGCAAAGACTGAATTGTGAGTAGCTGACTAGAAAACAGAACAGTGCTGTACTAAAGAAACACAGGACATAAAACAGGACTACTTTGACATTGTAAACTGGAACATGTTTAGAGATTCCTAATCAGATATGGATGGATATGCAAACTGTGTGCCTATGAAAATAGTCCACATATTTCCTGGCAAAAAGACTACATATCACTGTTGTGGAATTCAGTGATGGCACACAGCAATGCATTTCAAAATGATGATACAGAAACATACATGAAATGCAGATACAAACCCAGGGAAGTAATCAAACTGACTAAATGGCAGTACCAGAGTAAAGTAGAAATGTAATTTAGCAGATGAAACATAACTGCAGTCTTTGTAGGGATTAGTTACGGACTACAAAATAACATCTAGTCTAATATTATTTTCATTTTACCTTCCAGACCAACTTAATGCTTTCTACAGACATTTTGACGCCCATATCAACAGGCAGCCTGCTTTTCATTTGCTTTAAACCCCACATGACTTATCATTTTGTGTTTCTGTACATGATGTAAGAAGGATTTTTAAATGTGTTTATATTTACAAGGCATCCAGTCCACATGGAATTGCAGGACCTGTTTTAAAAACATATAGCAACCAATTAGCTGATGTCTACAGTGACATCTTTTATATTTTCCTGAGAGACTTTGTGGGCACTGAATGCTTCTGAAGGTCAATCTCTCTATTATAAAAAAAACCCTGGGAGGGAGACTAGGGAGACGAGACGTGATCTTCTCAGAAAACAATTTGATGTCCCACGAGAAACACTTTAACGTCACATGAAGAGAATTTGACGTCCCGCGAGAGACACTTTAACACCACGCGAGACAAGGCAGTGAGACAACATTTAAAACAAGTTCACGGACATCTAACCAAGCAGTTGTTGGAATGCTTTTGGCAGACAGACATCATGTGCTCCCAGCTCTTAAAACAACGACAAGCAATCAAGCAGAACACACAGCTTGCCAGCAGCAGCAGCAGGAAGCCAGCAGATGATCTGACCGCTTTTCCTTAGCATGCGTTCAAACCCCCCCTCCCCCCCTTCACAACGTGAGCGGCAGAGACACGAAGTGGTAAAAGGACAGCTGCTGTACAGGTTTTGAAATTATCAACGCACAGCACGACAAGCAGTAAACGCAGCTTGCCAGCAGCAACAAGCCAGCAGATGATCCGACTGCAACTCCTTAGCGTGCGTTCAGGCCCCCTGGGTTTTTTTTTTTAGAAACCCCCCCCAACACACACAAAGTAAGTAAATGTAACCAAATCAATTAAGAAAAATGTTGCTGCTCATTGGGTCAATTTGTTTACCGCTTTTACTGTTACAATACAGAAGACCCAGCAAATTCTCTCATATTGCCTCCTAACCAGTGAGTCTCTGCTCTAATGCATAAGCATCCAATTAGTCAAGGTGGAGTGCTTTGAAATGAATCATGCAAAGAATTGAATTAATTTATTTAGGCACAGCCAGGAGCACATGAGGAGAGTGTGAAACATTTTCATTTTCTGTATATAGGACATAGGTGGAACCCAAATGTGGGAGGTTACTCTATCCAATTTATTCCATGGGAGAATTCAAACATGCTAGTGGCAACATCATGCTGAAAGAAAGCAATGCTAAATAAAGCCTTAATCAAATAGCTCATCTCTTACATAAACCACTTTTTTGTTTTTTTGTTTTTTTTTTCTTGAATATGCTTTATGCCTCAATAGCATAACCTGTAGCCATGCAAAAGACAGAATGACTTTCATAGCATTGGTTACTGAATAATATAGTAGTAGTTAGGGCACAGTGTTCAAGCATAAAATCATGTTAGGTTATAGTCTATAAAGACAGCTATTCACACTGACATACAAAAGAAGTCTAGGTTAGAAGATATGTTTAATAACATGATTTTTTTTAAAACACTATCTAACTTTGAAGGCTTGGTTGACTAGGTTTGAATCCTGGCCATGGTCAAAGTCCATATGAAATGTCCTCATTGGCCCTTTTTGTGATTATCCTGCCTTTCTCCATGTCTAAACTAGCTCACTGTGGGTGTACATACTGTATTTGTGTGTGCCCTGAGATAAGAGTGAAACCCCATACAAAGTTCTTTTCAGCTTTGAATTCAATGTTACAAGAATTAGCTTCAGCGCCTCTTGAGCCTAAAGACAGGAGTAGGCTTTAGAATGGTGGGTGTTTTGACAGTTAGGAGTACTTTTTCTATTGTGAAGCATTCTTTATGAATTGACCCCAGCCTGTGTCCATTGCTTGTGCATCCTGCAGCCCCATTTTAAGTTGAGGGAACAGAAAAGGTATTTTAAAATGTATAAACATTTATTTAAAAAATGCTTTGCTTTAGAACACAGTTTTATGCAGGAATTTAATTTTTATCTTGATTAACTTTGACTTGAAAAACAGCAAACTTATCCTTTAAAACAGCAGATTTAATAAGGATGCAGAAAGCCAGTGTGGGATATTGCCGGCCGTTCATCCCGGCCAATAACCCCAGGCCGCCAGATGGAGCCCTCCCTGCAACATGGAGGTGCCCTGAATTCCAGCAGGGCCTCATGGACAGTGGGGTTTTAATGCACAGCCCTGCTGGATACCATGGAGGCCGCCAGGAGTCGCTGCAGGGAGGCCCAGGGATTTATATTTTCCGTGTAGCCCGGAAGTATTTCCAAGTCATGGGAATGGAAGAAATGATATACTTCCGGGCTGAAGAAAAAGAAGATTTTACCTGACCCGGAAGTGCTGGATAATCACATGGACTGAGGGCTCAGAAGCACGTCCGGGTCGAGGACTATAAAGGACTGTGGGAAATCCCAGACGGATTGAGCAGAGTTGGGAGGCAGGGTGGCTAAGCGTCTGGGAGTGGAGGATTGTTTATTATTGATTATTGTAGTGATTATTGTTTATTGGAGTAGTGTGGAGTAGTGGTGCTTTGCACACTTATTTATAATAATAAATATTCATTTTGGACTTTTATCTGGTGTCTGACGTCTGGTCTGAGGGTTCAAGGGGTCACGGGGACCGTAAACTGTCACACCAGCTACACTGTCTTTGAGGCAGCCATGCACTACCTGTGTTGTTCAGAAAGCACATTATTATAATGTGCTTGCAAAGCATACAAAAGTGGTATTTAAAGTTCAGGAATAGAAATTTGTCAAACATCAAAGTGGAAAAACTTTTTAAATCTAGCATTTATTTAATATCTTCTACTTTAAACTCTAATTATCCATTTAAATGTTTTCTTTCAAAAACCTCAAGGTCCTTGCAAATAGAAGATTCATGGCTTAGTGCATCTTGTAAGGATGTCAAAGGTTTGTTTTTTTCTGCATCATTTGAGTGTGCCACCAGGCAGGCATTACTAACCTATGTGTTGCTAGGAACCATTGCCTTACTGAGATAACCTTCATTTATCCTTTCATCCCTGACTTATTTCTTTTAATGTTTTCTTATTCCCACTGCAGCCTTCACCTTCTCTCCAGATTCTCTTCTTTGTTATATGAAAGTCCAACTAATCAAAAAGCACAGACCTTACAAAACTAGAGAGGCTTCTTACAATAATTGTTCACTGCACTCACTATTAAATGCAGACCTTTGAAAGAGTAATATAAAAATACCTTTTAAAAAGCAATAATCATGTGGTTACTTTCAATTCTATAACAGCTGTTGACTATGCTTAGGTGAGAATGTGAATATGGTTCTAAGAAAGACTCTAGAGAGCTATGTCTAACAAAAGGGCACTGAAGTATAACTGGATTGAATCTGTCCAGCTTATTTGGAAGCTGATTTGTGTACTTTATCAAATCTTCCACCTTTAAGTTTTGTAGCATTAGAATAAACTGGAACAATGATGATCCTTTAACTGAAAACATCTAGTTAAAAAGTTTGAAGAAAAGTCACAGCCTCCTGTTTAAGGTCTTTCACTCATTTTCACTCTAGGCGTTATGTTGGCTTAGACTCACACCATGAGCCAATGCATTTCTTCAGACAAACTCCTGGGAATTTAAACCTTACAGATAATATACAGTATTTTCCGTGGCAATGGATAAAAACAAGACATGCCTTTGCAGCCTATATTTTGCATAACCTGGCAAAACATTACCATTTCTGGTAGGTATGATGTCAAGGAGAGGAAGGAAGAAGTTCAGATGATAATGCATTTTGCAAAAAGAATGGACATGGCTGTGGTGAATACATATTTTAAGAAGAGGGAGGAACATAGGGTGACTTACAAGAGTGGAGAATGATGCACACAGGTAGATTATATGCTATGCAGGAGGGTCAATCTGAAGGAGATTGAATGCAGCAAAATGGTGGCAGGGGAAAGTGTAGTAAGACAGCATAGGATGGTGGTCCGTAGAATGACGTTGGAGATCAAGAAGAAGAGGAGAGAGAGGGCAGAGCCAAGGATCAGATGGTGGAAGTTGAAAAAGGAAGACTGCAAGGTTGAGTTCAGGGAGGAGGTAAGACAGGCACTGGGTGGCAGTGAAGAGTTACCAGACAGTTGGGCAACTACAGCAGAAGTAGTAAGTGTGACAGCAAGAAGGATGCTTGGCGTGACATCTGGACAGAGGAAGGAGGAAAAGGAAACCTCGTGGTAGAATGGGGAAGTACAGCTGAGAATACAGAGGAAGATGTTTGTGAAGAAGAAGTTGGATAGTCAGAGAAATGCAGAACGTTGACAAGAGTACAAGGGGATAAGGCATAAGGTGAAAAGAGAGGTGAAGGCTAAAAAAAAGGTGTATGCTGAGTTGTATGAGAGGTTAGACACTAAGGAGGGAGAAGAGGACCTGTACCGTTTGGCTAGACAGAGGGACAGAGCTGGGAAAGATGTGCAGCAGGTTAGAGTGATAAAGGATAAAGATGGAAACATACTCACAAGTGAGGAGGATGTGTTGAGCAGATGGAAAGAGTACTTTGAAAGACTGATGACTGAAGAGAATGAGATAGAGCGAAGATTGGATGATGTGGCAATAGTGAATCAGGAAGTGCAACGGATTAGCAAGGAGGAAGTAAGGACAGCTATGAAGAAGTATGGGAAGGCCATTGGTCCAGATGACATACCTGTGGAAGCATGGAGATGTTTAGGAGAGATGGCAGTGGACTTTTTAACCAGATTGTTTAATAGAATCTTGGAAAGTAAGAGGATGCTTGAGGAGTGGAGAAGAAGTGTACTATTACAGATTTTTAAGAATAAGGGGAATGTGTAGAGCTGTAGTAAATGTGGAATAAAGAATGATGGGTGCCAGTTATTTTTGTCAGTTTCAAGTTATTTCAGAGACAATTGTGGGTACTTCTTTTTCATTGAGGGGTGCCAAGAAATTTTTCCATAGTTCATTCATAAAGTATTTAGGCCCATCATTTCTTTCTTTTTTGTTTTACTTTATCAAGCAATACCTCAGCACCTTTGGGAGCATTCATGGCCTGGAGTCTTCTTGGGTATGATGTGAAAAAGCTTTGTACACATGTACTGGTTTCATCCGACTAGAGAATATTGTTTCTTAGTCTGAGAGTTCTTTAGGTGCCTTTTTGCAGCCCAAAACAGGCTTTTATGGATCTTTTACTAATTCAGATCAGTGGAGATTTGTAGTGATTGTTTTTTCTCTGAAGGTTTCTCACAATTTTATTCTGGTTTCCTGGAGCTCACACAGAATGGCCATCGAGTTCCTGGTCACCTCTCTTTCCAAGGCCCAACTCCACTGATCACTCATTTTGACTGGGTTAATTGCTCTGGAATGAGTTGTAGTTGTTCTGTGCTCTTGGGAAACGTCAATGCTATAGCCTTCCCCAGAACCATGTCTCAATCAAATCCTGTCTCTAAGCTCTGCAGGCAAATCTGTTGACCTTATGGTTTGGTTTTATGCTCTTAAAAACATTGTTAACTGTGGGACCTTATATAGACTGTGATGCCCAAAGGTGCCTGTAGCTTTTGGCTCCTTTTGTTTAGTCATGAACAGGATGGAGTAGGGCAAATAAGGACACAAATAACAAATCTGGTGCGAAGTGCTTAGTGCTTTTTACTAAAAGAAACATAGTCAAAAGTGCAGTGCAAATCTTCAATAAATAATGCATACAATCAATACTGAGGTTTCGGAAGATGAAACCAATAAATAAATCAATTTCAGTAAATAGTTAAACCAGGGATAAAACCACAGTCAAGATCAACTTTCACTTAACATGTCTTCAGTTCTCTGATCTCTTGTCACTCTTTTCTGTCTTACCCTGCTCACCTAACAGGCATGCTCAGCAGGAATGAGTTACCAATGAATGCAGTCCACCAACCAACTCTCATCCCTATCAAATCTGTCAGTACCCACTGGAATGCTCAGAGCTGGAATTCATCATTCTACCACCATCCTTCAGTCCAGCAGGACCCTGGGAGCACTCAACACCTTTGCTTGTGCTCTTTCACCGGACTTACTTGACCGCTCACATTCTTCACTCTGCACTGGCTAGACCAGCTGCTCTCCTTTCACCATGGCTTTCTCTTCCTTTCCTTTTATAATCCTGTGAGTGCAAGTACAATAAACAATCTGTGGAGCCTCAGTGAGGGATGGCTATGCTGAGTGCACTCATGCACGTAACGAGCAATTAGCCAGTTCCCTCTCATCATGTTCTTTTCGGTCGCACAGTTTTTCTCCCATTCACCTACACTCACGATGTCTGTGCTGCACTGCTTTATTAAAACACCTGCACCTGCTGAGGCACCCCATGGATCCCAGACAGCTTTACCCCAAATTTCAAGAGTCATAGGAAAGGTTGTAAATATTTGGGTGAATGTGAGGTTTCAATTTTTTATTTTTAATAAAGTTGCAAGCATTTCAAATATCCTGTTCTTGCTTTGTCATTCAGGAATGCATGTTGCATGATGAGGGAAAAATGAATTTAAATGATTTTAGCATAAGGATGCAATGTGAAAAAAAAAACTGAAGAGGTCTCAATACTTTTTGAATGCACTAAATGTATCAGGATCATGGCTCATTTTTAGCTCTGTTTCACTTTTAGGAATCCTTCCCTTGATTTATCAAAAAAGTCGAAAAACACAGTAATTTAATTTAGCAACTTTCAACCCCAAAAGTTTGGATATGTTTTGGTGGGTTGTCCATCCATGCCAACTCAAATTGTAATTTAGAGACAGCAATTGACCCAGCAGTATATCTTCAGACTACTGAAATTTTTAAAGTAAAAAAATATGCAGAACATCGCAACTTCACATTGGAGGAACCCTGGTTAATGACACTAAAGTTGTCACGGCTTGTGACACCCTTGGTAAGGACCCTGTTGTAAAATTCCCGACTTGGGGTATCAGTAGACGAGACCGAGCAACCAGGGGATTGGACTGCAAAAGACTATTAAAAAACAGGAATCTGTCTTATTCCAGCAGTGTCCATACTATTTTACAAACGTCTCGCAAAAAAATAGTTACAAAGTCCAATGCAAAGACACTTCCAAAAAGAAAAATCAGTGCAGGTGTTACTTATAATATTTACAGTGGAAAAAAAAACAAAACAAAAACAAAAAAAAACCTCTTCGTTCAGCTACAAAACGGATCACGAAGGACAAGCTGAAAAAAAATAATCTAAACAAAATGAAAAATTAAGCACCTACTATGTACACAAAGGGACAGTATGTATCTCCACTACTCAGTTAAATAAATCAGGAGTACGGATCTACATTAAAGACTGAAGACTTGGTCAAAAGACGACCTCTGGCGTTCGAACCCTGGTTTTATATCATGAGCCCTTTTGACCATCCAATCCACATTTACGTTACCGACAGACTTCCAATAATCCGTCACATCAGGGTGTACAAAAGCTGCTCAGGTGCAGTCCACCCTATGTAAATGTTCCTGTTCCTGTTCATCTGTCTTGGCTCCCCGTTCAGTCTCTGTTAAATAAGTACTGTTTTAATTTCTCCCCCTTTCCCTTCTATGCTTCACCACACATTTGAATTTCCTTTGCCGGCTACTTTAAAACTGAGCTCTTTATCCTTCAGAGCTGTTTCTCTGACTTTAAATATTACATTTTTGCCCCATCTCCTCCAGTGATTACAGAAGCGTGCCTCCACACTCAGCCTTCAGAAACTGTGAGCACACTTGAAAACCGGCCTCATTCTCATGCCTTGGCGTATGCAAGTTTGAGCCCCACAGCTTACTCTCAGAGCACCTGTAGGCCTCCAGGCAGCCTTTTGAGTATCCCGGTGCTCAAACTGCCGGTAAAACGTTGTGCAGCTGTGGCGTTAATCTGTGTAGGGGCGCTAAAACAGGTAAATGAAAACTTAATTTCATTAATGTCCATGACAAACGAAGTGGCTCCCTCTTTATTTGCATTATCTACAGCTGTTGAACTTGGCTTATCACATGGCTTAAATAAAGGAGTAAAAGCGGTTTTGCTATAATTGGAAGAGGCTTACTCTTTGTTAGAAACTATCATTATCTACAAGTGGGCTACAAAAAATAATGGGTTAGATACATGTCGTCGGGAGATCCAATCTCTTGTCACTTTTTTCCATCACTCTTTTTGTATAAGCTTCATGTTTTTAAATCTTATAATTAAGCAGCAATCTGCATAAAGCTTTTTAAACCTAGAACTGGCCTTTTAACATTAAGCACTGACAGGTACTGTAATACACCTCCAGTTTAAAATGAAGCATAAATTCATCTGCTTATATATGCATTTCACAAACTGAGATTAAAAACATCTTTTGAACAGGTTTCTGAATGTACAGGTGGTCTGTACCACCCACATATTTTTTGAAATTCTACACTTTCTCTTGGCTACAACTTATGTATTTTTTATTCATTATTGGTACTTACCTTTCAAAATAGGTCTATTTGACATAAATGCTGATTTTTGTAGAGTTGTTTAAAATTTAAGTTTTTTTAGCTATTTGCTTAAAAGACTTGTTCTCAAATATTGTACGGTAAATAATTACTGTTTGACATTCTCTGTTTCTTTCAAAATAAATTAAACAAATTCTATACCTTGTGGCTATTCAAGAGTCATCCTTTAAGTGCACTTAATCCACACTATAAATTGAGCTCTTTGTGCTAGAATAAAAAAGGCGAAAAAAGCACACAAGTATTGTACTGAACTGTGAGCATGACATGTATGCTTTTTTCAGCAGCACAAAACTGTGTTTTGTTTCTGGGTCATACTGGAAACATCATGTTTTGCCACTTGTACTGACCTTGTAAAATGTGTTCATTTGCAGAAAGATCAGACACGATTTCAAGCCTCCGCTGTTTCTGTTCATCTCTCAAGATTCAAGGCACACGGTTGACATTAAATGGCCTTTCCAGGAATTAAATTGCTACGCCTTGTACGTAAAAATGCATAAAAACTCGATAAATAGTTATTATACTGTAAATCACTAAAAGTACATTTTTAAAATACAGTATACTGTATGTTTTTAGCCAATGATGATAAGACCTGAACAAACTGGGAATACGTTACACAGGTGAGGGCTAGTAGAGCAGGAGGATCGATTATACATTATAGAGAGCTTTCTTCCTGGGACAGCTAAAGAATGTGAAGATACACACCAGAGAGATCTCATGGTTGCAAATGGCATAAGTAAATCCTGAAAATATGTGGGTGCAGCAGCAGTAAGAAATGAGAAGCAGAATCTTTTTTTGGATCTGCTTCTTTACAGGCTAAATTGAAAAATGTTACATGGGCATACTTCTGTGTATTGGTAAGAACTCATGCAACACGATTTTGGACGTACTGTAACTTCTGGATGATCTTTTGGAGCAAACAGTAAGCTGCAGTATTTCCAACAGGATGACATAACAACAACAACAACAACATTTATTTATATAGCACATTTTCATACAAAAAGTAGCTCAAAGTGCTTTACATAATGAAGAAAAGAAGAATAAAAGACAAATAAGAAATTAAAATAAGACAACATTAGTTAACATAGAAAGGAGTAAGGTCCGATGGCCAGGGTGGACAGAAAAAACAAAAAAAACTCCAGAAGGCTGGAGAAAAAAATAAAATCTGTAGGGGTTCCAGGCCACGAGACCGCCCAGTCCCCTTTGGGCATTCTACCTAACATAAATGAAATAGTCCTCTTTGTAGTTAGGGTTCTCACGGAGTCACTTGATGCTGATGGTTATACAGACTTCTGGCTTTTAATCCATCCATCATTGTTGGAACATCATGGTGCTTTGGGTAGATGGTGGTGGCACAAGCCACCACCAATAGGACACCGGAAAAGAAAACAGAAGAGAGAGTAGGGGTTAGTACAAATTTTGAATGAATAGTTATTATAATGAATTGGATATACAGAGTGTCAGGATTAAATTACAGTGAAGTTATGAGAAGGCCATGTTAAAGTAATGTGTTTTCAGTAGTTTTTTAAAGTGCTCCACTATATTAGCCTGGCGAATTCCTACTGGCAGGCTATTCCAGATTTTAGGTGCATAACAGCAGAAGGCCGCCTCACCACTTCTTTTAAGTTTTGCTCTTGGAATTCTAAGGAGACACTCAGTTGAGGATCTGAGGTTGCGATTTGGAATATAAGGTGTCAGACATTCCGATATATAAGACGGGGCGAGATTATTTAAAGCTTTATAAACCATAAGCAGAATTTTAAAGTCAATTCTGAATGACACAGGTATCCAGTGTAGTGACATCAAAACTGGAGAAATGTGTTCGGATTTTCTTTTCCTGGTAAGGATTCTAGCAGCTGCATTCTGCACTAACTGCAAACGATTGATGTCTTTTTTGGGTAGTCCTGAGAGGAGTGCATTACAGTAATCTAGCCGACTAAAGACAAACGCATGAACTAATTTCTCTGCATCTTTCGATGATATAAGAGGTCTAACTTTTGCTATGTTCCTTAGGTGAAAAAATGCTGTCCTAGTGATTTTATTAATATGCGATTTAAAATTCAGATTACAATCAATGGTCACCCCTAAGCTTTTTACCTCCGATTTGACTTTTAATCCTAATGCATCCAGTTTATTTCTAATAGCCTCAGTGTATCCATTATTGCCAATCACTAAGATTTCGGTTTTTTCTTTATTTAATTTGAGAAAGTTACTATTCATCCATTCTGAGATACAGGTTAGACATTGTGTTAGCGAATCAAGAGATTTGGGGTCATCAGGTGCTATTGATAAATACAGCTGTGTGTCATCAGCATAGCTGTGGTAGCTCACGTTATGTCCCGAGATAATCTGACCTAATGGAAGCATGTAGATTGAGAAGAGCAGCGGACCCAGGATAGAGCCTTGTGGAACACCATATAGAATATCATGTGTCTTTGAGTTATAATTACCACAACTAACAAAGAATTTTCTCCCTGCCAGGTAGGATTCAAACCAGTTTAAGACACTGCCAGAGAGGCCCACCCATTGACTAAGGCGATTCTTAAGAATATTATGATCAATAGTGTCAAATGCGGCACTCAAATCTAAGAGGATGAGAACAGATAAATGGCCTCTGTCTGCATTTACCCGCAAGTCATTTACTACTTTAACGAGTGCAGTTTCTGTGCTGTGATTTGTTCTAAAACCTGACTGAAATTTATCAAGAATAGCATGTTTATTGAGGTGCTCATTTAACTGCATAATGACTGCCTTCTCTAGAATTTTACTTAAGAAAGGCAGGTTAGAGATGGGTCTATAATTTTCAAGAGAAGAGGGGTCGAGATTATTTT
This sequence comes from Erpetoichthys calabaricus, assembly GCF_900747795.2. Classification (NCBI taxonomy): domain Eukaryota; kingdom Metazoa; phylum Chordata; class Cladistia; order Polypteriformes; family Polypteridae; genus Erpetoichthys; species Erpetoichthys calabaricus. Next base: position 63,709,612 of record NC_041400.2, read on the forward strand.
TCTTAAGTAGGGGTTTAACTACCGCAGTCTTAAGACAGTCTGGGAAGACCCCCGTATCTAATGACGAATTTACTATGTCAAGAACATTATCAATAAGCACACCCGATACTTCTTTGAAAAAATTTGTTGGTATTGGGTCAAGGGCACAGGTGGATGGTTTCATTTGAGAAATTATTTTATGTAAATCAGGTAAATCTATCCTAGTGAAAGACTCTAATTTATTTATTATGGAGTACTGGGGTTTCGGGGGATCCTTAGTGTTGGGGAGATATACTATGTTATTTCTAATATCATTAATTTTTTGATTGAAAAATACAGCGATAGCCTCACAGGTTTTACTGGAAGTACTTAGGAGGCATTCCTTTGAGTTACCTGGGTTTAACAGATGATCAATTGTCGAAAATAAGACTCTGGGGTTGCTAGCATTGTTATTTATAATCTTAGAGAAATAGCAGCGCCTCTCAAGACGGACTGTGTTATTGTATTCTGTTATTTTAACTTTTAATATCTCATAGTCAATAGTTAGTTTAGTCTTCCTCCATTTACGCTCAGCTCTACGGCATGTTCTCTTTAAATCAGACACTCTTTGGGTCTTCCAAGGTATAACAATGCTAGAAGATTTTTTAACTGTCTTTTCAGGTGCAACTATGTCAACAGCAGCCCTCACTTTAGTATTAAATCTTTCCACCTTACTATTTACATTCTCCTCGCTATTATAGTTGGCACTATAAACGGACTGATTGGTTAGAATGTTTGTAAGTTTTAAAGTTGCTGATGAGTCAAAGAAGCGTTTTTTAACAATATGCTTCTCATGAGTGTTTTCTATCATTATTTCTATATTAAAAAGTAGAAGAAAATGGTCTGAAAGACCCGTATCAATGACCTGCTTTATATCAACTTTTAGTCCTTTAGTAATTACTAAGTCTAACGTATGACCTGCTTTATGTGTAGGCTGATTAACGAGCTGTCTCAAATCAAAAGAGTCCAGGAGGTTCATAAATTCTTTTACTTTTTGGTCACATTGATTATCTACATGAAAATTAAAGTCGCCGACTATTAAGAGTGCGTCATAGTTCGTAATTAAGATTGACATCAAGTCAGAGAATTCCTCAAAGAAAGACGCGTTGAATTTAGGAGGTCTATACACGGATAATACTAGAACGTGAGAATCTCCCTGAATAACAATGGCGAGATACTCAAAAGACTTGAATTTACCAAAACTGATATTTTTACATTTTAACCTGCTAGAGTAAATGTTTGCTAGCCCTCCACCTCTCTTTCCTTGGCGATCAGCACGAGTAAAACTGTAATCCGGAGGCGCAGATTCGATTAAAACAGCTGCGCCATCTGAGCTAAGCCACGTTTCACTTAGTGCAATAAAATCTATTTTTTTTTCACTAATAATGTCGTTGATAAAAAACGTCTTGTTAGTTAAAGCTCTAATATTTAATAGTGCCATATTCAATGTTTCGGAGGAGCAGAGATGAATACTATGTGCGTTATTGATATAGGGAACAGGAATTAAGTTATTTTTATTAGTGCCGCTCTGTGTGTATTTTTTATTTAATCTATGATCTGTTTTTACAGTTTTAATACATTGTTCATCTAAAGTAGTAACTTTAATTAAATAAAGCATAAAAGCATGAAACAGTTCCCTCTTGTCAGAGATGGGATTAATTTTGATATGTTCCTAAAATTATAAAAAGAAGTCTTATGCACAGAAGCAATATGGCTTTGGAAAGTGAAAGCAGGGTTAAACCTAACTCTTAAATTGGTAACTAGGATGATAGGGGAATCATCTGACTGTTTACAGTAATATGAGGAAAACCAGATTATTGTTTTTGGGCATATAGTACTCAAAACAATAGTTTACTGATTTACTTGTAAGTAGTTTTCACATGATGTCACTGGATGTCATATACACATTTGGTGGCCTGAGATAATCCAAGATGATCATTAAGAGAGGTCTGGAAATAAAGCTGTGCAACACTGGCAAAACAGTGAAAAAATACTTTCAGCTGGCATAACATTTCACCCAGGGGTAGCATGTAAATAGAATGAGTATTGACATATGTAACACCCCACAGGAAGAATATTAAAGTTTTGATTTATATTTTTCAAAGACAGTGTGTTCTTTTCTCCCAATAAGACAAGAGGTTTACCAGTCCAATACAAAAGAGATTCTGGCATCTCAAAGACAATGCAATAAGATGGCCTCTGCCTGATAACAAAGACATATTAATAACAAAAGAGGCCTCAAAAAAGGCTTTTAACAGAGGAGCAGGAACGGCCCATTCTTGTCACAATTGTTCTAATTTCTAAAAGGGACAGTAGAAGATGTACTAGTTCAAAAAGAGTATGAATAAGGTTAAACATCTTCTTGACGCTAATATAGACAAGCACTAGAAAAATGACAGGAAAATGGCTAGACTGGGTGGAAATTGCAGTCTTCAAATGTCCACTAATATTTTATATTTGACAATAATGAAGAAATGTGTCACAAAATTATAGAAGGTTAATGCATTGGTCTTAAAATCCCAAGTTTGCCAATTGACTTCATGTGCATCACTAATCAAGTACCTGCCTGAACTCCAGCTGTCAAGAAATATTGGTCGTAAACTGTTTTATCCTGGAGTTATAAGTTTGATTAGGTAAAGGTGTCAGCCAAATGTAAAATTAGACATACATAAACAAAAGACCTGTCCGTGTGTATGGAACAGTGTGCAATGCTCATGCTCAACCACAGGCACTAGATGGTGCATGCATGTACTTTTAAAAAATTTTGGTGCCTCCATGCACCTCAGTTCTCACTATGAAAGATGTGTGTGTGTGTGTGTGTGTGTGTGTGTGTGCGTGTGTGTGCGTGTGTGTGTATGTGTGTGCTCTGCTCATGCTCAACCCCAGCCACAGAAGTTGGTGTGAATTCTATGGAGGATGTAGAAGCTTACACAAGTGTGATTTGCAGTTGGTGAGTTTGCGCATTCATGCACTTTTACATTTTTTCGGCGCCTGTATGCACATCACTTCTCATTCAAAACAAGGAGACAAACTCAGCTTTGTGATAGATGCACATTGTACGTTCACACACTACCATACGTTTGCCTAAGACAGGATCCAGCATGTCCTGCTCAATTTGTGCCACAGCTGCACTCAACTACACATCCATCTTGGACAAGATACAACCAGTTCTGGCCCACTTAGATGATGGCTCTGAAAGTTCAAATATAGTAAAACTTTTAGGAAGTCTTCAAATTGTTTTTTGTCCCGAAGACCACATGCTGCTAGTAATGATCATATAACATTTAGTGTTGCTGTCAATTGCATTTAAGAAAACCCAAGAATACTAGTTATCTCATTTATTCTCTACTAAATTACTTCTCTAAAGTCATCTGTCAACCTTCTTTCTCTAGGCTACACCTTTAGGCAATATTAGCTGGACAGTGCTTTTATCACAATATAATAGTGCTTATTTGTACTAAAAAAGTACCCTGTCTTCCTCTCTGACCTTCAGATCCACAGGCAATACATACCAACCTAGACTGTAAGTACTGTCTAAAACTGGAATGCTGAGAGACAGAATGCTTCACAGTCAACAGCCTAACATGCTGCCACAGGCTTACCCTTTCAATTAAAGAAGCTGTCACTTCTGTTTTTTTCAATATACTTCTAAAGTATTTTATGCAGCCTCACACTTCAGACAAAAATTGAGTCAAACTGTTTTCTGGTTCTGCCATTTCAGCTTGGTTCATTCAAGTGACAGCAATAAAACTAGGTCATACAGAATATCGATAAAAAGGGATACTATGTTTGCTTTCATTTACATTTTTAAAAAATAAATGTCAAATCCTAAAATGCTAGCATTTTCTGAATCTAAATTATTTTTAAAAAGCTTCCAAATATGTCCCTTCAATTCAAAATCTGAAACACCACTTTAAGAAGATGAAAGACTCCTTCTGAAGTTCATGAACTTTCATTTAGTGTCACTTACAGTAAGTATTTCATCCCTTTATACAAACATTAACCCTTTTTCTGTTTTACAGAATCGGAACTATGACAAAGTGACTTTGACAAGGGTTCTAACAGATCAATGAGCTTTATTAAAATTGCACAATTTGGTATTATATAAACGCACACAGAAAAGAATAATATACTGGAATACGATTTTGAAAACGAAATAATAAATAGAAATGGCAGAATAATGTTCAAAGTTGAAATTATATATCAGAAATCATATATACAGGAGTGCACATAACTGCTTTTGCGTTTCGAATGCATGAAGAAAAACAGGAAATGCACACATATTTTCCCCCTGAACCACACATACAATTAGTTGGTAGATAGGAAGACAGGTTATCTTTACTTTAACTACAGACCAAAATTTATTGGATTAGAATTCACACTAAAACATGCCATATGGACAAAAGTGGGAATGCACAATACACAAAGAAATTCAGATTCACAAAACCATTCATAAGCCAACTTCCACACACTTCCGCTCTATAAAATCTGGTCAGTATAAAATGTAACGAGCAGCCGCCCCCACCCCGACTCCTCCCAGAATTTTGCATATTTGAATACGTAAATCAATATAAATAGCCATTTTAGTTGAGTCTTTTGTTAAAAGACAATGGCAAAAGCACGTATAAAAGTGGAGGTCCTACTCAGTGAAGTGGAGGCAAGGAAAAACATACTTTTTGGTGGCTTAGACAGTGATAGAGGCAACAGAAGGAACTTGATGGAATGACATTCAAAAGTTCAAGTTTAGAAAGTTAGACATTGCCAGAAAAAAAAAAGTGATCAGGAAGTTGACGTGAAAATGCGAGTCGTAACCCACTGTCCACGGAAGTGTATTAGGGCACAGAGAAAAGAAAAATTAAAATAGGGACACGGTGAAGGAAGGTTAAAATATCGACTTAAATCTTGAAATTTCCAATTTTAATCACATTGTTTATTTTGTCATTAAAGTAGAACGTCATAAACTTCATCTTACAATCAAAGTTTAATTTATTAGAGTTTCTCAAATCCCATCATAACTAAAGTAGCACGTTAAATGCTTCATATTCTTTGGGTTCTATGTATGTGAATAACTATGTGCATCTTAAACAGGCTTTCTCTTTCACAGACAGTAGCATGCAGGCACTGATTGCCACATAGAATGTATTACATTCATGATATTAGTGCTCTTTGAATATTTTAGAATAGTAAGAAGTATACTTGATAGCATTTTCATGATGAAATGTATTTAAGTATGTATTAAACATGTGAGGCTGTGGTGCGATGAGCTGGTGCCCCGTCTAGGGATCTACCTTCTGCAACATGCTTGCTGGGACGTGCGCGACTCTGAATGGATTAATTAAATGCAGCAGTAGTGTCTGTCAAACATACCAACTCCCAATTCCTGTCCTTACATTTTCTTTCTCCACATAACCAACCACCACACAATGAGCTCTGTAATAAATGTAAAACTAGCTGCAAGCGTACAACGCAGATTCCTCAAAATGTGTATGGAACATTGAAAAATCTTCATTATACATGATTAATTATTCCATCCATCCAGGGCCGCGCCAGTCCCAGCAGGGATTGCCACCAAGTGCGAGGCAGGAACAATCCCTGGATGCGACACCAGCTCATCACAACTGCTGCACCCCCACCCCCACAAACAGTACATATTATTTAAATTAAGTTAGCAATTTAGCTGTAAAATGTAATATGCATACTTTAATGAATTTCATCTTAAAATGGTATCAAGTATAAATCTTAGTATTCTAACAGCTCACAGCTCCTAGAGGATAATGCTTGGAATCTAAATCGACTTATAAGCCAGTCATCATTATTTGTAAATATGTGCTATATTCTATTGAATTGAACTGAATTCCAATATGGTCATTGTATGGTGCAATGAGATTCAATATGCAGATCCTTCATAAACATACTGTATTTTCCTATAAAATGATAAAATAACAATAATAATAATATGATAAAAAAATGAAACATATAAAATATGAAAGCATAAGTACAATAAATATGTACATACAGTTCAGATAACAGTGCAAATAATTCATAAAATGGCTCAGGTTGTGCTATATTACAGTTATAGTGCAAGTTTCCACTGAGGTAATTGTAATTATAAGCACAAGCTGTTCTATTGGGAGCACTTGGTGGACTGACTGGGTCCATTTAGAGCTCTTGGGATTAAACTGTTTCTGAGCCTTCTGAGGTCCATGCAGGAAAGGATCTGAAGTGTTTGCCAGATGGGAGAAGTTCAAACGGTCTGGGGCATGGCTAAGTGGAATCCATGCAAATGCTGGTGGCTTTCCAGAGGCAGCATCTATATATATAATTCACTAAGTCCATGGCAAGCAAGATGCACGCAAAACATGGCAAGCAAGACGCACGCAAGACAGAGCCACGTCCACCAACTCACAGTTCACTAAGCAGCCGACCATGGCACGTAAGACAGAGACCAGACTATGGCAAGCAAGACGCACACAAGTCCATGGCAAGCAAGATGCACGCAAGACAGAGCCACGGCCACCAACTCTAAGACCACGGGATACGCACGACAGAGCCCCGCCCGTCAAATCTAACCCTCCTCCTGAGTCCATCCTCGCTCTTGAGGCACGTAGCACCTCCCTAAACACCGCCTCAGTCACTTTCGTCTCTGCTACAGTCCACATGCACCTCTGAGCCACGTTGACTTTTCATTGTTCTTTTCGGTTCCAGCTGTTTTTCTATATATAATCCACCAAGTCACCCGACCATGGGATACGCACGCACGCAAGACAGAGCCCCACCCGCCAACTGTAGCCCTCCTCCCCGAGGCATGCGCACTTCCTGCTCATGTGCCCGCCCCCAACTCCTCACCTGAGTCGCTTTCATCTGTGTAGGCATGCGAGAGAGCCACACACACACAGTCGTGTGTGGAGGTGACTAAGTCAGTATGATCATGCTGGATATATATATATATATATATAGCAAAATACCCGCGCTTCACAGCGGAGAAGTAGTGTGTTAAAGAGGTTATGAAAAAGAAAAGGAAACACTTTAAAAATAACGTAACATGATTGTCAATGTAATTGTGTTGTCATTGTTATGAGTGTTGCTGTCATATATATATATATATATATATATATATATACACACACACACACACATAAACATATATATACATATATACATATATATACATATCTACATATACACATATCTACATATATACATATATATATATATATATACAGTGATCCCTCGCTATATCGCGCTTCGCCTTTCGCGGCTTCACTCCATCGCGGATTTTATATGTAAGCATATTTAAATATATATCGCGGATTTTTCGCTGCTTCGCGGGTTTCTGCGGACAATAGGTCTTTTAATTTCTGGTACATGCTTCCTCAGTTGGTTTGCCCAGTTGATTTCATTGGCAGATGGCTGAGAAGCTATCCAGCTTACTTTCTCTCTTCCTCTCTCTCTCTCTCTCTCTTGCGCTGACGTAGGGGGGTGTGAGCAGGGGGGCTGTGTGCAGCTGCTTCCTGAAGGACAGGCTGCACGGAGCTTCGCATACTTAAAAGCTCAAAGGGCACGTATTGATTTTCTGTGGCTCTCTCTCTCTCTCTTCCTGCTCCTGACAGAGGGGGTGTGAGCTCCCGCCTTCAACAGCTTTGTACCGGCGGTGCTTCGCATACTTAAAAGCCAAAAAGCCCTATTGATTTTTTTTTGACTGCTTGCTTTGCACTCCTTTGAAAAGGAAGATATGTTTGCATTCTTTTAATTGTGAGACAGAACTGTCATCTCTGTCTTGTCAAGGAGCACAGTTTAAACTTTTGAAAAAGAGACAAATGTTTGTTTGCAGTGTTTGAATAACGTTCCTGTCTCTCTACAACCTCCTGTGTTTCTGCGCAAATCTGTGACCCAAGCATGACAATATAAAATTAACCATATAAACATATGGTTTCTACTTCGCGGATTTTCCTATTTCGCGGGTGGCTCTGGAACGCAACCCCCGCGATGGAGGAGGGATTACTGTATATACATATACACATCCACATATATATACATATATATATATACACATACATATACACACATACATACACACACACATATACATATATACATATACACATACATACATACATATATACATATACACATACATACATACACATACATATATATATACACACATACATACATACATACACACATATATATATACACAGACACATATATATACATATTTACATATCTACATATATATATATACATATCTACATATCTACATATATATATACACATATATATACATATCTACATATATATATATATATATAGCTGATTACCCAGTGGATTCGCTCACTGAGTGCAAGAGAAAAAAATAAAATGTAGTATGTATAAAATAAGTTTGTTAATTGCCAAATTTATTTTTCCACAAATAAAGAGCACAATAACATAGAAATCAATATAAACAACATTAACATCATTATCATATGAGAATATGAAGTAATATATAAGAAACACATTGCATATAAATATAAATTATTAAACAGTAAATCTTCTTCTATAATACGCTACCGTTTGTCTGTCCAGGATTTTAAATCACTTGTAGCTCGCAAACCGTTTCACCTATTGACTTGAAATTTGGTACACATATACTACGTCACGTCTACTATTCGCTTTCGGGGTGATGATTTTATTACTCGTTTTATCTTTATTTTATTTTATTGTAGAATCAACTCACAGCTGCACGCACCAGTGCGGCCGTGGCGGATGCGTATGGGTGCCGTTTTCATTCCCTACCACCTTCGCTAATCATTCTTGAGGCAGATTGAAGACTTAAGTGCCAGCTTAGCTGAAAAATTAAAGAAAACATACTAAGTTATCGCAACACAAAAACTAACTTAATCAGTTTTAACGGGAAAAGATGCCGACGAAAGAAGAGAAGCAGCGGGACGCTAGGGTGAAGAGCTGCTCATTAAGCAGCAAGCGCATCAACCTCTGAGCAAACGAATGGTAAACGTACAGAGAAAGAGGATAAATAACATGAATGCTCATGTCAAGTGTATTCACTCCACGTTATCGTGCAGTGCGCTGTTACTGGTATTTTGATAAAAGAATTTGAACAACATATAAGAAGCATATAAATTATTAAACAGTAAAACATTAACATTTAAGAAGTAAAGATACATTGAGTACTACTGCAGTGCTTTCGGGTATAGTACATTTTTTGTTTGCCCATTACATGCATAAATGTATACATTTTTTGGTGTACCTACCCGAGAACACGCGACATGACCCGGCAGTTAAAAGTTTCTCGCTCCAGCAATTTTAACTCTGTTACAAAGTCATCCAAAGTCTCGTTTATACCTCGTGTCTTCTCATTAAACTTGTATCTCGCGAATATGGTATTGCAAACGGCAGCGGGAGCGTTTCTAGAAACTCAATTTAAACTTACGGTTTACACCGTGCTTTGAAGATGCATAGTACGCGACACGTGTTTCACTGTAATTGTGGGCTCATCAGGCGTACACACTCAATGCACTCCCTTACGGGAATCGAACCTCGGACGTCAGCGCTAGAGGCGAAGCCCCTAACGTTGTGCCACGGCGTATGGTTTGTTCATTTGACAGCATGTAGATCGGGGTAATTACATTGCAGGCATTCGTAGTCTGATTCACAATCTGATTGTATGGGTGGTTACCTACCAGGTAACGCTTCTGGTTGGTCAGCAAGTCGGCTAACTTCTGCCACAGTGCCCTCTTTCAGTTGCGAGAAGCAGATCATAGAATGTTTGAAATAGTTTAATATATATAGCAAAATCCCCGCGCTTCGCAGGGGCGAATATGGTATTGCAAACGGCAGCGGGAGCGTTTCTATAAACTTAATTTAAAGTTACGGTTTATACCGTGCTTTGTTTCATATTCTTTTCCTACCTTATCAATTGTGTAATGTGTTTTTTGAACAGGTTTGATTCATCGAAGTGATCACTCCTGCTGCGTTCAGTCACTTCACGTGAGCCGCTCTGTTGTGTGATGTTGCGATGTCCACGGGTTTATTTAATGTTAGCTAAGACCCAGCAGTTAAAAGTTTCTCGCTACAGCAATTTTAACTCTGTTACAAAGTGATCCAAACTCTTGTTTATACCTCGTGTCTTCTCATTAAACTTGTATCTCGCGAATATGGCATTGCAAACGGCAGCAGGAGCGTTTGTATAAAGGTAATTTAAACTTACGGTTTACACCGTGCCCGGCAGTTAAAAGTTTCTCACTACAGCAATTTTAACTCTGTTACAAAGTGATCCAAACTCTCGTTTATACCTCGTGTCTTCTCATGAAACTTGTATCTCGCGAATATGGCATTGCAAACGGCAGCGGGAGCGTTTCTATAAAGTTAATTTAAGGTTACGGTTTACACCATGCTTTTTTATACCTCGTGTCTTCTCATTAAACTTGTATCTCGCGAATATGGTATTGCAAACGGCAGCGGGAGCGTTTCTATAAAAATAATTTAAACTTACGGTTTACACCGTGCTTTTTTATACCTTGTGTCTTATGAAGATGCTTGTATGCGTCACTCACTCGCTTCTTATTGTTTCGAGGCCTTGTCAATTGTGTAATGAATGTTTTCTTCACTGCGGTGGGTTGGCACCCTGCTCAGGATTGTTTCCTGCCTTGTGCCCTGTGTTGGCTGGGATTGGCTCCGGCAGACCCCCGTGACCCTGTGTCCGGATTCAGCGGGTTGGACAATGGATGGATGGATGTTTTCTTCAGCGCTCTTTGGGGCTCCTCCTTCTTTTCTACGTACTGAGTTCACAGTCAGTTCACGTGATTACGTGGGAGGCGTGATAACGCGACACGCAACTCCGTCTCCTACGGCTATCTTGCTGCCTTCCATTACAGTATATGGACAAAAAAGAGGTTCCAGTTATGACCATTACGCGTAGAATTTCGAAATGAAACCTGCCTAACTTTTGTAAGTAAGCTGTAAGGAATGAGCCTGCCAAATTTCAGCCTTCTACCTACACGGGAAGTTGGAGAATGAGTGAGTGAGTGAGTGAGTGAGTGAGTGAGTGAGTCAGTCAGTCAGTCAGTCAGTCAGTCAGTCAGTCAGTGAGGGCTTTGCCTTTTATTAGTATAGATTACGCTGTGCATTCTATGGTATAATTAACTATATTTGTGCTTAAAAACTTTAAAAAATATATATTTACATACAGTTCGTACGGTCTGGAACGGATTAATTGTATTTACATACAATCCTATGGGGAAAATTACTTCGGTTCACGACCAAATCAGGTTATGACCAGAGTTTTGGAACGAATTATGATCGTGAATTGAGGTTCCACTGTACTGGAGTGTAAAACTATCGCAGCTGCTACCTCACAAACTGTCCTTATTCCCTGGATTTCCCTGACCCCATCAGATTCAAATTTGCCTTTTACTTTTACACACAGACAATTTCCTGTTAGATTGGCCTTTGCAATGACAATTAATAAGGCACAGGGACAAACTTTCAAAACGATATGCCTGTATCTGCCAAAACCAGTTTTCAGTCACGGACAATTGTATGTTGCTCTCTCCAGAGTTCCGTCTTTTCATTCACTCACAGTCGTATCCTCAAACCCACCCCATTTGGACAACTGTGTCATTCAGGAAGTGTTCACCCATCAATAAATAATTATGTGGCGTATGCTATACCGCGGGTTGGCTAGTGTGATATAAATGTCCTCCTGGGCTGGAAGATGTATCCCGATAATCGTCTGCGCTCTCAACACAACCCGCCGCAGAGCTTTCTGATCAGGTGCTGTGCACCTATGATACCACACACACATACAATGGGTTAAAATACTCTGAGTGGTCCACTGAGAGTAAAAATGCTAAAGCAGCTATGGTGTTTGGAATAGCTTGGTCATTCTGTGCATCATTATATTGTTACTGCTTTGATGCTGGGTGCTGCCAGTTTGCAAAACCAGAAATGTGAGTACACAAGGGGGAGGCTGCTATGAGAATGTGTGTGGCTTTATGCCAAGTTTAGTTTTTATAAATCATGATGTGAGTGTGGAAATGGGCATACGATTTTGCACTATTTATACAGGAGGCCCCTGGTGTTTGACAAGCACTAAAAGAGTAAAGAGCATACAAACATTGTCCATACTATAGCTAACAAACATGTTAGCCAAGATGAAAAATTGAGTCACCAACTTGCAAAGTGGCAAAGCAAAATAAATGAAGAATAATGCCAAGTGCTCTGCAATATCTTCCTTTTAGCCTTTCATAAAGAAAAACACACACACCCCATGTGTTCCTTCGCAGAGGATATTGCTCTCTTGAAAAGGCTTGGGGTGAATGTCGGAGGTGCGTATCATTCACAATTAGGTGGAACATGAATAATGCAAAGCATTGCCCATACAATGAGTTTGGAATTGAGGAAAAAATTAAAGTCGGCTGAATTTTGGGTTGTGCTTTTTGATGGATTCAAAGATATTACCAAAATGGAAAACAAGATTATTTACATTGTGTCTGTGTCCAGAATGGAGTGTTTAACTCTTATTTCCTCTGATTAATTGAACTGAGTGTGAATCGAACTGCACAGGAGATTATTTGACGGGCTTGTGAATCTTTTCTGTGACTCAGGAATGGATGAATGGAAGTCAAAGTGACTTATTTTCTCCCTTCATGGATTTCTAGCTACAGATATGCAAACTATGTATCACAGACTTTCATTGATATATATATGTGATTCAGTATCTGCCAAACAATACAAAGAGTACACAACAGATGTTTCACATTTATTGGGGCTTGTCAGGTGTATGCACTTTTGCATTCCCTTATGGGGATCGAATCTCAGACATTAGCACCTGAAGTGAAGCCTTTGACATTGTGCCACGCCGGCTGGCTTGCTTATTTAACAGGGTGAAGAGTGGAGTACAGTATTACCTTCTTAGTTCTGAATCGCAGTCTGATTATTTAAGTGGTTACCTACCAGGTAATGCTTGTGGTTGATTGGCCAGTTGGCAAACATCCTCTGCATCCTCTCGTTGCGAGAAGCAGCTCATAGATATGTGATACAGTAACTACGAAATAATACAAAGAGTACACAATACATGTTTCACCCTTATTGGGGCTTGTAAGGTGTACTCACTTTTGAATCCCCTTATGGGGATCGAACCCATATATATTGTATATATATATATATATATATATATATATATTCACAGACGTGTGAGTGGGAGGCAGCTAAACGGCCTGAATAATAATAGTACCATGCCAGACCAGGGGCTGGTGAGCTGCACTGACTTTCTCTCTCAATTCCCTGCAGACATCCACGGCAAATCCCATTAAGTCCCGGTGCCATTGATGACATCACTTCTGACCTAGGCACTACTGAAGATGTCACTTCTGGTCCCCGATTACACCACTTCCGGTTCCGGGCCTGATGACTTCTTTTCCTGCACCGATTTGTAGCCAGGGCATATTATACGGGTGGCTGCCCCAAACCTTTTTGATGTCTGGTTATTGTTTTTGTGAATATATATATATATATACAGTGATCCCTCGCTATATCGCGCTTCGCCTTTCGCGGCTTCACTCCATCGCGGATTTTATATGTAAGCATATTTAAATATATATCGCGGATTTTTCGCTGCTTCGCGGGTTTCTGCGGACAATAGGTCTTTTAATTTCTGGTACATGCTTCCTCAGTTGGTTTGCCCAGTTGATTTCATACAAGGGACGCTATTGGCAGATGGCTGAGAAGCTATCCAGCTTACTTTCTCTCTCTCTCTCTCTTGCGCTGACGTAGGGGGGTGTGAGCAGGGGGGCTGTGTGCAGCTGCTTCCTGAAGGACATGCTGCACGGAGCTTCGCATACTTAAAAGCTCAAAGGGCACGTATTGATTTTTTTTATCTGTCTCTCTATCTCTCTCTATCTCTCTCTCTCTCTCTTCCTCTCTCTTCCTGCTCCTGACAGAGGGGGTGTGAGCTGCCGCCTTCAACAGCTTTGTACCGGCGGTGCTTCGCATACTTAAAAGCCAAAAAGCCCTATTGATTTTTTTTTTTTGACTGCTTGCTTTGCACTCCTTTGAAAAGGAAGATATGTTTGCATTCTTTTAATTGTGAGACAGAACTGTCATCTCTGTCTTGTCATGGAGCACAGTTTAAACTTTTGAAAAAGAGACAAATGTTTGTTTGCAGTGTTTGAATAACGTTCCTGTCTCTCTACAACCTCCTGTGTTTCTGCGCAAATCTGTGACCCAAGCATGACAATATAAAAATAACCATATAAACATATGGTTTCTACTTCGCGGATTTTCCTATTTCGCGGGTGGCTCTGGAACGCAACCCCCGCGATGGAGGAGGGATTACTGTATATATATATATATATATATATATATATATATATATATATATATATATATATATATATATATATATATATATATATATATATATATATATATATATATATATAGTATTCTCTGGCATGTAGGTTGTAAGTTCAGATAAGTATGTAGGACCTTGCCCATTTAAGGCTTTATAAATTAACAGGAGGATTATAAAGTCAGCCCTAATCTTAACTGGGAGCCAGTGTAAGGACTTGTGAACTGGAGTTATGTGTTCATATTTTTTACTTCTTGTAACATTTCTTACAGCAGCATTTTAAATTACCCTAAAGCTTCAAAACAGACAATTTGAACAGCTAGAGTATAACACATTGAAGTTGTCAATCCTTCTAAAAATACAGTAAATGCATGAATTAATTTCTTAGTATCTTGCATATTATAGAGAACGTTATAATCTTCCATCATTTTAAGATGAAAAACACGTTTTAAACAACATGCTAGTGTCAAAGTTAACAATTAAATTGCAGGCTGATTCAGTCAAACTAATGGTGATTCCAAATGAGTTAAAGAGTGACAGCATGTTTTGCAGTCAGGATCATTCCCTTTAATAACTCATGTACTGTATACTGTATGTATGTATATAATATGTTGTGACCTGTAGGGGCTTGGCAGCACCCCAAACACCAAACACAATTAAAGCACACAGGTCTTGGGTACAAATAAAGTGTTTTATTTTACAAAAAAATACCTTTTTACATTTTCATCTCAAAATTCTTCTTCCTTCTTTCTCACTTTCTCTTTTTTCCTGCACTACTCCCATGTGAGCTTTGTCCAACTACTTTTCTGACTCTGACTCCCCTGAGGAAAGCAGAGCAGCTACTTTTGCTGTTATTCTCTTATTGTCAGCTGTTCTAAGAAAACAGGCAAGTATGAATTTCATTGTCCTATTTTCATTGTGTACTGTGTTCACGTGACAATAAACTTGCCTTAACATTTAATTATATACAAAAAGGGCAGTTTGATAGAGCAGTAGTCATCACTTCCACCTCACAGATAGAAAGATATGCTTTCATTTCTTGGTTCCTGTTACTGTATCTGAAATTACACATCTGTTGTTGAAGCTGTGGGCAACAGCACTAACCAGCACACTGCCATGCCTCCATGATGCAAACTGCCGAATCTAACCATACATTGTTCTTCCACCCTCTCTTACCCTCAGTTTTTACTGTAAAGGTTTTCGGTCATGCAAGGGTTTACCTCAACAGGATTGAGTGCAAGGCATGAACTTGCACTGGCCAGCACAGCAATTTATTAACACACTTGGACACATGTATTCTGGGCTAATTTAAAGTCATCATTAAAATTAACATTTGTGTGTTTGGAATATGGGAAAAAATGGGAAAAGCTAAGAAAAAGCCCATAAGTTCAGCATGCTCTATAGTAGTACATGATTGCTGTATTGTAAAGTAAATAGGTTAGTTTGTTGCATGCAATTTGATTTGTAAAAGTTCAAAAAATGTCAACATAAACATATAACATAAAGTTAACTTATACACCATCCTCTACTACACCATCCATTCATCCATTATCCACTGCTTATCCGAGGTCGGGTCGCGGGGGCAGCAGCCTAAGCAGGGAAGCCCAGACCTTCCTCTCCCCAGCCACCTCCTCCAGCTCCTCTGGGAGGACCCCGAGGCATTCCAAAGCCAGCCGGGAGATATAATCCCTCCAGCATGTCCTGGATCTGCCCCGTGGCCTTCTCCCAGTGGGGCATGCCCGGAACACCCCCCCAGGGAGGTGTCCAGGGGACATCCTAACCAGATGTCCGAACCACCTCAACTGACTCCTCTCAATGAGGAGGAACAGCGACTCCACTCCGAGTCTCTCCCGGATAACTGAACTCCTCACCCTATCTCTAAGGGAAAGTCCAGCCACTCTGCAGAGAAAACTCATTTCAGCCGCTTGTATCCGCGATCTTGCTCTTTCGGTCACTACCCAAAGCTCGTGGCCATAGGTGAGGGTAGGAACGTAGATCGACTGATAAATCGACAGCCTCGCCTTTTGACTCAGCTCTCTCTTCACCACGACAGGTCATTGCAGAGCCTGCATTATGCACACATAAACAAGACCCTGAGATACTTGAACTCCTCCACTTGAGGCAGTACTGTGTTCCCAACCTGGAGAGAGTATTCCACCCTTTTCCGGCTGAGAACCATGGCCTCGGATTTAGAGGTGCTGACTCTCATCCCCACTGCTTCACACTTGGCTGCGAACCGCTCCAGTGAGAGCTGGAGGTCACTGTCCGATGAAGCCAACAGAATCACGTCATCCGCAAATAGCAGAGATGAGATTCTGAGGTCACCGAACAAGACCCCCTCCGCTCCTTGGCTGCGCTTAGAAATTCTGTCCATATAACTTATGAACAGAATCGGTGACAAAGGGCAGCCCTGGTGGAGTCCAACCTCAATAGGAAACAAGTCCGACATATTACCGGCAATGCGGACCAAGCTCCTGCTCCTCCTGTACAGGGACTGAATGGCTCGGAGCAATAAGCCTTGTACCCCGTACTGTTGGAACACACCCCACAGGATGCTTCGAGGGACACGGTTGAGGAGTGTGATCCCCCTATAGTTGGAGCACATCCTCCAGTCCCCCTTCTTAAGAAGGGGGACCACCACCCTGGTTTGCCAATCCAGAGGTACTACCCCCGATGTCCATGTGATGTTGCAGAGACATGTCAACCAGGACAGCCCCACAACATCCAGAACCTTGAAGAACCCAAGGTCAACCTCGTCCACCCCAGGGGCCCTGCCACCTCGGAGCTTTTTAACTACCTCGGCAACCTCGGCCCCTGTTATGGACGGGCCCCCCCACGGAGTCCTCCAGCTCTGCTTCCTCTAAGGAAGACATGCTGGTGGGACTGAGAAGATCCTCAAAGTATTCCTTCCACCGGTCAATAACGTCTGCAGTTGAAGTCAGCAGGGCCCCATCTCCACTGTACACAGTGTTGGTGGAACACCGCTTTCCCCTCCTGAGGCACCTGACGGTTTGCCAGAACCTTCTCGGTGCCGACTGAAAGTCGTTTTCCATGGCTTCCCCAAACTCCTCCCATGCCGCCACACGCTTGGCCCGCCGGTACCCCTCAGCTGCCTCTGAAGTCCCACTGGTCAACCAGACCCAATAGGACTCTTTCTTCAGCTTGACGGCCTCTCGAACCTTAGGTGTCCACCACCGGGTTCGTGGATTGCTGCCACAGCTCCCTTCTGCTGCTTCGACAATGGAAGCTCGGAACATGGCCCATTCAGACTCAATGTCCTTCGCCTCCCTTGGAATGAGGTTGAAGTCCTGCCGGAGGTGGCAGTTAAAGATCTTTCTGACCAGTTCCTCCGCCAGACATTCCCAGCAGACTCTCATTATACGTTTGGGTCTGCCTGGTCCATCCGACAGCCTCTCCCGCCATGTGATCCAACTTAGCTCTACTACACAATAATCAATTTACTTTAACACAGTCTGAACCCTTGGGGGGGTGGTTGTGCCACTGAGTTCCCAAACTCCAGACATGCAAGACCCAACACAACTCCAGATTCAATTAATGGATATTTAATTGACACAGCTGCAATGGTACAATAAAAACAACCAATACACAGTCTTAAATATGCACTCTCTCTTTCTATTCTCTCTCTTTCCTTTTCTCCTTCACTAAGTGTCACCTGTTGCTTCCCAATTGTGACCCATCAAACTGAAGCAGCAGGCTTTCTTTTAAAGATGACCCAGGAACTGGTTCTGGTCTCCTCTCCAAGTTGTCCAGAATATTTCAGGGTTGTATGGGATCCAGGGCTGTCTTCCCCTGGTGGTCCCTAAAGACCCAGACAGAGTTCCATTTCCAGACTCCATTTCCCATGCAACCCAGAAGGTGTCCTAATCGGGTTTAGCCCTTAGAAATACTGCTTCCTACTGTGTGGGGAAATGATCTGCTCTTGGTATGCACATTCCCTTGGTCCTACCATTATTGCCTCATGGCTGGGTATAAAACATTCTGTTATCCCAGCTAGGATGCCTGTCCTCAACAGACACAATTGAACATAGAATTACATTATTATTGAACACTGTAGGCAGCAGTGAATTTCACAACCCGGGAGCAGCATAACCTCTGATGTGCCCAGCTGTTGGGTTTTTGAATTGTAGTCATCCTTAACTTTTCACCCCTTAGACTACTGTATGTTCTGACAGAGAAGAAGAAGGCGAAGGCAATGGCCAAAGATGAGACAGCACTTTATCTAACAGCTGCATTTATCTCAATTCACTTACTATAACATACCATTTTCAAAGCCAACTTAATACTGAGTAAGGGTGTGAAGAATATGGAGGCTAATTCGGCAAGCATAGAGTGCAAGGCAGGAACAATACCTGGACAGTGCGCTAGCTGTTCGCTGGGTGAACACACACACACAATAGTATCCAATGTTAATTTCCATATTTCTATTATTCTTTAATAGAAGCTAAATTATTAACCCATAAACTGCCGGAACCGGCTATAGTCGGTTCCCAATGCAATTTGCCAGCATGCTGGAGCCGAGTTGATTCAGCAAAGTAAATTCGTTGAATGCTGCAACCGGCTAAAGTCAGTTTTCAGTGCAATTTGGAAGCATGCCGGAGCCGAGTATATTCACCGATGTACATTCATTGAACTCTGCAACCGGCTAAAGCTGTTTCCCAGTGCAATTTGTCAGCACACCTGAGCCGAGTATACAGTAATCCCTCCTCCATCGCGGGGGTTGCGTTCCAGAGCCACCCGCAAAATAAGAAAATCCGCAAAGTAGAAACCATATGTTTATATGGTTATTTTTATATTGTCATGCTTAGGTCACAGATTTGCGCAGAAACACAGGAGGTTGTAGAGAGACAGGAACGTTATTCAAACACTGCAAACAAACATTTGTCTCTTTTTCAAAAGTTTAAACTGTGCTCAATGACAAGACAGAGATGATAGTTCAGTCTCACAATTAAAAGAATGCAAACATATCTTCCTCTTCAAAGGAGCAAAAAAATCAATAGGGCTGTTTGGCTTGTAGGTATGCGAAGCACCGCGGCACAAAGCTGTTGAAGGCGGCAGCTCACACCCCCTCCGTCAGGAGCAGAGTGAGAGAGAGAGAGACATATAAAAAAATCAATACGTGCCCTTTGAGCTTTTAAGTATGCGAAGCACCGTGCAGCATAGTTAAAAGCTGCACACAGAAGGTAGCAACGTGAAGATAATCTTTCAGCATTTTCAGACGAGCGTCCCTATTGTCTAGGTGTGCGAACAGCCCCCCTGCTCACACCCCCTACGTCACAGATAGTCAGCGCAAGAGAGAGAGAGAAAGTAAGTTGGGTAGCTTCTCAGCCATCTGCCAATAGCGTCCCTTGTATGAAATCAACTGGGCAAACCAACTGAGGAAGCATGTGCCAGAAATTAAAAGACCCATTGTCCTCAGAAACCCGCGAAGCAGCGAAAAATCCGCGATATATATTTAAATATGCTTACATATAAAATCCGCGATGGAGTGAAGCCGCGAAAGGCGAAGCGCGATATAGCGAGGGATTACTGTATCCGCCGATGTATATTCATTGAATGCTGCAACCAGTTTAGTCGTGTCTCAGTGCAATTTGCCAGCACGCAAGGTCCGAGTATATTCGGTGACATACATTAATTGAATGCTGTAACAGGGTATAGTTGCTTTACAGAGCAATTTGCCAGCACGCCGGAGCTGATCAGTCAGTGCCGTATATTCATTGAGCAGTGAGCTCATGACCATTGCTGGCCCCGGCAGAACTGCAGCACCACTGTCCCTGGGATTCAGCCGCTGCACTAGACTGGCATGCCAGCATCAGCGCTTACCTATGTGTGCTTGTGTGCAGCCAGTTCAAGCGCAGTTGGCTCAGTGATTTACTGAATTTCATCAACAGCGTCAGTTGCACCTTGTACATACTGTATAATAATTGATTGTTGCAGTAGTTTTTTTAATAGTTTTTACAGTTCATTGGCAATGTTTATCAGTGTTGCAGTAATCGTGATGCTCTTTGGATGAAAAAAATGTGTTCCATTAAAATTTCCCATTTTCTTTGTGAATTGTGAGGTTTACTTAAAAAGTGCAGCAAAAAAGTATTTGGCGTCCAGTGGTGCATTAACCCCCAAGTATGTGGCAGTTTAAGGGTTAAAATTAATATTTGTGTCTGATTGGTCTTTGATGTTGTTGTGGTTATTTTGTCACCTACAGTGTACAAAGACTCTTAAGGTGAAGATGTTAAGTTCATGCATTTGACAGCTTGTGGATAAGTACTTGGTTTTGATTGACCTAAGTAAGATGGTTCAGGAAGGTAGAATGAATCTACAGTGGGTAAAAAATGGTTACTAATCATTTTAGAAGTGGTAGAGATCACTATCATTACAACAACAACAACAACATTTATTTATATAGCACATTTTCATACAAAAAGTAGCTCAAAGTGCTTTACATAATGAAGAGAAGAAAAATAAAAGACAAAATAAGAAATTAAAATAAGACAACATTAGTTAACATAGAAAGGAGTAAGGTCCGATGGCCAGGGTGGACAGAAAAAACAAAAAAAAACTCCAGAAGGCTGGAGAAAAAAATAAAATCTGTAGGGGTTCCAGGCCACGAGACCGCCCAGTCCCCTTTGGGCATTCTACCTAACATAAATGAAATAGTCCTCTTTGTAGTTCGGGTTTTTCACGGAGTCACTTGATGCTGATGGTCATACAGACTTCTGGCTTTTAATCCATCCATCATTGTTGGAACATCATGGTGCTTTGGGTAGATGGTGGTGGCGCACGCCACCACCAACAGGACACCGGAAAAGGAAACAGAAGAGAGAGTAGGGGTTAGTACAGTTTTTGAATGAATAGTTATTATAATGAATTGGATATACAGAGTATCAGGATTAAATTACAGTGAAATTATGAGAAGGCCATATTAAAATAATGTGTTTTCAGTAGTTTTTTAAAGTGCTCCACTGTATTAGCCTGGCGAATTCCTACTGGCAGGCTATTCCAGATTTTAGGTGCATAACAGCAGAAGGCCGCCTCACCACTTCTTTTAAGTTTTGCTCTTGGAATTCTAAGGAGACACTCAGTTGAGGATCTGAGGTTACGATTTGGAATATAAAGTGTCAGACATTCCGATATATAAGCCGGGGCGAGATTATTTAAAGCTTTATAAACCATAAGCAGAATTTTAAAGTCAATTCTGAATGACACAGGTAACCAGTGTAGTGACATCAAAACTGGAGAAATGTGTTCGGATTTTCTTTTCCTGGTAAGGATTCTAGCAGCTGCATTCTGCACTAGTTGCAAACGATTGATGTCTTTTTTGGGTAGACCTGAGAGGAGTGCGTTACAGTAATCTAGCCGACTGAAAACAAACGCATGAACTAATTTCTCTGCATCTTTCGATGATATAAGAGGTCTAACTTTTGCTATGTTTCTTAGGTGAAAAAATGCTGTCCTAGTGATCTGATTAATATGCGATTTAAAATTCAGATTACAATCAACGGTTACCCCTAAGCTTTTTACCTCCGATTTGACTTTTAATCCTAATGCATCCAGTTTATTTCTAATAGCCTCATTGTATCCATTATTGCCAATCACTAAGATTTCGGTTTTTTCTTTATTTAATTTGAGAAAGTTACTATTCATCCATTCTGAGATGCAAGTTAGACATTGTGTTAGCGAATCAAGAGATTTAGGGTCATCAGGTGCTATTGATACATACAGCTGTGTGTCATCAGCATAGCTGTGGTAGCTCACGTTGTGCCCTGAGATAATCTGACCTAATGGAAGCATGTAGATTGAGAAGAGCAGTGGACCCAGGATAGAGCCTTGTGGAACACCATATAGAATATCATGTGTCTTTGAGTTATAATTACCACAACTAACAAAGAATTTTCTCCCTGCCAGGTAGGATTCAAACCAATTTAAGACACTGCCAGAGAGGCCCACCCATTGACTAAGGCAGGGGTGGGCAGATTCAGTCCTGGAGGGCGGCAGTGGCTGCAGGTTTTTGCTCCAACCTAATTGCTTAATAAGAAGCCCTTATTGCTCAAGTAACACTTCAGCTTCACTTTAATTGTCTCTCTCGTTAAGATTTTGAACCCTTATTGCTTATTTTAGTCTTAAACAGCTGTATTCTTGGTTTTTAATTGCTCCTAATTAGCAATACCATGCAAATGACAAAAGAGACCAGCATTTCTCCATTTAGCTTGTTTTCATTTACACCTGTGTGTATTTATCATGCACTATTTGGTTTAATTAAATACTTGGAAGGAAAGTGAAGAGAAAAAAGTGAAGCACTGAGAATTACTCGTCTGTTTTAGACTTCAAATCATTTGGATGATATCCTTAGAAAGGAAAATAAATCTAGGATATGAGAATGACCTGACATGGCAGCGTTACAGCACTAGCAAGCCATGAAATTAAATAATTGACAAGGATTGGTTTCTAATTAAGCAACTGGGTTGGAACAAAAACCTGCAACCACTGCGGCCCTCCAGGACTGAATCTGCCCACCCCTGGACTAAGGCGATTCTTAAGAATATTATGATCAATGGTGTCAAATGCGGCACTCAGATCTAAGAGGATGAGAACAGATAAATGGCTTCTGTCTGCATTTACCCACAAGTCATTTACTACTTTAACGAGTGCAGTTTCTGTGCTGTGATTTGTTCTAAAACCTGACTGAAATTTATCAAGAATAGCATGTTTATTGAGGTGCTCATTTAACTGCATAATGACTGCCTTCTCTAGAATTTTACTTAAGAAAGGCAGGTTAGAGATGGGTCTATAATTTTCAAGAGCAGAGGGATCGAGATTATTTTTCTTAAGTAGGGGTTTAACTACCGCAGTCTTAAGACAGTCTGGGAAGACCACCGTAGCTGCTTCCTGTCTTCATAGAAGAGACTGCCATTCCAAACTGTGACGGAGAGGTCAAACACTTTCTATAACAGACCTGTAGAAAATGGGTCATAGCTTCCAGTAAGACCCTGAAGTTTTTAAACTGTTCCCTAACACAGTCATGGAAAGGACTGAATGAGCTGGTGACTTTACTTCTGGACTGTGGAAATTAAACAGACACAATTACAATGGAGTTATTTTCTCTTTATAAAATCATGTGCATTTAATTCTAAGATTTCTGGAGTGCAATATTTTGTAAACAACCTTGCTATTTGAGCACCATTGCTGGAATGATAAAAGCACATACCTCTACTTCTCAGCTCAAGAGAATCCTTAGCTCATTGGCCAGATCATAGCAGCAAAAAACATGGCAGCCTTATTGTTTTGTCTGGCACTGATAAACTCTTATACACTGCTGCAAAACAAAGCAGAGAGAAATTGGTGTAGACCTTCCTTGATCAGATAAATAGAGGCAGTTCATTCATCTTATTGGTTAAGAACTAAATTTGCAGCAGACAGAGGTTTTTGCTGGTGGCAAGTGACTCTTTTTCAATGCCTTGTTAGGACTGTGGCCTCCTAAAGTGTTTGCAATTGCTCTACACATCAAGCATTTTTTTCATGTCAATAAATTCATTTAATGAAAAAGCACCTTTGGTTAAATGTTAGCACTGAATAGGCAGCTTTGCTAGTTTATTAAGAATGGAAAAAACAGATTTGGTTGCATTTTATAAATGTGAAAGAGGGTTATAGCTACCAACAATGGATGCAGAAGGACTCTCAAACCCACTGGGAAGCATTTGCAAGGACAAAAGAAACAAGATCGTAGGAGGAGCATAGGAATAAGTGAGAGTGCACCTCAGTGCCCATGGCAGAATTCTTCAACTTTTTACTAAGAATGGGCACTCTTCATGGATTGTGGGTTATGCCTTGAACTATGGGACAACTTGTGAAGATAGGTCTCATTTCATAGAGTCCTGCATGACTTCTGCCCCTAACCACTTACCAAACAGCCCGGATATCAATGAATCTGAATCAGGCTGTTCTTAGAAAAGTATCATGTTCTTTTCTTTGTAAAGATGATTCCTCAACTTGTTCACAGAAAGGATAGCCTGCCTCATATTCTCCTCATACTGTTGGCTAATCGGAAGAGTGGATGTACAATCATTGGTTGGATAATTAAGCAGAACACAATTCTCAGAACACAAATGCACATATTTTGCCAACCATGGGAATTACATCCAATATAAATACAATGTTAGAGACATATATTGGATAGCTGTTAATTTTCAATGTAAATCTTGGTCAACAGATGAATTTTAAGTCTTGCTAATTTTGTAATTTTTGTGATTGGCACTGTGCAAGGAGCAGCCTTTTTACAGAAGCCTCTGTATTTCTCACTGTTTTCCTATTTTTTCTGAACTTATTTACTAGTTACTAGTCTTACAGTATTTAAAATTAGAATTGATCTGGTTTTGGGCTGGCTGTTTTCTGGCTAGTAGCCAGTAGAAATCGAATAAATGGATTTTAAATGGATGTTAAATTTACTGACAAACTGCAATGCATGCAAACCGTGGTGCCACCTTATCATGACTGCACTTCAAACAGGCTGCAAACTTGGATGGAGTAGTGAAAAGTACCTGAAGACCATCTTATGTCTGCAACACCTGAAGCAGTAAGAGACACTGAGAAAATGAGAGCAGGGTGTATTAAATACTTCTGTAATCAGCTACTTGCACTGTGATCGCGAGTGCACAAGCAGCTCAGTTACACTTTACCACATGAGCTGTTTGTCCACAGGCACGAGAATAAAAGCAAGGTGAAGAGGTTTTAAAACTGACCTACCATCTATTGTAAAGGGAAATGTATGTTTGCTGTCTAATAAGATAGATGAACTGTCTGCCTTTACAGCAGGTCATGGTGCAAACGAGTACAGTGGCATTCTGAGCTTTAAAGAGGGTTGGCTTAAACCTGGTATACCTGACACTGTTTTAATGCTGGACATATTTCATTTTAATCGAGCAGACAGAGACTCTTTGTGGTGAGGAAAAAAGACAGGTGGGGGACTGGTCATCTATGTGAATGAGGAATCATGTAAAACTGAGCATATTGGAGTTAAAACTACAGTTTGTAATTCAGACATTGACATTATGGCTGTCAGAATTCATCCACGTTATTTGCCTAGGGAGATAAATTACATAATTCCTTATTAATGTTTTTATTCCTCCCTCTGCAAATGGGGACCTAGAAATGTAATTGATTCATTTTGTAACCAACACTTTAATGATGACTCACTCCGACCCTGCAGCTTTAATGTGTGATGACTTCAACCTTGTGAATTTGGAATGAACAATAACAAATTTCTACCAGTTTGTGACTGGTTCCACTGAAGGAAATAACATGCTGGATCTGCTGTATTTAAATGTTAAGCATGTGTTGAAGTGTAATCTACTGGTTCCTTTTGACAAATCAAAAGATTCATCTTATTCTCAGCTATAATCTTGTTATTAGAAGGCAAACTGTTATCATGAGAATAGTGAGGAAGTGGAGCCTGGAAGATAAAATAGCTGAATGAGTGCTTCCAAATGAAAGACTGGGAAATGATGTACGAGATACATGGGGACAATACTGAGGGACTCTGTCTCTGCAACACAGACTATTTTAACTTCTATGAAAACACAGCATTATCCACAAAGACAGTGTGTTGCTTTTAAAACAATAAACTAAAAATAATCAACTAAAAGTTCTCCTGAATGAAAGAAAGAGAGCATTCAAATTCCGGTGACAAACAGGCTCCTAATGATATATAGTATGTGCTAAAGAAACAGGTTGAGTGAAGAAAATGAAGCTTTCAAAGCTAAAATAGAAAACAAATTCACTCAGAATAACATGAAGAATGTATGGAATGCACTAGGTATGATTATGGGACTTGAACAATCCAGGGCTCAGGTGCAAAAAGAGCATGTGAACAAAGTTAAATTCCCTTAAACCATTTTTAGTAGATTTTCCATCCGACTGCCACATTCTTCCAATGACCAGTCTCCCTACACCATCCCTACTATATAAATAATTCTTACCGTGTCAAATGGAATGGCCACCTCTGACATCAATGTAGACTGTCCATAACTGAAGACCAAGTAAGGAGAAAATGGAGCATGCTGCACACAAGAAAAGCTGTGGGACTAGGTGGAGTCAGTCCTAGAGTTCTTAAGGCCTGTGCTGACCAGCTTTGTGGTGTCCTTTGTCACCTGTTCAGCCTGTCCCTAAGGCTCCAGGAAATGTTACTGCTGAGGAAAACATCTTGTATTGTTCCTGTTTCAAAGAAGGCAGGCATCTTTTCACCTAATGACTACAGACAAGTTGCACTTACGACTCGCATCATGAAGACCTTTGAGAGACTGGTCCTAGATGATATGAGTCCCCTTTGGTAGACCACCTGAACCCACTGCAGTTTTCCATCAGACAAAGATTGGAGTGGAGGATGCAATTATCTATCTGCTCCACAAGGCTTATTCTCACCTGGACAAAGCTGGCAAAAATATGAGGATCATGTTTTTTGATTTTTCCAACACCTTCAGTACCATCCAGCCATCATTGTTAAGGGGTGAACTCAGAGAGCATGTATATGACCCTATGGTGTCCTGGATAATGGACTGTCTGTCGGGAAGACCACAGTTTGTGAGATTCAAGTAATGTGTGTCTAATATGGATGTAAGCAACACTGGAGCACCACAAGGAACTTTGCTCTCTCCTTTTCTAATCACTCTGTACACCTTCAACTACAAATACAACACCAGGTCATGTTGCTTGCAGAAATTCTCAGATGATTCTATAATTTGGGGTGTATTGATAAAGGGGATGTGAGAGAGTATAGGAGTCAGCTGAAGAAGTTTGTACCTTGGAGCAATGAGAATTGTCTGCATCTTCACCTGTGACTGTGACAGCGAAGTCAGAACTCTTCTTTCTTTTAAATTTTCTTGCTTTATAGTCATTATGGTGTGTGTGTGTGTGTCTGTGTGTGAATAATTTACATAAATAACAATTTACCTAAAGAGTTTTATGTTTTGTTGAGGTTAGAATTAAACTAGTCTGATCAGGTAACACATTATTGGGCAGTGAAAAGTATGACATTTTCAAGTTTAAGTTTATAGAAGTCAACATTCTACATTTGTCTACTTACATTTACTGTAGTTAGATTCAGTATTGCAGCATCTTCTTCTGAACACATTTAACACATTGCTTCTGGTAATTCAATACTAATTTCCATGATGCACAAATTTACAAATGACTGCTCTGATAATTTGTCACTCTTCCTTCCTCCAAATGAAGAATGTGTGCAGGCCGTAGTCTGGTCATAATTCTAAAATTAGTGAGTCATTTCATATTGAAGTATTTTTTAACATTTAACTGTGTGATGCTATTCAGTGGAGGTTTTATTATTGAGAATATAGATGTGATTCTTGAAATTAATACCCATAAAAAAGGTCTGTTCTCAACTCTATACTACATATAATCAGTTCCTGGACTTTTGCTCTGCATAACATAATGTTTTCAACCTCACTTGATCCAATTTTGGATTATGGAGACTATGCATCAAGCATACATCATTAAACACCACTTATTGGATTCTATAAAATAACCAAATATTGTGATCTACACATATTTGGGATATTTGTGGCAAACCAGTGTACTTGGAAAATAAAAGATAAATCTACGTTTTGTTCCTAATACTTGTATGCAAAATTTGGTTGACCTTAGTGAAAGCGTACTCAAGTTGTCGTGTTTACATACACACACACACAGACAGACACACAGACATAATTCCAAAAATAGTATTTTTGAACTCAGAGAGGTCTATACTTCGTATACGAGTAAAGTAAAAAAAAAAATACATGTAAAACTCTGTATTGACAGCAACCAGATAGAGGATAGGAATAATGGATCTATCAGGCTAGAGCATTCATTTCTGAACAACCCTTTTTTAGTCTACTTTTAAAATGATGTGTTCGACCTCTGTTTTATGATGCTTTTTGAGAGAGTGGCCTTTAGACAAACCTGGAGCTTTTTGGCAAGTCACATCAGCTTTATGTTTACAGACATAAAAATGAAGCATTCAAAGAAACAAACACCATACATACTTACATACTGTGAAGCCAGCTTGGTTAAGCTTTATGGCTACTTTGAGTCTATGCAGGCAATAATGAAATCTCAAGACATTCTGGAGTGAAATGTACTACCCTCTGTCAGAAAGCTCTGTGTCAGTGGCAGGTCATGTTTCCTCCAACAGAATAATGACCAAAAACACACAGCTAATAGCACCCATAAATGGTGAAGAACAAAAATCTTCTGAAATGGCATTCTAAGTGCCTTGATTTGAATCAAATCGAACATCTATGGAAAGAACTAAAACATGCAGCCTGGAGAAGACCCCCTTCAAACATGACATAGCTGGAGCAATTTGCTCAGGAAGAGTGGGCCAAGCTACCTGTTGACAGGTACAGAAGTCTCATCGAGAGCTGCCTGGACCACTTGCTTACAGCGATTGCCTCTAAAGGTTGTGCAACACAATATTAGGTTAAGGGTCCCACCATTTTTGTCCATGTCATTCTGATTTGTATTATCATTTGAAATATTCTGTTGAATCAAAATTCTAAAGCAAAGTATGTTTTTGTTAAATATGGCACAAACAATGATGGGTTCCAATTACTTTTGTCAGTTTCAAGTTATTTCAGTGACAATTGTGGATTCTTTTTTGTTGACATCTGTGTGCTTGAATTAAAGTGAAAATGGATGTTGGCAGAGACAGCTAAAAGCAGCATTAGTAAATTTGAAAATACTTATAAAAATGGTGATTTTTAGAGTAATTAAAATAATAACAGTGTTTAAATGGGTGTTAATATCAGACAGTGATTACTGGGACAAAACATTTAAAACAAGGGGACTTAGAAGTGAGATAAACGTCAGTAGGCTTCACCTGACAATATTTGATGATATTTAAAAACTTTAAAAGTTGAAGATAAATTGAGTGCTTAATCAAATAGGCAAAGAGAGAGACAGAGTACTTGTAGCTATCTTTAAGTTACTATTATTATGATTAAAGTTAGAAAGCACTGTGTTTGAATTATATGTATTAATTAATGTGCTTACTTTTATCCCGATAATATATTCAATTATTTGATTTTGGGAGAGAGTGTGGGAACATATGGGACACCTGTGCACAACGTGTGAAAAATGACAGATTTGCTGTGATCTCGGACATCTGGCAATGTTTTGTTGAGAACTGTGTTTTCAGTTACAACTCAGGGCAAACACTTATGGAGCCGTTTCTGGACAAAGGCAGAACCGAAACAACAGCTTCTTAACAGAGATTTCTCTAGCTAATAGACTGCTGCACCGTGACACAACTCTGCTTGGCACCATAAGTAAAATGGGACTTCCACCTATAGCTAAAGTTACTTCACTATTCAAGCAATTTGCCACGCTAGGATTTAAATCTAGCAGTGCCATGCTGACTATGTATGCACCCAAAAAGAAGAAGTCTTTGATTTCAGTCTATAACAGTCGGTATAAAGTATTGCTGCCTGTAAAAGATATCGCTGAAGGGATAGAAGCAGACACACAAATGCAGGTGAATCATGTCTTCTTGGTATCTTGTTGTCACTTGTATTTTTTGTTATTCAGTTTTATTCTTGAATAAAAGCACACTTGTTTTGTTATTCCTTTGCGAAAGTATTTAATTTATATTCCAGTAACCACTTGAATGAGATTGCATCTGTCTCTGCCTCTCTCGTGCATGCACACACACATTCATAAATGAAAATGTTACTATTTGAAAACGCTATGCTATATGAATATGAGTTGTCATTTGAACATGTTTTTTCTTTGATCTTGACTGTACTGCACATTATGGTGCATGATACTGAAAAACCAAATTCTTTGGTTATATTATTTTTTTTCTTTACATTTTATTGATTTTATTAAAATCATATAACATTCCATACAAATAACTCAAGATTTACAAAAAAAAAAAAAAGGTTCAAAACAAATCAACCCC
Organism: Erpetoichthys calabaricus; assembly: GCF_900747795.2. NCBI lineage: Eukaryota > Metazoa > Chordata > Cladistia > Polypteriformes > Polypteridae > Erpetoichthys > Erpetoichthys calabaricus. The sequence continues at coordinate 63,739,947 of NC_041400.2, forward strand.
CACCCCTCTTTGGTTATATGCTTGAATAAAAGCGCACATATTTATTTAATATTTAAACTAAAGTCTTCACATATTATACACTTCACGTCATTATTAGTATATCATGGAAAAAGTTTCTGCTTTAGGTTTGTGTTCAGCAGTTTCTGTCATCGTACACTTACACAGCTCGTTGCAGACATGGTACACACATGAAAGGATAACTGATATTCCATTGCAAACATTCTGCTTGTGGATTTGTTGAGCTAAGATCTTATTAGCCTACATAGTAATGATATCACAATTTAAAAATGATTTGTTCTGTTTCTTTTGTTGTCAAAAGGTTGAGTTCTGATTGCAAAGCCTGTCTTTTCCTAAAAAGTGCCTCATTTGGGGACCTGGCATGTTCTTGATCTATTCTGGTAATTTCACTGATTAAATCTGAGGCCTGAGAGATATGAGATAACCTGCCCTCTTAAAAATGCCGTCACAGTTTCCTAGAGTTTTCCTGCAGAAATCTCTGAGAATGCATTTGTCTCTAAAAAAAATCAATTTGCTTGGATATAAATTCTGTACAGTTATAGTCAGCTAATAACAGGGGGTTAAAATGCCAGCTGCGAGATAAGTATGTGGGGCATAGTGATATGAGATCCATGATCAGAGGGGCATGGTCAGAGATAACAATAGAGTTGTATTTGCAAGATTTGATCGTGGGCAAGAAATTGTTATCTATAAAGAAATAATCAATTCTTGAGTAACAATGATGTACTGGTGAGAAGAAGGAATATGCTCTTAAGTATGGATTTAGAAATCTCCATGGGTCTGATAAGTTATGATCAATTAAAAAACTGTGATTATTTTTGCAGTGTTAGATGTTGTTGCTTCTTTAGCTGAAGACCTTTCTAAGTCTGGATTTAAAACACAATTAAAGACTCCGGCCATTAGAATTTTGTGAGTGTTCAAGTTACAAATACCTTTTGGGTACAATCTCTATCATCCACATTGGATGCGTAGATATTTATCAAAATCACTTTACAATTAAATAAATGATCCATCACCATAACATATCACCCATCAGGATCAAATACTATATCTGATACTACAAATGAAATTGCTCAATGAATTAAGATTCCCACACCTCTAGTTTTCTTTGTATAGCTGGAGTGGAGTATTTAGCCAGTCCAGTCTCTTTGCAACTGAAACTGATCCTTACCGATTAACTGAGTCTCCTGTAAAAATACTATCTTGGCAAATCTACCATCTCACAAAGTTCACTGTTTGGTCACAGAGTCATTGCTTCTGAACTTTTGTTGTCATTTTATAATCTTAAATTAAGATTGTACATTATTGCATATGATAGCTTTAACCTTAATTTCCAATATCACCAGGGGTTATGGCTACGAAGCCTATTGTTGTTTTGGCATTTACAATTGTAGGGATGAAAAGGAGGCGTTCAATTCATGTATGCGGTAAGCTGCTGATATCCTGGTGTTTGATTTGAAGTCCAATTATTTGAGAGAATAGTTCAGCAATTCATTTCACTGGGCTTGGGCTTTCACGATTTTCAGAGAGACGTTCAATTCTGATATTATTTCTTCTATGTCCATCTTTTAGCAAAGTTAGTCTGTCTCCAAGCACTTTGCATTCGGATTTAGTAGCCGTTGCTTTTTCTTCAGTAGCAGAAGCCAATTTTTCAATTATTTCAGTATGATTCGTGAACATTTGCTTAGCGTCTTCAAGCTGAGTATGAAGTGCTCTAAATTTATTTTTAAAACTATTTGCATTTTCCTGTATGTTTTTCTAGCATACCTTTAAAGGTTGCCTCAAAGCGATTATTTAAATGTTTCTCTGAGTCTTTAACACTAGAATTACCAAAGCCTATGAAAAACCTTGTAATACCAGTCCACCTTTAGCTGCTGGTGGAAGCTCCACGCAACTGTTGTTACGGTTCTGCCTTTGTCCAGAAATGATTTCATAAGCTTTATGACCTTAATCTCGGAAAGTCTTTCTCCCGTGGTGCGATTGGGATCTTTTCCTGAATAAGATCAAACACAGTTTCGTAGGGTGCGACAGGAGCTTCCACCTACAGCTAAAGTCACTTCAGCACACATATACTTTGTGAGCATGCCCGTGTTGATCAAACAGAGGAAGCTCTGTAGTTTACTTGTGGCTTTATGTTGTAGGAAGATAAGTAAATAAATCAAGGTAAATAACATTTGATCTAGCTTTTATATAAGTAACATATAAATGTTTTTAGTATAAAGACCATCACAAAACATAATCACAAACTGGACTTTGCACGATACCTTGGCGAGCTCTGTAAGCCATGCTGTTTCATTGAAGGACAGGTGTGGGGCAAACTGACTAGCAGTATGACGCCCGTCCTGTTGCTGCATCCAAACGGTGCCATCTTTTGCCTTTACGCCTGCTGCAGCTGCATTGTTCTTATATGTGAGTGGACGTTTCTTGCGGGGAGGGCTTCTGTTCTGTTTCTCCGATGTAGAACCCTCATCCTCATCTGAGTTCATCTCTGTTATAGCACGTCATTTGAAAACAGCAGTGTCAGATCAGGGGGAGTGTGAATGCAACTGAGAGAATAAAACTGAATAAAAAAAAAAAAAAAGGTAACCTTTACAAGTACCATACATTTATACCGGATGTCACAGACTCAAATTAAATGTATGTTTTTATTGTATATTAGTAACAATATGGGCAGCTCACTACACAAAATGTTTATTTTGGGACATGGCAAGGCTCGAACCCGTGACCTCTTGATTATGAGTCAGCAGTTCTTAACATTGTACTACCAAAGCAATTGTGACAGAGAAGTACACTAACCCAATTTATTTTTCTTCGGTTTTAGTCTTGAATAAAAGCACACTTGTTTTATCATACTTGTACCTTTTGTGTTTATTTGATATTTGGACTTCAGTCTTCACACATTATACACTTCATGTCAAAATTTTGTCGTTAGTACTAAAACATGAAAACGTTTGTCTTTTAGGTATGTGTTCAACATTCCTTGCATTTCCTGTCATCCTACACTTACATAGATTGTTGTAGACATGGAACACACATGAAATGCATGTGTTCCAAATAACGATATATTATTTACACTATACAGCTCCAGGTACTTCACTCCCAGATAAACAAGGCTTGAGCTGAGAGAGCTTTTTGCCCTTCCTGCAGCTATGGGGGGATGGGATTGCAGGCTACTTGTGCTTATTGACACATTTACAAAACAAAAGACGCTGATGGAGAGGTGTGAATGGATTTAAGTTGGGCCGACATTACAAGTTTTTTCGTAGGCTTTGGTAATTCTAGTGTTAATATCTTGAAACAGCTTCACATTTGGCATGTTTATGTCCTTTATATCTTTTCTTATATCATTTATATCTTTCCTTATATCATTAGTGATCTTCTTTATGTTACATTTTATCTCGCGGTGGGTAGTTGACAGCACGGACAATAACGCTATTTTCAGTTTCAATGAACTTTCTGGAATTGACGAGGTCTCTTGGCCTAGCTCACTCACACTTTTGCTCTCAGCTGGAGGTGGCGCTGTGGTGTCAGGTCCCGGGAGATCCATTTTTTTGCATATCTGCTCCAGGTCAGTCTTTGCCAGGCCGTATTTTGAAGTTGAACGTGAAGCCTGTTTAGACTTAATTGAAGCTTTAGCTGTCTTTTCCATTTCTTTCTGAGCCTTTTTTCTGCCAGTCATGCCTATATATACTTGAATATGCTGTAATAAAAGTCCCTCGGGTCGAGTAAATTCAGGATACCTCGGGGTGATAAAAAAAGGTCTATCTCTTTTCCATCTTTCTCTTATTTGTTTCCCCTCTTTGCCGTGCAGGCTCCTTCTCTAGCCAGCACTCTAATGGGGTGCAGTCCCTCCAAGGCACTATTGAGGTATGTGACTGATGCTCGCATTCAAATGTGTCTTTGCAACCAGTCAGGCACCCCATCCGATCTTAGAGCGAAGTGCATTTGGGCACAGACCTGCACCTTACCGAACCCCACACTATTTTTGGGGGTATGATTATTTACTTAAACCTCACCTGAAGCCACAGAACATCTATCACAGCCAGTACTTAAAATGCGCAAAACTAAAATCCTTGGTAAAAACTGAAGTCAAGGTAACAAGCTGAGAAATCAACATACAAGTCTTTCTCATACAAAGATTTGCACAATTGTAATGAAGTTGATTTTTTAATGAAATCCAAAAGCTTGGATGTCATGTGCTTAAATAGCATGGAGGTAATGACTTCACATGCATGACCACATGACTAGCACTGAAGTCTGCTAACAAGAACACACTGATGCTTCAAGCAAGACTATCTCAAAGTGACGATCATGGAAAATACTTTTTGGTAAGAAGGTGCTATGATCACATCAACAAAATAAAATGAAAAATTCAAACAGGTTTTAAAAACCTAAAAATTGTATACATTGTATACATAGTTCATGAAAAAATAAGTGTAAATAATTTCAAATGCATTAAAACAATGGGAACACAAGTATTTCACAGTAAAATGTGTGCAGCACCTATTGAGAAATCTTTATCAATTCTCTATCCTAGCTATCTGGTACTAATAGTTGAGGCTTACAAGACCCTTGGCTTACAGTGAACTGTGTACAACAATAATTACAGCAGTCCAAAAGGGTTATATCTGAGAAGAATTACTCTAATTATATTAAAAAATAGATTCCAATGTTGTAAGTAAACATTGAAATTTGCATGTGACACCAAACTTGAAAGTACAAATACAGAAAAGGCAGCAAACCCAATTTATAAATATCCAAGCATTTTTTTCAAAAACAGGGCCAACTCTTTAAAAAATGTAATTTTGATATATAAAAGTTCAAAAATGGTAGATGCAGAAATGTAAAACATTATTTATAAATAAATCATTTGCGACACTGACCTACCATAAGAGATCTCTGAAGAGAACTTTTTTGTTTACATTGAATTCACAGAACCAATTAAAAAGGCAAATACAATGTTATGCTATTGTATATTGTAAAACTGTTGAAGCTTCTGAGAAAAGTGACAAAGTGCATCTGTGAACTACAAAAAATTCTGAAAGTGTAAGGGATGTACTGTAAAATCTTAGGCATAATGCACACAATTTTCACTCATGTTAGTTTTCTAAAAATTGGGTGTGCATTGTACATGAGCCAATTGTAAAGCAATATTTTCTCACATAAATCAACATAAAACATGTGCTGTTGTATTCAGTGTGCTGTAGCCGCATGTTAGCATTCTCTGGCTGCAGAGGCAACGGCAGCAGCAGCATTGGGGCCAAAGAGTGGGGGATGGCTGCTGGGATTTTTCTGAAAAGCGCACAAAGCACTGGTTTCACACATAAATCAACATAAAATGTCTGTTGCTGCTTCTGTGGCCTCTCTCACTGCATGTTTGCCATCTATGGCTACAGCAGCAGCAACTGCACTGGGGAGGCGTCCGTGGAGGTCGCAGTGCGATACAATCTGGTTTGTACCACTTACCATTGTAAGTGGTGGTCCTCCCATGCAAACTCTGCCATAGGTGCATTATCTACATGAACATGTTCAGCATCATGATCAGCTGGAGACTGATCAGATGATGCCAGTACCTCAAATTCATTTTCAATCTCGATCTCCAGATCACTTGCACCAAAACCGGAGTCTAACAAATCAGAATACAATTCAAAATAATAAAATGTGCGCAATATGTCGTACACTGATCATTTTGCTTTGCGCATTCTCATTTGAAAAATGTCGATACCATTTTTGCTGTTGCCGCTTTTACCACTGTTTACTCTTTATTACTCACGCACACACCAAGATTAGATGTCACATGTCGAGCCTAACATTCATACAAGCAAACAGAATCTACTTTTACCGTAACAGTGAGTTTTTTCGACGTTTGCAGCTGATTATCATCTTCACCTCTCTTGTCGACAAAAGTCGATATCCACCCTAAAAGAGAAAATAAAATTGCAAAAAGATAGGGTGAGCATTATATTTTAATTGCTTATTTTTTACCTGGAAATTTTGGTCTAAATCATTTCGCACATAATACACAAGTGTGCATTATACATGAGATTTTATGGTACTCCTGATCATAAAGGTTATGAGGTGGACCAATGTGGCGCTGTAAATTTCTGAAAATAATTGATGACACTGATCCAAAAGAATTCTTACAATAATGAATAACATTATTTAACAAAAACTATTGGGGGGAATTAAGGAGGAGTACGATTAAGAGAGGGAGTAGGAACCACCTCTTACATGGAGTAATGTATTCAGTGTAAATATTTGAAGCTTTTAAAAGTATCTGGATGCAGTATAAGCACATCATAGATATTATCTATCCAAATAACCTTAATTGTGTAAATTGTCTAGCTCTAAAATTTCTTATCTTCCTAAAAACAAAACAGGAAACTAAGTTGCAAACACAAGTGCCTTAATATGCTTTAAAATAAAAATATAAGCAATTTCATTCTTCATTTAGTATTTATTTATTATAAATATTGCTTTATTCTGCAATACTTACTTCACTTTCCAGCAAGCCCTAAATAAAACTAAAAATATTGCACATGTTGGCAAATAACTGAACTTACTTATAAGTATAAAATTATGCCTTCTAAAAAACACTGTGCAGAAATATGAGCTGAAACAGCAAATTGCCCAGCACTGAGCTGCTCAAGGCCGTATTGTTCTTTGTTTTGAGCAAACGAAGTGCCTAAGGGACACCACAGTTGATCAAGGTTACCTGATTCAGCTAAGTTTGTATCTGAAAAATGGAGGCTGGTGGGTTAAAGTTTTATATTAGCATTTATTTTTGTCCAGATTTCTAAATAACAGTATTTATTGTAAAAAAAACTATATTTTATCTCCTTAATTAATTATTGATTCATGCACTTGAGCCATAAAAAGACTGCATAAAACTGCTTTAGTAAAGTAATTAATTACAAACGTGAATTAGAAGTATTTGGATTTCAAATAAGTAACATTAATTTCTACAGGTGGTGCTATAATACTGTGATATTAGATGCTGTGTTGAAGCTTAATGTGTCAGGATTTTGGTGCCTGCCTCGTTCACAGTCTGCATGTTCTATTCAAAGGCAAATAGGAGACTATGGAAGAATGAATAGGTTTGGACTGCTGACCCATCCAGGATGGGGTTTCTCCATCATTTTCTGAAATCTGCAATGTCATGTCTATATGCTGTTTCTCATTGGTATTCCTGATAAACCCAATCAATATAGTTTCATCAGCAGATTTAAACAGATGGCTATTTGTATCCTTGGCTGTGCAGTGTGGTATAGCGGGTCTGTGGCTCGCAAAGAGGGTCGGTTTTAATAATAAATAAATAATTAACTGGCCAGCTCGTTCTCTGTGGGTGTGTGCCCTTGTTAAGTTTATAATTAAGGAAAACATACTAATACTGAATTACTGTTGTTGTCCCCTTTAAGACAATGTATCTTCCTTGTGGGCATGCGTGGAATGTTGTTAGTTTTTTGGTGTTTGTATTGCATATCTTTTTCAATTCGTTTTTTTTTGCATTTCTGAAAGTAAACTGTTTCACATTCAAACTAGTTTGCTTATTGAAGACTAACATGCACTCACACAGGGTGCACAGGGGTTGGTGGAGTAATTGGGGAGACATGCATCTGAAAGTGAGGGTGCAATCTGTCTTAATTGCTTCATCAGCTTCCTACGGTGCGGGACTAAGACACTGCCCTCACAGAAGCACATAAGAAAGAGCCGGCATGGGAATGGGAGAACAGATCAAGAAAAACATAAGAATGGAGGGGGAGAGAGAAGGCAGCAGCGACAGAGCTGGTGTGAGTAGATGAGACAGAGAGATGGCAGACAGTCAGGAGGAAGTCTCTCAAAGACGTGCATGGCCAACCCTAAGGGGCTGATGGTCACTCCAGCTGAGTGACCTGGAAGCTGGAGTGACATAAGCACACTCGCTCAGGTGGAATGACTCACCCAAAAAGATGCAGCGCAGCTACGAGGGAACGTAAGTCTCAGTGAGGCATTCTGCGGGGGAGTCAGTGGATGTCAGAGGCTTGGTGTCCTGCCCTGCGGGGACCTAGAGAGGGCTACAGTGCCCAAGCTAAGCAGCAGTGTGAAAGGGTGGCTGAACTGCAGATTAGGCGCCTCCTTGGCTGCAAGGACCTGTTGGGGTTAAGCCAAGGAGACGTCAAGTATTAAAGGAGTGCACCCATGCTCAAGCTTTTAATGATAGTTTCCTGACGAATTTTATCCCTGTTTTAATGGATTGTTTGATTGATTTTAACCCCCACATGGACACTGTTCTTTTTATGGATTATTTATTATTGATTTACACTGCACTTTTGGACACTGCTTAGATATTGGTTTGTTTTTAATAAAAGCACCTTTGCACATTTTGCACCTTCCCTGGCTTTGTGTTGTGTCCTCATCTGTCACCTCTTCTTGGACGGGTTGAAGAGGCTCCCAAAAAAAGAAGTGAGAGCATGGAGTCGACCCACATCGTCTCGTGCAGTCATTGGTAAAAGGTGACTATGCGCTATGCATTCACCATAAATCTGGTATCAGTTCACCTAGTCAGTTAAGTTTTCCTAATTTTGCAGATTGTCAAGAGTAATGTGTTGTAACAAAGAGACTGCGTAATTCGTTGCGAGCAAATAAGCGAACAGAAAATTAATCCTTACCTGAAGAAAATGGTACCAAGAATCTGTGATAAAATATATTAGTTCAACTTTACTTTTGTTGTCTCTCAGAAACACAAAAGGTACATTTTTTTAAGGTGAGAGCGTTAGTGCCTCTAGTGGACAAATTTAATAATTTGTAAGGCTTTTGATTTTGTGTATGGAATCTAGTCCCATCACCTCATTTCCAAAATATAAAAACAGGCTAGGTATTTTTAAAATGTATGAAAAATATTTCACTTTAGAACACAGTTTCAAGTGACAAATTCAGAGCCTATCATTATATGAGATAGATGGCTGCCTAGGGCATATGTCATCTGAGGCGCACCATTTATGAAAGTTAAGGAGTGCATGCTCTGGACACCGTGGGGGACCACTCCCCACCCTGTGTCGAAGAAGTATCATAATAATGTTCGTGGCATGTGCACAAGGTTTCTAAAGAGGCTCATGCTAGAGACAACAAGGGGACAACCCTTCATCTTGTCGTAAAACTACGATGATATTGAGTGATTGCAGTTAACAAAAGTAAACCCGATGGTGGTGGGTTTGTTTAACTCTGATGATACTGAGTGGACGGCATTACCACACTGGGTGCCAGTAATGAAAATAAAACTCTACATGCTGTGTACACAGAGAGACGCATGTTCCTTAAAATTTGTGGAATATAAAGATCCACTAAAGTGCAGCATGTAAGAAATTGATTCATTCTATTACTTGTTTTTTTTTCTTTAAAAGAAAATGAATGCATCCACAATTTCTGCAGAAAGGGCAGATCTCATTGCACTAAGTAACTGTCGTTTGCACTTGAAAAAACTCTCTCTCTTGGGACATAGCAGGTAGTAGGTAGCAGGAAGGAGCAGGTCTATAAGGTAGCTCTTTGCCAATATGAGGATATGTGAGCTCATTTTTCAACATCAGTGATGAGAGCACGGGCTGATGCATCGGATAAGTTAGGTACAACTACAGCTTGTACTTGTTTATAAATGGCTGGTATGTTTGAAATATGAGCAAAAGGGAACATCATACCGGGGCTCAGTCACGTTTAATGTGTGTTTAAAATCTGTATTATCTATAATGGAGTATGGTAGCAGATCTGATGTGATAAAAACACCTATGGTGTTTGTTGTGGCTTTTGCCCACTCTGAAACAGTAGGAAAAGGTTGGTTAAATGCTGCAGAGAGCAGTGTTTGCAATCCACTCTTTTTTCCTTGTACTGGTGATATTCACATTTGGACGATGCCTTCTCAAATGAGCAATTATGTTTGATGTACTGCCAGCAACCTACTCAATATCAGCTAACTATTTGGAGGCTTAATTTTTTTTGTTTTGTGAAACTCCTTTTTATTACCCAGATTGTGAAAAACATAAAAGTAAAAAAAAGTTTTTTCAGTAGTGCTCTCATTTTCACTTTCTTCCGACAGCTCAAAGTTCTCATCTGACAGCGAAGAATCCGAGTCATTGAAAATACACAGCACATCTCTGGTAGACGACTTCTTTTGATGAGAGTGGCTGCCGGCATTTGATGTAAGGCTGTAATGAAAATGAATGGTGATTCGTCTTTATGTCATTGTCTTTTCTGCCATCTGTTGGATAAAACAATATAATACATTCTAGTTAATTTTTCTTGGCGGGTAGCATTCAATTCTTTATGTGTTGGCTGCTGCTGACACCTGCCTTGAATTTGTTAAACATTGCTGGCATGCTGCCTTAACCTTATCCATTTCTCTTTGCCCATTGCTACTCTAGTTCACTAGAAAGCCAAAATATTCCCAAACAGGATACCTGAAGGATAACGGAGGGTCCGCAAGCTCTGGTTTTGCAGTATGCAAACTTTTGAGGCTGCGTCACAGAACATGTGCTAATTCAATTGCTAAGATAGAGTTCTGTTATGGAGTCAGAGAGGAAACTGAGTTTTTGATTTAGTTCTGCATACAGAAATAAGGAAGACAGAGCAAACTGTATCAAGTATCACTTTATTCGCTAATGTTTCGGTTGACTGACTGTCAGAGCATCAAAATGTTATGCATAAAACCTAAACTATATTTACTCAGATCACAATGCACACTAAACCAAATGTATATAGCACAAACATGTGTACCGTTACACCTCTAATGTATGGATATGATTCAGAATTTGTGACCCTGCCCCATAATGGGATTCCTTCCTAAAAAAAGCATTTAAAACAGAACACCAATTTAACACTCCCAAATGCAGCATTTAATGTTTTTTTGGATGGTGCTGTTTACATAAAAAAACTTTTGTCTGAAGATGTCTTTTAAGACTTTTTAAGACTGTTCACATAGAAGCTGAAGGCAACTCAATCCTAATTGTCTCTATCCCGATTTTTCCCTTGTATCTTTTTTTTTCGGCTGCTCAGATAAATTTTGTGAGTGATCTAACTATTTTTATCCTGAATGCAAAATGAAGAAAACAAATTTGTCAGACAAATGCATACTAAAAGGTGTTGGTGCTCTGTTTCACATCATTTTAGTGCAGGGTGCGTGCAAATTTGTCAGCTCAAGATGGCAAGACAGAAAATTGGGAAATGAAAACTCAGAGCTGTTGGTTTAAGCACATTTATCCCTGCTTTTAGTATTGTACATATGAACAAGTTGCCCTAAAGAACTTAAGACAGGACTGCGGAGAGTAATGTGGATTGGTTTGCAAACAAAAAAGTTGTTTCAATTGCTCTGTCACCTCACTTCAATCGCTGGCACTGTATATATAAGAAAGAAAGGTTAAAGGAACAGGAAAGAAGGTTTAAAGACAGAACATTTCAGTTCTATAGCCTTCATCAGGTGTTTGACATATAACAAATGATCATATTTCTACAACCCTTGCGTAAATAAATTGCATTATTTTGTTTCTTATAACAAATGTGTTTCAGTTACCTTAATGAGTGAAATGGCCCATCTAGAGAAAAGTAAGTTAAGTGGAAGGCTTACCAAAATGTCTCATTATTTATTGGCATTGCCAAAAGCAAAGCAGGTAATTAACCAATTGATTAATGAGCATTGATCTATCCATTCCTCTTCCCTACTGTAAACATGAATACTAGGAAAATAGGTTACTGGAATTATGCAAAGAAGCAACAAAAATAATAATAATTAGAAAAACATACATTCATAAATTAGTAAACTAACTTTAAAGAAAAGACAAGGTGAAGAACAACTTTGTAGCCTGCTTGAAAAGCATTTCAGTGATTAATTCTTTATTAGACAGATTAACTAACTCATCTGCATACTTTATAAAACTAAATTATATGAAATTGTCTCTATTCTGTACCTGGAAAATATAAATCTAATGTGAAAAGTAAATGATCTATACATTTTAAAGATACTGCAACACTGAAATTCAAGAATTCCCTTTCGGTTTTCACTTACTTCAAATCAAGGCTATACAGTTCATAATACAGAAATGTCCAACTTCTGAAAAGTATGTTCATCTATAGCAGTGTTTCCCAACCTCGGCCCTGTGGGCCCCTTGTGGCTGCAGGTTTTTGCTCCAACCAGCTTCTGTTTTTAATTGGACTCCTGGGCTAATTAAGTGATGTGTTATTTCCCAAGTTCTGTGTTTTGGGAATAATACAGAAATTACAAAACTAAGTTTGGTAAATATATCTCTTATATATATTTCTCTTCTGGTTCATCCTGCTTCCACTTCAAAACCTGTCCCGCCCACACGCAGCCGACACAGCATTTCTCGATTCCTATTCGTCCTTTTCCATGTCATGCACTATACTGGCCTGCTGAGCATAATACATCCAACAAGTACTCGAGGTGCTGCCACAATGGTAAAGTAGCTTTACCACCTTTGCGGGAGCCACCTATATCTTTACAACAGCTTCTTACACAGCAAACATCAGAAGCTAAAAATTATTGTGAACACATTTGAGAATACAACTCTTCTCTAGCGTTTGCTTCCATGGGTGCACAGATAACTCAATCTCCTGGCCATGGACCATACTGTTTTAAAATACACGGGCAAATTTATCACCAAATCTCTCCACTATACGCTAACACTTCTACCTCTCCAGAATATGGACAGTTGTATGTTTTTAGCACAGCGCAAGCTACTGAAGTCCGCTTACATAATAAAGCAAACTCTGCATGCAGCGAAAATTTACTTCTCCAGCTAGATTCCAATGCTCAGAACCATCAACCCCTTCACTAAATCATACAAGCACATGCATGAAATCGCTCAGTCCAATCCAACAGCATCTGTACAAATAGTTTTCAAGGAAAACCCTAGGCAGGATTTACGATGATACAATGCCCCGACATTGCAGCGATTTTCGTTGGAAAAGATGGCAAAACGCCTGCCGAAAGGGACATTTGCAACTATCCCATAGGCACCTCCTGTAAACAGATTTCCACGCTCAATATGAATTGCGATCCTATGGTTTACCCACTTTTATTACCCACTTTTATTCCCTTATGGAGACATTGGCTGGCACAAAGATTTACAACATGCTCCTGATAAAAGAAGCAGTAAGAGAATAAGGCCTACTCAATGCCAATTTTACGTGTACAGATTAGCAATGAGGAATACATTTAGTATTTTGCACTCCACCGGCAAACTATTCCAACAGTACATCATAGATGCGTATGTTAAAACAGAGGGCGCGCGTCTCAGCTATCTCAGATTACATCAACAAGATCTGCGCGTGGAACAATACAAAGGGCTATCAGACGCACTGCAAGCAAATGCTGAAAACAACAACGTACGTGTAGGCAAAATGATCATATTACCGTCCACATTTCCAGGAAGTCCAAGATACATGCAACAAAACTATCAGGATGCCATGGCCAAAGTACGTAAATTCGGAAAGCCTGATTTATTTTTCACATGTAATCCTGCTTGGCCAGAAATTCTATATGCACACTGCGTCTTTTAAGAAGTATTTACTTCTTCTTGATTTCTGAATTCCTTTCTCACCATTTTCCGTTCCTATTCTTACACCACCGTATGCTACGGTGGGCGTCGGCTAGTATATATTTATATATATATTAAAATGTACCAAGCAGTTATATGGGAATAATGTATTTTTTTCTTTTTAACAATATTTTCATCTTGATTTTCATTCTACTTTTCTAGGTGTTCTAATTGTTTAATTAATCCATTATTTACTAATTAGTGGGTCTGATGCTAAAGTAGTTGCAGCCTTTAATTATTCAGTGTTGTTTACCAGCGTGTCTGCAATGCTCATTTTTATTTGTCATTAATAAGATACAACAAAGGGGAAAAACTGCACAGAGAAAGGGCAAAAAATAATGAAATCAACAAAAGAAAGTTAAGCATTTAAATCTATAGCAAAAGCAAAAATATTTGTAAATGTCTTATAAATGTAAAAATCATGCTGTTGTGCTTTCTTGAATGTAGAATAAAAGAAAAATAATACCAGCTAATTAAATGAAATCAGTGCTATTAGGTGTTGTCACTGATTAGGAATCTGGTTGGAACAAAAACCTGCAGTCACAGGGGGTCCCCAGGACCGAGGTTGGGAGACACTGATCTATACAATCAATACTTGTTTGGGACCACCTATACCACAAATTACTACATCAATACAGCGTGGCAAGGAGGCGATCAGCTTGTGGTACTGCTGAGGTGTTATTGAAGCTCAGGTTGCTTTGTTAGTGGCCTTCAGCTTGTCTGTATTTTTGGGTCGGATGTATCTCATCTTAGGAGGTTTGAACAGCTCTTTGTCTCATCCCTCACCTAGGACCAGTGGAGGGGTTTGCGTGTCCCAATGATCCTAGGAGCTCTGTTGTCCGGGGCTTTATGCCCCTGGTAGGGTCACCCAAGGCAAACTGGTCCTAGGTGAGGGATGAGACAAAGAGCGGTTCAAACCTCCTATGATGAAAGAAAACTTTGGACGGCCTTTTCCCTTGCCCGGACGCGGGTCACTGGGGCCCCCCTCTGGATCCAGGCCTGGAGGTGGGGCTCAATGGCGAGCGCCTGGTGGCTGGGCCTGCACCCATGGGGCTCGGCCGGGCACAGCCCGAAGAGGCAACGTGGGTCCCCCTTCCCATGGGCTCACCACCTATGACAGGGGCCAAGGAGGTCGGGTGCAGTGTGAGTTGGGTGGTGGCCGAAGGCGGGGACCTTGGCGGTCTGATCCTCGGCTACAGAAGCTGGCTCTTGGGACATGGAATGTCACCTCTCTGAAGGAGAAGGTTTGCGAGGTTGAGAGGTTCCGGCTAGATATAGTTGGACTCACCTTGACGACACAGCTTGGACTCTGGAACCAATCTCCTTGAGAGGGGCTGGACTCTCTACCACTCTGGAGTTGCCCCCGGTGAGAGGCGCCGAGCGGGTGTGGGTATACTTATTGCCCCCTGACTTGGAGCCTGTTCATTGGGGTTTACCCAATAGGTACCGGCAGGCCAAGCGGAATGCGGCTTTGGTGGTTGCTGAGGCAAAAACTTGGGCGTGGGAGGAGTTTCGGGAGGCCATGGAGAACGACTTTCGGACGGCTTCGAGGAGATTCTGGTCCACCGTCCGGCGTCTCAGGAGGGGGAAGCAGTGTAGTGTCAACACTGTATATGGTGGGGATGGTGCGCTGCTGACCTCGACTCGGGACGTTGTGGGTCGGTGGGGGGAGTATTTCGAAGACCTCCTCAATCCCACTAACATGCCTTCCAATGTGGAAGCAGAGCCTGGGGACTCAGTGGTGGGCTCCCCCATCCCTGGGACTGAGGTCACCGAGGTAGTCAAAAAATTCCTTTGTGGCAGGGCCCCAGGGGTGGATGAGATATGCCCGGATTTCCTCAAGGCTCTGGATGTTGTAGGACTGTCTTGGTTGACACGCCTCTGCAACATCGCATGACATCAGGGACAGTGCCTCTGGATTGGCAGACCGGGGTGGTGGTCCCCCTCTTTAAGAAAGGGGACCGGAGGGTGTGTTCCAACTACAGAGGGATCACACTCCTCAGCCTCCCTAGAAAAGTCTATTCGGGGGTCCTTGAGAGTAGGGTCCATAGGATAGTCGAGCCTTGGATTCAGGAGGAACAGTGTGGTTTTCATCCTGGTCGCGGAACAGTGGACCAGCTCTACACCCTTAGCAGGGTCCTAGAGGGTGCATGGGAGTTTGCCCAACCAGTCTAAATGTTTTGTGGACTTGGAAAAGGCATTCGACCGTGTCCCTCGGGGTATCCTGTGGGGGGTACTCCGAGAGTATGAGGTACCGGACCCCCTAATAAGGGCTGTTCAGTCCCTGTACGATCGGTGCCAGAGCTTGGTCCGCATTGCCGGCAGTAAGTCGAACCCGTTTCCAGTGAGAGTTGGACTCCGCCAGGGCTGCCCTTTGTCACTGATTCTGTTCATAACTTTTATGGACAGAATTTCTAGGCGCAGCCAGGGCATTGAGGGGGTCCGGTTTGGTGGACTCAGGATTATGTCACTGCTTTTTGCAGATGATGTTGTCCTGTTTGCTTCATCATGCCGTGATCTTCAGCTCTCTCTGGATCGGTTCGCAGCTGAGTGTGAAGCGGCTGGGATGGGAATCAGCACCTCCAAATCCGAGACCATGGTCCTCAGCCGGAAAAGGGTGGAGTGCCCTCTCAGGGTTGGTGGCGAGATCCTGCCCCAAGTGGAGGAGTTCAAGTATCTCGGGGTCTTGTTCACGAGTGAGGGAAGAATGGAGCGTGAGATCGACAGGAGGATTGGTGCGGCATCCGCAGTAATGCAAGCTCTGCATCGGTCTGTCGTGGTGAAAAAGGAGCTGAGCCGAAAGGCAAAGCTCTCAATTTACCAGTCGATCTATGTTCCTACCCTCACCTATGGTCATGAGCTATGGGTAGTGACCGAAAGAACGAGATCGCGAATACAAGCGGCTGAAATGAGTTTCCTCCGCAGGGTGTCTGGGCTTTCCCTTAAAGATAGGGTGAAAAGCTCAGTCATCCGGGAGGGACTCAGAGTAAAGCCGCTGCTCCTCCGCATCGAGAGGAGTCAGATGAGGTGACTTGGGCATCTGATCAGGATGCCTCCTGGATGCCTCCCTGGTGAGGTGTACCGGGCACGTCTAACCGGGAGGAGGCCCCGGGGAAGACCCAGGACACGCTGGAGGGACTATGTCTCTCGGCTGGCCTGGGAACGCCTTTGGATTCTCCCGGAAGTGCTAGAAGAAGTGGCCGGGGAAAGGGAAGTCTGGGCATCTCTGCTCAAGCTGCTGCCCCCGCGACCTGACCTCAGAGAAGCGGTAGAGGACGGATGGATGGATGGATGTATCTCATCTTCCTTTTCACAATACATAATTGATTCTCTATGGGATTAAGGTCAGATGAGTTGGTTGGCCAATCAAGTACAGTAATACCATGGTAAGCAAACTATTTGGTAGTAGTTTTGGCACTGTGGGTTGGTGTCCTGCTGGAAAAGGAAACCAGCATCTCCATAAAACCTGTCAGGAGATGGAAGCATGAAGTGCTCTAAAATTTCTTGGTAGAAAGCTGTGTTTACTTTGGACTTGATAAAAAACATAGTTGACCAACAACAACAGATGACAACAGATGGCGTCTCAAATTATCACAGACTGCAGAACCTTTATACTGGATTTCAGACACCTTGGGTTTCCTCCAGGCTCTAGGGCCTTGATTTCCAAATGAAATGCAAAATTTACTTTAATCTGAATAGAGGACTATGGAACACCGAGGAACAGTAAAGTTCTTTTTTTCCTTAGCCCAGGGTAGATGCTTCTGGCATTGTCTCTGGTTCAGGAGTGGCTTGAGATTAGGAATGTGACAGTTGTAGTCCCTTTTTTGAAGATGTCTGTGCGTGGTGGCTCTTGATGCACTGACACCAGCCTCACTCCACTCCTTGTGAAGCTCTCCCAAGTTCTTGAATTGACTTTTCTTGACAATGCACTTAAGGCTGCAGTAATCCCAGTTGGTTGTGCATCCTTTCCTACCACACCTTTCCCTTCCAGTTGATTTTCCATTAATATGCTTGGATATATCACTTTGCAAACATACAGCCTTTTCTACAATGATCGTCTGTGGCTTACCCTCATGGTGGAGAGTGTTGATGACCTTTGTCCAGAGGACGATCAAATCAGCAGTCTTTTTTGCCATGATTGTGGTTGCATGTACTGACCTAGACCGAGAGATACACGTTATTTACACTGTTTAAACATCAATTTACTCAAACTCAGAATGAGATATTTTAATAAATAAGGTGTTTGACATATAACAAATGATCATATTTCTACAGCAGTTTACATGGTTAACCTTTTACCTTAATAGCTGCTTACACCCAGTTATCAAACAATTACACTTTCTTGTTTCTTTTTCAGATAAGCAGTCATCTAAAGTCATAAGGCCCACTATAGTCAGTCTTTTTATATGTGAAACTGACAAGAATAGTATATTAAAAACATGTACAGTATGTAGATTTAAGTTTGTAACTTTACATTTCAAACCAAATATATTCGGTTGTCCCGCAATATAAATACAGTATATGAAATATTGACATCCCATTTATATGTTTATATACAGAGTTAGTATTCATTGTTTTTTAAAACATGTAATCATGAGCTGCAGATTGATGCCAGGTGAGTAAGCTGTCAAGTGAGCCATGCTTATCAATAGCCCGCTGACTCTAGTTGTTGCATGACTTAGTGCATGAAATTACCATAATAAAATAATTAATTTAAAACAAGCTTTTTTCCAGGTAATTTTTTACTAGTACTTGAAAGTATTCTATTTTAAAAAGTATAGAGGTGCTTATTCCCTTCTGTAGAATTTAGTTTTCATTCTGCACTCGAGCTGAACTCCCAAAGAGCCCTTTTTCCTGGGCCAAGATAATAATCAAAACACAAACTATTTCCATAGCAACAGATTCTTCATATTTCAACTAATATTGATATAATTGTGATTTTATATAAAGAATACAAACAAGAACATTTGCAAAGGCATTTCTTTATTCAGACCATTATATTCTTTGTTATTTGTAGTGTTGGAGTCATTATGCCTTTAATAATTCTTCATTCATTTACCAAAAGTATAAACTTAAATTGTTAGCAATAGACTCTAGTTGGTGCAATACTTCTTTGTCAGTTTTGCACAGTATACCTTGCTGATTTTGTAACATATGCATTAATGCATCTGCAAGATGTCATCATGTCTATCAATGATTCCTTTCTTGTGCTCAAGGATACTGGATGAGCTCCTAGATCAAATTAATTAAAAGATGGATACATCCATCCATCCAGTGTCCAACCCGCTGAATCCGAACACAGGGTCATGGGGGTCTGCTGGAGCCAATCCCAGCCAACACAGGGCACAAGGCAGGAAACAATCCTGGGCAGGGTGCCAACCCACCGCAGGACAAGATGGATACAGTGATCTGCAAATATATAAACTAGGGAAACTATTGGCTTTTGAGCCTTTATCATTCATCTTATACCACTTCCTTCACAGGCTACCCATAGATATTTACTTTGTGTTTTTTTTTTCAGTGAGCTATTCTGTTCATTCTATTATGAAGGTTTTTGAAATACTGCAATTATTAATTTATCAGTGAAATCCTACAACAGCTACCATTCATCCATTCTTTTTGCTATGCTTCATGTCAAAATTGGTAGTGCATTTCTCTGGAGAGCAAAGAACGCAACAACTAACCTTGCAAGTGAGCTCACAAAGTTATATTTATCAAGGCTGCATTAAGCGGTTCCAGAAGCCTTAACAGCTTAGGCATTGCTACATCCATCCATCCATCCATTTTCCAACCAGCTGAATCCGAACACAGGGTCACGGGGATCTGCTGGAGCCAATCCCAGCCAACACAGGGCACAAGGCAGGATACAATCCTGGGCAGGGTGCCAACCCACCGCAGGAGCATTGCTACATGAAGTCCTGAAATCATCATTTCAATCAGCAAGTGCATTTTCATATTATTAAATCTAAGCTATACATTTCAAGTATAAAACTGTATGAGAGAGAGAGATGTTTTGTTAATAATGAAATGTCACTGGTAATGTGATTAATAATATCAGGCAACCACAGCCATTTGATGGGGTAATGTTTTAATATTTATATTGTGGAAAAATTGAAACACACACTATAGATGGTATCTAATTAATTTCTGGTAAAAAGCTTGAACATCAGAAGATAAAGAAGAGAATTTTGCCCAGTCCTTTTTCTATAATGATGAGTCTGACTGTTCATTGAGATCATTAGTGTCTTCAGCAATTAAGCTGTTGAATTCTAAGGAGTAGCTCTTTATGAACTGAACTGGATTCTATGAACATTATTTATGTGAGCATATTTCCATTATTGCAATACAAGTAATTCAGGTGAAACACACAAGAACAACTGGATTATCTATTCTGGGGATCATAAAGCTCACATTAACTTTGATTTTCCTTGAATTTCGGTTAGGTTTCAAGAGTGAAATAAAAGCTCAGTTTTTTAAACCTGTCCATTTTAAAACTGTGACTATACACTTTGTGCACAAAGTTTTTCATTATTGTATAATAACTAGGGGGCTCTGCCCTCTGCTTGCTTTGCTCACCAACCCCCAGGTGGGCACAACACGATAGCCACTTTGTGGCTCCACCACTTGAGTGTGGGGAAGCGGATGTAGAATTAAAACAGATTGTTATTTTCATGGCAATTGTTACATATGCATAATAGAACTAACTATTTTACATTACAGCGAGTAATCAACCATAGTAAAAAATAGTAAAATGTAATAAATTGAAAGATATTTATGTTTCATGTTGCGTTAGAGATATTCGTTGTGTTATACGTTTTCGTTCTGTTTGGCTTTGAAATTAACACGCAAATACTTCTTAATCTTACACTTTTACTGTAAAACATCAGTAAAAACATCATTTGGAACTAACGTTTTGTCAATATTGCATTGAATTTTGATTCCGTGTTTGGAGTTACATTGTGACAACACAACGCATAACTGCCCGTGAGTGAATATCGTTTCTTTCTCTCTAATAAATAAACCGACTTTTTCGAATGTTTGTCCCTGTGATTTCATAATTGTCAGAGCAAAAGCTATTCTAACGGGAAATTGTAAATGTTTTAATACGAATGGCATATCAAGATCTCCTTTGATGTCTAATGTTATCCACGGAAGATGTACTACATTACCTTTCTTGTCACCTGTTAAAATTTTACATGTCAGAATTGTTCAACCAATTTTGAATATAACTAATATTGTTCTATTGCATAGGCCATCACTCATACATTAATTACACAATAACATTACGATACATCCTTCTTTCAATAGTAATTCGGCCGGTGGAAGACTGGACAGAGCTAATGGTTGTAGATATTCTACGGGATATTGTAAGCTGATGTTTTCATCTTCTGCACCATCACCACCAACTGTTTCAGCATAGTCTATTGATACGCATTTAACCAATTTGCCATGTAACCTATCAACAATTTTCATGCTAATTTTTTTGACTTCGTCGTTTCTCTGTGCTTGGATTGCCCATGTACTCATTTCTTCTGTTGATAACCCTTCAGGATGAAATTTTTCAATAAGATTTGGACATAATAAGTCTTCTTTTATTGGGAACTTAAAATGAGGAAAACGTAAAAGTTTATATGAGCTGAGAGTGCAGGAACTGTCTGACAAAAGCATTCACACGAATAAGAGGTGGTCGGACCGTGGGCATGGGCTGTTAACTGGAAATGGAAAACTGGAAAAATCTCTTGGCAATAGTTTCATCTCTTCTCAAGATTTTCTTTTATAATAGAGAGATATGCTGATATGATAACTGTTTGTGTTCAAAATCTTTAGATTTTTACTTTGCCCAGAAGAGTGATAAAATGAACATTCACCTTATACTGTCTTTCCTTCAGAGACTACCCATAGATATTTTCTATGTTTTTTTTTTTTCAGTGAAATTAATAAAAAGAAGCTCTGACACTTATTACCTCATTATTGCAACAGAAAGACGTGTGTAAGATTTATAGAAGCAGCAAAGAACAAAATTTGCAGCAAAGAACAATTCGTAGAGCATTAATAATAATTATCTCAATAGTTCGATAATATAGAAATGTTATAGAGCACACTGAAACACAGTCGTAATGTACAACTCAAGACAAATGAGGGTTGAGTGGCACACACCCGCCTAACCTCCTTTAGCAGTGCTCCTGGAGAATGCCATTCCCATCCTAAGTGTCTGCATTCTCTGGCTTTGTCAGTAGCATAATCTGTATATGTGACAGTATTGACCCTATGAACCTATCATTCTTAAACATACATTCTGTAGGAACACCTAATGGCATATTATACTGGGAATACATTCGAAAAGTACTTTTACTATAATACTTTACGTATATTTTCAATCAAGTACTTTCTTACATTTATTTAAGTAAAAAGGTAAATGGCGCTACTTCAGCTTTTACTAGAGTACATTTTTGCTCATTTATTTGTACGTTTACTTAAGTAAATTGCTTGAGTACAGTAAAATAACTGTATAGGCTATATACAAAAATAAAAGCCAATCCTGTCATTAAAATAGGAACATTTTTATATTTTGTAATATAACAAAATATTCTAATTAAAATATCTTTTTATAAGGATATAAAAACTGACCAAATAAAAAATGTTATAATCTAAAAAAAAGATGAAAACTGGAAACAGTAAATAAAAGTAAAAAGTGAATAAAAAAGGTGAAGAAACATAAGGTAAATAAAGAGGGTGGTAAAGAAAAGGAAGGCTAATAAAATGAAAAACAGAAAGTAAAAAATGGAAAAACACAATAGATTAGACATAAAGAATTTGAGGCAAGCCTAAGTAAGTCAATGTACTTTAGAAGTTACTTAGAAGTTTATGTATCTATTTATGTTTTCTAAAAATTCTCTGATATTTAGACAATGTTTTGTAGGATTCCAAACTTATCATATGTTAGGCTTGAATGAAATAGTTATAAAAAATTGTCTTTATCCTTTTTATTAAGGTGATATTAATGCTTTAGCCTTTGTTTCAAAATAGTTTGTTTGTTCTATATATAGCTTGCCACATTGCTTGCACAAAACAGCACAAATGCGGCTAGTTTATAACTGAATATGTTGCTCAATAGGAGCTTCTAAACCAGTACATTACAATGATATGATTAAAGTTCTGAAATAAAGAAAAGAGGTTTGTCTTGAAAAAGTGGAATTATTTAGGGAAGCATGGACCAAGATACCATTAAGATCATTATTTCTCTTATAAGCTGCTACGAGTCTAACATTTTGATAGGAAGTAAATTATAATCTCAAAAAGTGTCTTCTTGCTGTAGAACAAAGTTGTTTGGCAGAGGTGAGATATGTCCAAACAAAAGGTATAAACTAGTGATTAAGATAATTGGAAGTCAGCTGTCCCTGATAGGACTGGAATATAAATTAGGTTTGGGACCATTATAGAAGTACAATTAACATCAGGGTTAGGGTTATTTATATTAAGAATAAGGGTGGGATTACAGATAGAATTAAGAAAGGAATTAACATTAGAGTTAGGTGACAATGACAATTGCAGGTTTTGCGTTTGGTTAAGAAGAGGCATCTTTAAACTCAAAATGTAACTGTACAAAATCCTTATCATTAGGGACTGCAATCAAAATTTTCTCATTAGGACCTAGTAGTTGATTAAATTTGGAAGAAGTATCAAAATTTTTTGAACATCATTGATTATCTAGCAAATTTAATCCATACTTATTGTTGTCTGTTGCTATATAATGGTGCAATTTGGACTTAATGGAGCATAGAAAATGGTTAGAATACCGTCCTGTGTGCAACACTTCAGAGAAAGTCAGAGTAGCATTATATGACATCTTGTTGGGACTTAATCAGTCCATGACAAACGTTTGAGATAATAACCAGTTTTATAAAATAAGGCATGTATATATGTGAGTATAAAAAGGACACACGTAGCCAAAATCAGTGTGATTTACACAAATATCTTTGTATCTAAGAAAGTGATATTATTTTGATTAATAGTAAACTTAGGGTTATGGGTTAGGTATTTTTATTTAAGAATCCGTTTCCTAAACACAAGAAAAATGAAATCATTCTCCTTGTGTAGGCAAGAGAGGATGGTTGGTCCTGCCATAATGCCTGTTTTCACTTCCCAACACATTAAAGCAAGATTTCTTAAGGGTTAAGTTTTGATTTATAAGGTTAGGTAAGCCAAAGTTTAGGGTTAGGTTTAGAAAAAAGTTTTTTTTGAGGAAATATTTTTGTTCCCAACCTTATAGAGTAGCCCTCCACCTGAACACCCCTTACTTTCAAAAAACTATGGGGTTCAGTTTGCAGCTTTTGCATGGGTTATCCAAGTTTTTTGGATGAAGCTTTTTTCTTAATCAAGAATTTCTTTTCTTTTTCCAATTCCATATTCAAACTGAAAGCAAAACAAAAAGTACAAAAAAAAAAGAAGTACAGTAAGTCCTAGTAGCAAGTCCTTCTTTTAACCTGTCTTCCTTCAACTGGCAACCTTTCTCAGAATTTATAGGGTGATCCTTTCCCAGGTGGGTTTAAAGAGTTCCCTAATTAGCCTTTCTTAAAGTGAGCCACACCACTTTTGTTTGTTATAAAATCTAAATCCCTTTTTATTTTTTTCCAATCATACAATGGACCTTTAGTTTGTGTCTTTAAGTGCTCTATGTTGATCTAGTAAATTCCATATCAAAAAAATTCTAACACAAAATAATCCAAAAAGTTTTACCTTTATAAGTGCTTCAAATAACTTTTTCCTACTTATTTCTATTTTGTAACTGTCCATATCATTAAGTGCCATGACATAATAGTGATCCACTTCCTAACGTCCCCTGTACTCTCTTGTCTATCCTTTCTTAAAAATATTCATTAAAAAAGTATTAAATAAATACATAATTTCATCTTCTTCTAAAAATTATTTTCCCTCCTTTGTTCCCCTGTGGCCCCACATCTTCCTATTCCTATTTTCCTTCCATTCGTTTAACCCTCCCAGAAAGTTCATCCCCAATTTCTTCATCCAACTCTTTTCCGTTCTTTTCCTTTTCCAGTCTGTCTACTTTTTATTCCCTTCTAGGCCATACATCTTCAAGGATTCCAGCCCACAAGACATGAACTGCTTTATCAGGTAGGTATCACGTAAATATGTTCTTTATTCTTCTTTATAAAGTATATATGTGGGAGAAAATTAATGACCCCAAGCATAAGCCAAAGCTATAGAAGGATGGCTTAAAAACAACAATGTTAATGTCCTGGCATGGCCGAGTCAGAGTGCAGATCTCAATCTACTTGAGAATTTGGAGCTGCACTTAAAAAAAGGCTGTTCACTCATGATCACCTTGCAACCAGACAGAGCTTGAGCAGTTTTGTGCAGTAGAATAGAAAAAAAGTGCAGTGTCCATATGTGCAAAGCTGTATAAGACATCTGTCCACACAAACACAAGACTGGAATGGCTGCTGAAGGTGCATCTACTAAACACTAAATTAAGTGAATACTTATGCAATGTATTATTTTATGTTTTATATGTGTAATTAATTTAGACCTATTTGCAGCAATATTTTTCACTTTAATATCAAAGTCTTTTTCTGTTAATCAATGTCAAAAAAGCCAAAATGAATTAATTGTGATTCAATGTTGTATAATAATAAAACATTTAAAAACAAAGGGGGTGAATAATTTTTATATGCACTGTAGTTCACATACAAACAACTACCAGTCCACACAGCTCCTCTGTCACACACTATTTGAAAGTGCTGCCTGACTGACACTGATCTGAATTAATGCAGAGTCAGTTTAGTTTTGCTAAAGATTTATCCTTCACACAAGTTCTTACTTTCTGTTAAGGCACCAGTAAACACAAAGTCACTGGTCAGCCACAACTTTAAAAACCACCTGCCTAATATTGTCAGTCCCCCTCATGCCACTAAAACAGCTCTAACCTGTTGAGGCATGGACTCCACAAGACCTCACAAATATGTCCTGTGGTATCTAGTACAAAGACATTAGCAGCAATCCTTTAAGTCCTGTAAGTTGCAAGGTGGTGGCTCCAGCACACCCTACAGATACATGATCGGTTTGAGATTTGGGGTATTTGGAATCCATGCCAACACCTTGAACACTTTCATGTTCCTCAAATCATTCCTAAACATTTTCCTGCTGAAATTTGCCACTGCCATCAGGGAATACCATTGCCAGGAAAGGTTGTACATGGTCTGCAACAATGTTTAAGAGGTGTTACATGTCAAAGTAACACCCACATCAATGCTAGGGCCCAAAGTTTCCCAGAAGAACATTGCCTAGAACATCATACTGCCTCTGTTGACTTATCTTCTTTATATAGTGCATCCTGCTGCCATCTCTTTCCCATGTAAATGACACAACGCACATCTGGCGTCGACATGATCTGAATGAAAACATGATTTATCAGACCAAACCACCTTCTTCCATTGTTCCATGGTCCAGTTCTGATGCTCATGTGTAGGTACTTCCAAGTTGGACAGGGGTGAGCATGGTATACTATCAATTAGCACAACATACACTTCTTTGAAAAAGCCCGTAGGTATTGAGTCAAGGGCGCAGATGGAGGGTGTCAGTTGAGAAATTATCCTACATAGTTCAGGCAGATTTATTCTGATTAAATAATTTAACTCGCTTAAAATAGATTACTGGGATTACAGTAGCTCTTCTATGGGATTGGACCAGACAAACTAGCCTTTGATTGACCCTGTTGGTGGTACACCAGTTGTCTTTTCTTTGACCACTTTTGGTACATATAGACCCAGTCGTCTAGCCATCGCAATTTTTCCCATGTCAAAGTTGTTCAGATCCTTATGCTTGCCAATTTTTCCTACTTCCAACACATTCATAGATAGATCATTCAAGTACTGACTGTTAACTTACTGCCTAATATTTACTACTGTTTGATATGTGTCAATGTAACAAGATAAACAATGTCATTCACTTCATCTATCAGTGGTTTTAATGTTGTAGCTAATCAGTGTATATATTAATTTATTCAATGGCTTTACCCTAACTACAAGGCTATAAACAATGCAGTTCTCAAAACCAAAAGTAAAATGTGCCTGACTCTTTGATTCTTGTTGATACTTTGTCCTGATTTCTTCAGGGACAGCTTTTCTTTACTACACATGGAAGGTTAATCAGCATGCTTTCTCTTTCTTTGTCCAAATGTTTTTCTCTGTCTTGATGACTTTTATTGCTGGTTATACTGCAGTTATAATGTTTTGAGGTTCCACACACAGTGCTTGTCTTTTTCTAGCATCATGTATATTGAGGGGCTCATTATCATTCAACCCCTTTCTTCAACAAGAAGGACATGTTGCTTTTACATAGGTCTCTTTTGCTTGTGCACCTTGCTGTCCTTGAGCAAATCTGGATTCAATGGCACCCACATCTAACTCTGCTAAAGGTTGTCTTCTGCTCTTACAATGGGGCACCAGATTGCCTTTTGGAGTAGAAGGGTCACTCCAGCTTTTTTGGAGTCACACCTACCTATACAGGAATGCCAGGTACAAAGCAGACAGAGAGTGCAGATCTAGTGCTAGCAATAGATTGCAAAGGAAAGAGTCAACAATTTACCATAGGTTAACTGGATAAACTTAAGTCCAAACTTTTGATTGATAATTGGTACAAAGTTTTCTCCATCAAGATTGTCAATGGATGAAATATACCCTTTGTTCAATGACCAAGTATAGTAAATGGTACAGGACTGAAACATCTGAGCCACTACCAGTGTCATTCATCTGTGACTGATACAGTCTTATTAGGTAGCAGATCTAGAAAGTGAATTCCAAAGAGAGACCCAGTAAAACATCTGTGCAGCTCCCTGTTTAGTTGAAGATAAGGGTTAAGTGTCAGTGAAGAGGTGAATAGTTGTAGCTATTAAGTTTCATGTAACATGCCAAAAGAAAGTGGGTAAGGACACTCTGCCCTACAAACGAATGTTATTCTGTCATATAGCAGAGCTGTCATCAACATAATAATGCCAATATGTATCTCATCTAGGTTGTTGAATTAATTGTCAGAAAGTTTCTTAATTGAAGACTAAAGAATCCTGTTGAAATATTTACAAGGTTACATGCATTAAAGAAGGTTAATTGGAGAATATGTGGGTAGAAGCTGAAGATAAGTTTAAAGCTAACCTGTTTCTTAAGAAAAATAGAGAAATTTGCACAAGTACAGAATGAGTCACATTGCATGGTAGAGTGGGTTAGCAGGGGACATCAGAAAGAATTACGTGCTGTCACTTGGTATGCCAGTATTAAATCCTCAGAGAGTACCAGAATGAAAGGGGCATTGAAATTATAGAATAAAACTTTTTTTATATTTAATATTTTGACTCAGGATGGTAAAGCCATGCTGATAGGAGGCAAGCACCCTGTCTTACAAAGCCATGTTTCAGATCTTCTGAGAGAGAGATTAAGACCATGGATTACTGGTAGGACTGCAGTAAAAACACTCCATATTAATATCTGGTGCAACTGTACATGAAGTTCCTCAAATGCCTTTCCTATTAAAACTGCTTCTTGCTGTAGAGTCTAGGGACAAGAAACACTACCGGTCAGTCACTGGTCCCGCTTAAAGTAACTAGTTAAAAGGAGAAGCAATTAAAGGATTAAAATGGCACTTTTTCAAGATTCATTCATTTATTCATTTTTACATACTAATCTACTATAAGGACTGCAGGGAACTACTGCCTAGCTGGCAACATCAAGAGTAAGGTTGGAAGATTTCAATCAACTGCAAGATACTCTCACACACACACCCACACTGGAATAATTTGCTGTTGCCAATCAACATAACATATCTTTGGGATGTGAGATAAAAACCATTAACAGTTTAGATTTAATGACTTGCTATTGCACATCTAGTAGTAACTTGCTACTATGTAATGCAAAGCTTTTATTACAGTTTTATTACACAGCAGTTAAAGACTTTTATACATTCTATAAGTAGCCCATGTTCTATTGTTGTCATTGGTGCTTTCATGGATCTTAATAAGACCAAACAAAGAATTTCAGGTCTCATTACATAGCTGCCTGAAAGATGAACATAGGTAGCTCCACAGCATTCACAGTTTGGGTTTTGTTCTGGAGTCACTTTAGACAGTTTTATGTTAGAAATGTATGCCTGTTATACAATGTTTAGGTGAAATATAGTATGCTTAGTTCAAATTGAAGAACAACTCCTCATTTTAAGTTCTAATGAAAAAATCTGTTTTCCATCATTCCCTAACATCATCTATGGGTGAATTCTATAAAATGTGTTGATAAAAATCTCACAATTTTATCTTAATCCTCCTTAAACCCAGACAGTATTACTTGAAGAACAGAGATTAATGGAAAATCAGCAGAATTAGGCATCCTATTTTTCTGAATATTTCTAACTTATATATATATATATATATATACAGTATATAGTATACATTTATATATATAAAAAATAATGTTGCAGGGATATCATATTTATGAGATAGCTGTTCAAAAGCTGTACTGTACTGATAATGATATACTGATGATGTCTCAAGCAGCATGGCCTCTGCAATTATATGATTAATGCTTGTGATAGCAGCACATGTTCTCATAACCAGCTGGATTTCCCTGCAGCTCCTACAACTGTACTCTTATGTATTTATTTATCTATATAATAATCTTGTGTAGTTTTGCTACAATATACTCATTTACGGATTGATGCTATCATTAGAGTATGATTTGTTTCCCAAATGTGGTTACAGTGTGTCTTACCGCACTTGTAATAGGGAGTGCTTTTATAAGTTACCTATAACCAATCAAAATTATTTCAATAGTATATAGGGTTTTACTTATTAATTATGAGTATTTATATATATATATTGTGAGATATGGCTGACCATTCATCCCGGCCAACACCCCCAGGCCGCCAGATGGAGCAGGGAATTATGGACAGTGGACTTTTAATGCACAGCCCTGCTGGATACCATGGGGGCCGCCAGGAGTCGCTGCAGGGAGGCCCAGTGACTAATATGTGCCCTATAACCCGGAAGTGCGTCTTAGTCACAGCGACAGAGGGAATGACGTACTTCCAGGATGAAAAAGAAGAGTTTTTGATCTGACCTGGAGGTGCTAGGAAGTCACATGGACTGAGGGTTCAGAAGCACTTCCTGGTCAAGGACTATAAAGCACTCTGGGAAATCCCAGACGGACGAGCTGAGCTGGGTGGAAGGGTGGCAACGCGTCTGGGAGAGTGGAGGATTGATTAGTGTATTGATTATTGTGTAATTGTATGAGTATTGTGGAGACGAGGGTGCTTTGTGCACTGTATAGTTCAAATAAATACTATATTTGGATTTTATCTGGTGTCTGGCGTGGTGTCTGAGGGTTCAAGGGAGTGACAGCGCCCCCTATCTGTCACAATATATATATATATATTTTACTAAAGCTTAGTATGCAAGATCATGTGTGCTGACTTCAATATTCCTATGCTAACTGTTTTTAAAAAGTTTATAATATTAGATTAGGTGTGAAACAAAATTGCAGCATGGGCTAGTCTCCTTGGCATGCACATTTGTAAGTCAAAGAGATTATACCTACACAATGTATCATTTTTTGTATAATATTTGTGAAATTTTCTAGACAACTTAGCTTTTGTCACACTAGTAGATACTTCAGTGATCTGCTATAAAGTTAATTAAAGATGTAAATACAAAATTGTGTTTGGTGCTTTTATTTATTAATTTATTTTGCAAGACTAAAATAAATACATCCATCCATCCATTTTCCAACCCACTGAATCCGAACACAGGGTCACGGGGGTCTGCTGGAGCCAATCCCAGCCAACACAGGGCAGGAACCAATCCCGGGCAGGGTGCCAACCCACCACAGGACACACACAAACACACCCACACACCAGGGCCAATTTAGAATCGCCAATCCACCTAACCTGCATTGTCTTTGGACTGTGGGAGGAAACCAGAGCGAACCCATGCAGACACGAGGAGAACATGCAAACTCCACGCAGGGAGGACCCGGGAAGCGAACCCGGATCTCCTAACTGCGAGGCAGCAGCGCTACCACTGCGCCACCGTGCCGTCCATTGTGAATATTCAGATTAACAGAATTAATTAACACAGTGTTAAAAATTACAAAAATCAATAACATGGTAAAGGACTGATGGCATGATGGAGAAAGTATAACTCTAGGAGAGCTAGTCAGTTTGCTACCTAGTCCCTCTGTCGCCAGTCTCACTTGATGTAGCTATTAACTCTACATTCTGGTATCAATGATTAAGGTGATATTGTGTGGATGACGCAATGTACAAGTTAATGGGGGAGTTGTTAGTTTATTTCGCTGCCAGGGAGTTATATCTTACTTTCCAAAAGAGGCTTCTAGACCTGAGACAGAAATTGCAAAAGCATCTAGGAGACTGAGATGAGAAATAAATTGGGAGTAGAAAATGGTCAATAAGTAGAGTAGCCATTATAAACTGGATAAAGAATCATACCAAAAAGGAGTATTGCTTCCTGATAGCAGTACTAGTAGACCTAGTAATTTTAGGTACACAGGTAGATTTAATTTTACCAAAAATTTAAAATTCTAAATGATTGCCATGTTGCTGTGAAAATTCACAAGGGGTTATCAGCCCCTGAAATTTCATAAAAGCATTAAAAGTTTGTACAGCACATTTAGGAGTGTTGCCCGTAATTGTAATATGCTGTATGTATGTTATTAAGAATATCTTTAATTAGATCTTCATTATTGTTTGTTCAGAAAAGAAAAAAGAATCTTATAATGTTACTGTCATTTGTACTTTATAATCCCTGTAATTATGATTCCTGTTACAACCTAAAAATGTTCATGCTGGGTGAATTGCCAACTTTAGCTATTTTGAGTAAGTACATAGGCTCACCACCTATGGGAGGGGTCAAGGAGGTCGGGTGCAGTGTGAGTTGGGTGGTGGCCGAAGGCGGGGACCTTGGCGGTCCGATCCTCGGCTACAGAAGCTGGCTCTTGGGACGTGGAATGTCACCTCTCTGAAGGGGAAGGAGCCTGAGCTAGTGTGCAAAGTTGAGAGGTTCCGGCTAGATATAGTCGGACTCACCTCGACGCACAGCTTGGACTCTGGAACCAATCTCCTTGAGAGGGGCTGGACTCTGTACCACTCTGGAGTTGCCCCCGGTGAGAGGCGCCGAGCGGGTGTGGGTATACTTATTGCCCCCCGACTTGGAGCCTGTACATTGGGGTTTACCCCGGTGGACGAGAGGGTAGCCTCCCTTCGCCTTCGGGTGGGGGGATGGGTCCTAACTGTTGTTTGTGCGTATGCACCGAACAGCAGTTCGGAGTACCCACCCTTTTTGGAGTCCCTGGAGGGGGTGCTAGAGGGCATACCTTCTGGGGACTCCCTCATTCTGCTGGGAGACTTCAATGCTCACGTGGGCAATGACAGTGAGACCTGGAAGGGCGTGATTGGGAGGAATGGCCCCCCCGATCAAAACCCGAGCGGTGTTTTGTTATTGGACTTCTGTGCTCGTCACGGATTGTCCATAACGAACACCATGTTCAAGCATAGGGGTGTTCATATGTGCACTTGGCACCAGGACACCCTAGGCCTGAGTTCGATGATCGACTTTGTGGTCGTGTCGTCTGACTTGCGGCCACATGTCTTGGACACTCGGGTGAAGAGAGGGGCGGAGCTGTCAACTGATCACCACCTGGTGGTGAGTTGGCTTCGATGGTGGGGGAGGATGCCGGTCAGGCGTGGTAGGCCCAAACGTGTTGTGAGGGTCTGCTGGGAACGTCTGGCAGAGCCCCCTGTCAGAAGTAGCTTCAACTCCCACCTCTGGCAGAACTTCGACCATGTCCCGAGGGAGGTGGGGGACATCGAGTCCGAATGGGCCATGTTCCGTGCCTCTATTGTTGAGGCGGCTGACCGGAGCTGTGGCCGTAAGGTGGTCGGTGCCTGTCGTGGCGGCAATCCCCGAACCCGTTGGTGGACACCGGTGGTGAAGGATGCCGTCAAGCTGAAGAAGGAGTCCTACAGGACCCTTTTGTCCTGTGGGACCCTGGAGGCAGCTGATAGGTACCGGCAGGCCAAGCGGAATGCGGCTTTGGTGGTTGCTGAGGCAAAAACTCGGGCGTGGGAGGAGTTTGGGGAGGCCATGGAGAACGACTTTCGGACGGCTTCGAGGAGATTCTGGTCCACCATCCGGCGTCTCAGGAAGGGGAAGCAGTGCAGTGTCAACACTGTATATGGTGGGGATGGTGCGCTGCTGACCTCGACTCGGGACGTTGTGGGTCGGTGGGGGGAGTACTTCGAAGACCTCCTCAATCCCATTAACATGCCTTCCAATGAGGAAGCAGAG
The DNA here is from genome assembly GCF_900747795.2 of Erpetoichthys calabaricus. NCBI lineage: Eukaryota > Metazoa > Chordata > Cladistia > Polypteriformes > Polypteridae > Erpetoichthys > Erpetoichthys calabaricus. The sequence continues at coordinate 63,772,908 of NC_041400.2, forward strand.
CCTGGGGACTCAGAGGTGGGCTCCCCCATCTCTGGGACTGAGGTCACCGAGGTGGTCAAAAAACTCCTTGGTGGCAGGGCCCCGGGGGTGGATGAGATACGCCCGGAGTTCCTCAAGGCTCTGGATGTTGTAGGACTGTCTTGGTTGACACGCCTCTGCAACATCGCATGGACATCAGGGACAGTGCCTCTGGATTGGCAGACTGGGGTGGTGGTCCCCCTCTTTAAGAAGGGGGATCGGAGGGTGTGTTCCAACTACAGAGGGATCACACTCCTCAGCCTCCCTGGAAAAGTTTATTCAGGGGTCCTGGAGAGGAGGGTCCGTCGGATAGTCGAGCCTCGGATTCAGGAGGAACAGTGTGGTTTTCGTCCTGGTCGCCGAACAGTGGACCAGCTCTATACCCTTAGCAGGGTCCTGGAGGGTGCATGGGAGTTTGCCCAACCAGTCTACATGTGTTTTGTGGACTTGGAAAAGGCATTCGACCGTGTCCCTCGGGGAATCCTGTGGGGGGTACTCCGAGAGTATGGGGTACCGGCCCCCCTGATAAGGGCTGTTCGGTCCCTGTACGATCGGTGCCAGAGCTTGGTCCGCATTGCCGGCAGTAAGTTGAACCCGTTTCCAGTGAGAGTTGGACTCCGCCAGGGCTGCCCTTTGTCACCGATTCTGTTCATAACTTTTATGGACAGAATTTCTAGGCGCAGCCAGGGCGTTGAGGGGGTCCGGTTTGGTGGGCTCAGGATTGGGTCACTGCTTTTTGCAGATGATGTTGTCCTGTTTGCTTCATCAGGCCGTGATCTTCAGCTCTCTCTGGATCGGTTCGCAGCCGAGTGTGAAGCGGCTGGAATGAGAATCAGCACCTCCAAATCCGAGACCATGGTCCTCAGCCGGAAAAGGGTGGAGTGCCCTCTCAGGGTTGGTAGCAAGATCCTGCTTCAAGTGGAGGAGTTCAAGTATCTCGGGATCTTGTTCACGAGTGAGGGAAGAATGGAGCGTGAGATCGACAGGCGGATCGGTGCGGCATCCGCAGTAATGCGGGCGCTGCATCGGTCTGTCGTGGTGAAAAGGAGCTGAGCCGCAAGGCGAAGCTCTCAATTTACCAGTCAATCTATGTTCCTACCCTCACCTATGGTCATGAACTATGGGTAGTGACCGAAAGAACGAGATCGCGAATACAAGCGGCTGAAATGAGTTTCCTCCGCAGGGTGTCTGGGCTTTCCCTTAAAGATAGGGTGAGAAGCTCAGTCATCCGGGAGGGGCTCAGAGTAGAGCCGCTGCTCCTCCGCATCGAGAGGAGTCAGATGAGGTGGCTCGGGCATCTGATCAGGATGCCTCCTGGACGCCTCCCTGGTGAGGTGTTCCGGGCACGTCCAACCGGGAGGAGGCCCCGGGGAAGACCCAGGACACGCTGGAGGGACTATGTCTCTCCACTGGCCTGGGAACGCCTTGGGATTCTCCCGGAAGAGCTAGAAGAAGTGGCCGGGGAGAGGGAAGTCTGGGCATCTCTGCTCAAGCTGCTGCCCCCGCGACCCGACCTCGGATAAGCGGGAGACAATGGATGGATGGATGGACAAGTGTGTGAATTCGTATCCTGGGATGAAGCACTAAATTCTATCTTGTGTTTTATGATTTCAAAGAAGTCTCACGTTGTAAATGAGCCCTTTAATGACAGCAAATTAGAAAATGTGTTTATTTTTTAATCTTTTCTTTATTGACTTAAAGTGACCGATATAACATTTTTGTTATTTAAATGTTTTTAACAAACAGTTATATTTAAAAATAACACTGACAATAGAATATGACTGTATTCATATATAGACTACATAAAGTAAATGTTTTACAATATCATGCAGTTTAAAGCACAACCCTAATAGGCTGTGGTAACTGAAAAAGCTTTTATATGTGTTATAGTTGTTGGTTGTGAAGGATTTATGGCTATGTCTAGTTGAAATTCACAAGGCAGTGTGCTGTCATGGTTAAGGCTTTGGATTTCAAACCCTGAGGTTGTGTCTTCAAATCCTGCGACTGACACTGTGTGACCATGATCATGTCACTTTACCTCCCTGGGCTTCAACTGAAAAAGCAAAAGAAGTTTAACCAATTGTGTCTCAAATTTTGTAGTAATTAGCCAAATAGGTTAATAATAGTATTTCTTAAACATAACATTGTTGAAAGAAGTAAATGATGTACTGTAGAATTAAAACTGATGTTTAGACCTCAAATAAAATTGTTGACCATGATACATGATAGTTCATTGTGCTGCTTTGCCGAGAACTTAACGTTGTCAGAGAATATTGAATCATTATAATCTCCAGATACTACAGTTTTTAGGTCATTTTTAGTGCAATGTAAATACTGAGTATATATATTGGTTTATAATGGTATATATAATGGTTTAAAGAAACACATCACTTGCTAAAAAAGGTAGGTGGGTCATTTAAGTTTCTGGGCACTATGCTGTCACAAATTGTACCATTTTTATGTGTGAGCCTTGCTGGTTTTGCAACCAAAACATGCTGGTTTTATCTACGTACTTATATCAGTTTTGCGTACAAAACATACTGGTCACGCATACGCACCCTGTTACAGCTTTCTGTGCGAACTATACTGGTTTTTCATGTGATCTTCAAAAGCAATGGGTGGGACAAAAGTAAGGAACTCAAGGGCAGGTAGAGGCATTTCAAATTCATGAAAAGAAGTGGGTAGTAGAAGGAAGGAAATACAGTGGTACCTTGGTATATGTCTGCTTTGGAATAAGTCCAACTTGGTATACGTCCTGTTTGGACGCGAAAAATGTTGCTTGGTATACAAATTTTGTTTGGAATACGACTCACGTGCTAGAACACCACGTGTGGTATAGCGGGTCCGAAGCTTCAAAAAAAGGGCCAGGTTTTAAACCGTATAGCCGTGTCATTCTCCGTGGGCACGATTGTACGACCGCGGGGGAGTTAATGACGTAGTTGGAGCGAGTCGCACCTGCACAGGTGGGCTGTGCAGGAGGAAGAGTGAGACTGCATTTTTAACCTTGGATTTTATCGGATTTATTTATTGTTGTTTTTATCCCCACTGAACACTTGTTTTTATGGATATTTACTAAATAATCATTTATTGAAACCAGATGCACTGCACTTTTTGTTTGCACACTGATTTTTGTTTTAAATAAAAGCACTTGGCATTCTTGCACTATCCCCTGGCTTCATTTGAGAATTGTCCTCATTTGTCAGCTCATCTCAGTGACATTACCGATGCTGTCGGGTTCAGGGCTCCCCGTAAGGACGTATGGGAGCATGGAGCGGACCTGCATCATCACACCGTGTGCTACCCTACGCTGCCCACGGGCATCAGTACGCCAGTTGCTAGCATTCAGTGAACAACCCGCGCTATAACACTATGTGAACTTTCACGTGATTTTGTGTTTTTTCGCGTAAATTTGAATTAATTGTTGAAAAGTATGAAGGTGGCATGCGTATCTGGGACATGGCTGCTGCATACCATATGCCGAGAATAACAGTATCTACGATTGTGAAAAACAAAGATGTTATTAAAAAGTAAAGTGAGGTTAAATTATCATATATTTCATCTAATTGCTTTTGTATTTATGTATTTTAGTATTAAGCAGTGTTTAAATTATTTTATACAACCCCATCAATGTATAATATGCCAATAACAATAGGATTTTTTTTCATGGGTACGGATTAATCATTTTCCTTTTATTTCTTATGGAAAAAATTTGTTTGGTATAAGTCAAAGGATCTGGAATGGATTAAGGATGTATACCGAGGTACCACTGTATTTACTTTTTTTGCACAATATGTTTGTGACGTGGGATGTCACCTCTCTGAAGGGGAAGGAGCCTGAGCTAGTGCGCGAAGTTGAGAGGTTCCGGCTAGATATAGTCGGACTCACCTCGACGCACAGCTTGGACTCTGGAACCAATCTCCTTGAGAGGGGCTGGTCTCTGTACCACTCTGGAGTTGCCCCCGGTGAGAGGCGCCGAGCAGGTGTGGGTATACTTATTGCCCCCCAACTTGGAGCCTGTACATTGGGGTTTACCCCGGTGGACGAGAGGGTAGCCTCCCTTCACCTTCGGGTGGGGGGACGGGTCCTAACTGTTGTTTGTGCGTATGCACCGAACAGCAGTTCAGAGTACCCACCCTTTTTGGAGTCCCTGGAGGGGGTGCTAGAGGGCATACCTTCTGGGGACTCCCTCGTTCTGCTGGGAGACTTCAATGCTCACGTGGGCAATGACAGTGAGACCTGGAAGGGCGTGATTGGGAGGAATGGCCCCCCCGATCAGAACCCGAGTGGTGTTTTGTTATTGGACTTCTGTGCTCGTCACGGATTGTCCATAACGAACACCATGTTCAAGCATAGGGGTGTTCATATGTGCACTTGGCACCAGGACACCCTAGGCCTCAGTTCGATGATCGACTTTGTGCTCGTGTCGTCGGACTTGCAGCCACATGTCTTGGACACTCGGGTGAAGAGAGGGGCGGAGCTGTCAACTGATCACCACCTGGTGGTGAGTTGGCTTCGATGGTGGGGGAGGATGCCGGTCAGGCGTGGTAGGCCCAAACGTGTTGTGAGGGTCTGCTGGGAACGTCTGGCAGAGCCCCCTGTCAGAAGTAGCTTCAACTCCCACCTCCGGCAGAACTTCGACCACATCCCGAGGGAGGTGGGGGACATTGAGTCCGAATGGGCCATGTTCCGTGCCTCTATTGTTGAGGCAGCTGACCGGAGCTGTGGCCGTAAGGTGGTCGGTGCCTGTCGTGGCGGCAATCCCCGAACCCGTTGGTGGACACCGGCGGTGAAGGATGCCGTCAAGCTGAAGAAGGAGTCCTACAGGACCCTTTTGTCCTGTGGGACCCCGGAGGCAGCTGATAGGTACCGGCAGGCCAAGCGGAATGCGGCTTTGGTGGTTGCTGAGGCAAAAACTCTGGCGTGGGAGGAGTTTGGGGAGGCCATGGAGAACGACTTTCGGACGGCTTCGAGGAGATTCTGGTCCACCATCCGGCGTCTCAGGAAGGGGAAGCAGTGCAGTGTCAACACTGTATATGGTGGGGATGGTGCGCTGCTGACCTCGACTCGGGACGTTGTGGGTCGGTGGGGGGAATACTTCGAAGACCTCCTCAATCCCATTAACATGCCTTCCAATGAGGAAGCAGAGCCTGGGGACTCAGAGGTGGGCTCCCCCATCTCTGGGACTGAGGTCACCGAGGTGGTCAAAAAACTCTTTGGTGGCAGGGCCCCAGGGGTGGATGAGATACGCCCGGAGTTCCTCAAGGCTCTGGATGTTGTAGGACTGTCTTGGCTGACACGCCTCTGCAACATCGCATGGACATCAGGAACAGTGCCTCTGGATTGGCAGACCGGGGTGGTGGTCCCCCTCTTTAAGAAGGGGGATCGGAGGGTGTGTTCCAACTACAGAGGGATCACACTCCTCAGCCTCCCTGGAAAAGTCTATTCAGGGGTCCTGGAGAGGAGGGTCCGTCGGATAGTCGAGCCTCGGATTCAGGAGGAACAGTGTGGTTTTCGTCCTGGTCGCGGAACAGTGGACCAGCTCTATACCCTTAGCAGGGTCCTGGAGGGTGCATGGGAGTTTGCCCAACCAGTCTACATGTGTTTTGTGGACTTGGAAAAGGCATTCGACCGTGTCCCTCGGGGAATCCTGTGGGGGGTACTCCGAGAGTATGGGGTACCGGCCCCCCTGATAAGGGCTGTTCAGTCCCTGTACGATCGGTGCCAGAGCTTGGTCCGCATTGCCGGCAGTAAGTCGAACCCATTTCCAGTGAGAGTTGGACTCCGCCAGGGCTGCCCTTTGTCACCGATTCTGTTCATAACTTTTATGGACAGAATTTCCAGGCGCAGCCAGGGCGTTGAGAGGGTCCGGTTTGGTGGGCTCAGGATTGGGTCACTGCTTTTTGCAGATGATGTTGTCCTGTTTGCTCCATCAGGCCGTGATCTTCAGCTCTCTCTGGATCGGTTCGCAGCCGAGTGTGAAGCGGCTGGGATGAGAATCAGCACCTCCAAATCCGAGACCATGGTCCTCAGCCGGAAAAGGGTGGAGTGCCCTCTCAGGGTTGGTAGCGAGATCCTGCCCCAAGTGGAGGAGTTCAAGTATCTCGGGGTCTTGTTCACGAGTGAGGGAAGAATGGAGCGTGAGATCGACAGGCGGATCGGTGCGGCATCCGCAGTAATGCGGGCGCTGCATCGGTCTGTCGTGGTGAAAAAGGAGCTGAGCCGCAAGGCGAAGCTCTCAATTTACCAGTCGATCTATGTTCCTACCCTCACCTATGGTCATGAGCTATGGGTAGTGACCGAAAGAACAGAGATCGCGAATACAAGCGGCTGAAATGAGTTTCCTCTGCAGGGTGTCTGGGCTTTCCCTTAAAGATAGGGTGAAAAGCTCAGTCATCCGGGAGGGGCTCAGAGTAGAGCCGCTGCTCCTCTGCATCGAGAGGAGTCAGATGAGGTGGCTCGGGCATCTGATCAGGATGCCTCCTGGACGCCTCCCTGGTGAGGTGTTCCGGGCACGTCTAACCGGGAGGAGGCCCCGGGGAAGACCCAGGACACGCTGGAGGGACTATGTCTCTCGACTGGCCTGGGAACGCCTTGGGATTCTCCCGAAAGAGCTAGAAGAAGTGGCCGGGGAGAGGGAAGTCTGGGCATCTCTGCTCAAGCTGCTGCCCCCGCGACCCGACCTCGGATAAGCGGGAGACAATGGATGGATGGATGGATGTTTGTGAAAGGGCTTGGTGGTAATTACTTTTAACAGTATTTTGCCTTAAGCCTGAAAAGATCATGGGGATGAAGTTAGGTAAACATCTGGCTGGCTTTTTGTTTGCTCCTATCTACTGTACATGGCCACATCCTGAGTTGGTTTGTCATGTGGTGAGTGCGGCAATGCGCTGTATCAGCGCATGCTCCTAACCTATCTCTCTCTCTCTCTTTATCTATTGTGGCAGACAACCAAGGACCTTGACCCACCATGACGCCTAGAACAAGGAAGGACCGAGAGAGGGGCAATATATTCCCCTGGACACAAGAGGGCAGCCCCCTTGGATTCCTTTAAGACCACGGATATGGAACTGAGAAGTTCAGCCCTGTGGGGGTCTGTGGCTGCCACCAGGGGGCGCCTGGATGGTTCCTGAGCCAAAGACAACAGCACTCCCGCCCCACCAGGAAGTGCTTCTGGAACAGGAATGATGTATGACCGGAGTGCTTCCAGGTGCAAGGGCAGCACTTCAGCCACAGTAGGACCATCACGGAGCACCTGGAGCACATCTGGGGCAGGATAAATGGGGCCGCCTCACTCCATTCAGGGAGCCGGAGTCGGGCGGCAGTGGACAGAGCTTGCAGGAGACGAGTGGAGGCAGCAGAAGAAAAGAAGCACTGAGTATTGTGGTGGTTTGTGTACTGTGTTTGTGCTGTGTCTGCAAAAGAGAAATAGACGTGTGCGGTTTTGTACATCGTAAGCCTCAGTGTCTGTCTGAGTCTGGGCTGGTCTTTCACACCACATGATCGCTTGCTGTCAGCTACTTACTCACACAGCTTTTGCAAACCAGTTTCTTATTCTATGTTAACAACAAGGCAAACATTTTCTATGTGTACATTAATCTGCATCATTACAAACTGATTCATTATTTGAAAAAATAAATATTCCACATTTTGGACCTGCATGGGTCAAAAATGTTAAACTCAACTAATTTAACAAAGGAATCTGTGTTTTCAACAAAAAAACTGTGAAAATTAATCGAGTCCAATGTAATTTAACCTTTACAGTGCACATTAAACATCACAGTAAATCAAATTAATCAGATATTGGAGTATGAATATTTTGTCAGTTTCACCCATTTACCCACATTAGGCTAGGCAAAACTCAGCTGCATCTTAACAAAGGCATCTGCCTCGTCACAAAACTATGAAAGTTAAGGTGGCCCGATATGCTGTAACTCACCCATGCAGGTTCAAAATGTGGAATATTTAGCTTTTCAAATAATGCAGAAGTTCATAATTATGCCAATTACTGACACTATGTAAATATAAGCATGGCACTTCACTTGTGTGCCCTGGGGGTGCTCAAAAGAAGTGTAACCAGTTGTATCTAGATGTTGTGTGTTGGATATTGGCATAGTAAAGTGGCAATGTCAGTAGTAAGAATAGAAGTAGAACAAGTAGAATATTATGCCTTGTTGTGTGAATAAACATGGTTGCTGGTTGCAAGCAAATATGTAGATGAGAGTGAAAACGAAGACAGCGGAATGCATCTCCTTGTGTTCATTTCAGACTCAAGGTCAAATACTCTTAAAAATAATTGCCACCAAACCCTTTTGCAAACTTATTTTGTGAAAAAGAAAATAGCATACGAGTGCAAACCAATGAAGTTCACTCATAAACCAATAACAAACACACCTGAACCAGTGATACACATGTGCAAATCAATACAGTTCATATGTAAACTAGTAGTATACATATACAAGAAAATATTGTTCACATACAAACAGATAACATACGGACACGAACCAATATAGTTCACATGAATGAAACCAGTATTGTATGAAGTATGCATGCAAACCAATAGTGTTAACATGTAAACCAATAGATTACACACAAAAATGTATGATTTATGGCCAGTCTGGCCCCTCATAGGGTTGTGTAAATTGTAGCAGTGACAGAGAAACAAGGAATTCGCAGTTGAAAAAGAGTTTTAATGCATTTTGATGTGTGACCTGTAAGAAGACATAACTGCACAGACACAAGTTCAAAAGGCTTATTTTTATTAAGGGCAGTACCTTCACAATAAAACTATTCTTTTTTCTTTATTATTTTTAGTACAATTCTAGAAAAAAACTGTTTTTCAGCAGATTACTGATCAAATATTCTTTACTTGATAGGTTTAACTCAGGTTTTTGAACAAGTCATAATACAGAAACTGGTTAAAGCAGTAAATGACTTGTGGGTTAATACGGACATAGGCCACATGTCTACTCTTGTTCTCTTAAACCTGAGCTCAGCATTTAAATCCATGGACTAGAGTATTCTTGTTTTCATGTTTCAGCCAGCATTTTTCCCTTGGCTGTTGTTCACAGTTATGTTTCATGTCTATCTTGTTTAATGTTGTACCATTTAATTGTATTAATTTTTATTTTATTTATTATGTATATTTTTCTGTATGTATGTTAGAAAAGGGGAAGGGCCTTGTGCTTTTTGGGTGGTCCTGCAAAAGGCGGAGCCACCTGCCCGTCACCTCTATTTAAGGTAGGGCCTCCCATTGATTCCTCATTATTCATTGAATGTGCTGGAAACGGAGAGTGTTTTGGTGAGTTACCATGCTTTTCCTTTGCTTTGTGTTTTCTGGTTTTTGACCCTGTGCTTTGTTTTTGATTATGCCTCTTGGATTCTGTTTTGGAGCTGTGCTTACTGATTTTTTTTAACCTTTGCTCTGTCTTGACTGCAATTTTTGGGATTCTGTATTTGAACTTGTTTGCTATGTTTGTCTTGCCTTTCAGGCATCTCCTTGGGCTCTTTGGAGCTTTGTGCTTGCACAACCTTTTTTGTGAAAATAATTCCTTATTTTTATCAAGATTTGTCTTGGTCCTTTGGGATTCTAGTCGGGGTATTTTGGTGTTCTCCCCCCTGGAGTGGGCAACTTTGTACATATTTCTTGCAGTTGTGGAGCTGCCACAGTTATAACAAGTGCCATAATAAAAGTATTTCCTTCTTGTGGAGACTTAAATACTGACTACCAAGCTGCACAGGCATTTTCAAATTTGGTTTGGACACCAAAGGATAAAAAAGTAATATTTTTTTACTGACGATTGATAAATCATACCCTTGATATTTTGGCTTCAGTAGTTTTAAATATTACTATTGTCGTTGGTAGAGGGTATGACAGGAGTCAAGAGGAAATGTTGGGGTGCCAGCTGTGCCACCTTGCTTACTCAAAGTAATAAAGTGACTTAAAGTAACAAGTGCTTGATGGCATAATAAGGAAAGAAAAACAAAATTTAGCCACTGGCATTAGTTTATAGTCTCTGGAGAGTGGTCAGGCTTTTGGGTTGGAGCTCATAGCATTGGTGGCTCATCTCCAGAATGAGATGCCTCATTCTGGGAGTGCTTTGCTTTAATAGCTCCTGGGCTGGAAAGGGCAGGAACCTCAATGGACATCTTCTCAAAGGGCAGGGACCTTAATGGACATCTTCTCTGAGCTGTGACTGACAAAAGAGACAGAAGAGTCAGCAGTCGCACTCCCTGTTGTCCTAAGGTGGTAGTTCTTACCTTTGCTGAGCCTGGCAGGTGACTCTCTGATGTGAATGTGTGGCACTATATAGTTACCAATAGAGTGACTGCCTTACATCAGTTTTAAGATGTATGAAACACTGGAGACAAAAGGGGGGGGGGGAGGGAATGATTTTTAGAATAGTAAAGGTTAGGAACAAGACTGGGGAGGATTTAAGTTAAGATAAAGAAGATGAAAGATGAGCAAGGTGTTTTCTTAAAAGAGCATGATAGGAGCAATAAAAGATGGAAGAGGTACTTTGAAAAGCTGTTGAATGAAGAAAATTCAAGGGTAGTATCTGGGGATGGAGTGCTGAAGTACTAGTACCAAGAATAAGGAGGGAGGAACTTGTGAAAAAAATAATTTGGGAATTTTAAATGCTTTGAAAAATGCATTCCCCAAAACAGCATAGTTGTTGCACCAAGGACATTTTCTTAAATTTCAAGGAAAGGAATCAGTTTACATTGACTGAACCCAAGTGAAATTGCCATAATGTTTTGTTAAAGAAAATAAAATCCTTTAAGTCAAATAAATCCCTAAATAATGGTTGCCTAATTAAAGATAAATGAGAACTTAACCTCTCTTAGCAACTCTTGGCAAATGTTTATGAATGTGTGATGGTTTTCTTCTCAGATCTTCTTTGCAAATGTATAACCTTACATTAAATATAGATTGCCAAGATCCCTGTAAATGAAATCTGTTGCTGTGTCACATTGTACTGCGAATAAAAGTTCCTCTCATTTTGAAGGGCTGGAGAAATGAAAATTTTATTACCTCTTGATGTTCTTTTTGAAGGTAATAAGCTTGCTTTAGAGCAAAATTGGTTAACACGGCTACAAGGATGTAAAGCACAAATTCTTTTGATATTAAAGAAATCACACAGTATATACTAAAAGGAGCAAGGATATAAATAATTTAACTCATGTTATACATGAAGAAATAGATTTTGGAAAAACAAGAAAGGGGGTCACTTTCTCTGAGCTCATGATGCAGAATAAATGTTAGTCTTTCTCTCAAAGTAAAAAAAGAAAGACTTAAAGGTAATGCTGCTGTATTTATTATGGAATTGCAAAATAGGCACTAATGTGCAATAACCTTGAAAAGACACATTTTTATATAAAAATACATTTTGGCAGTTTCTGCATAATTACATAAACCATTATGCATGTATGCATGTATGTATTAACGCTTTTAACAAGTCATGTACATTAAAAGTTTTGAATCTGATATTTTCCTTACATAATAGCACAAGTTAGTGTTTAGGTCCAGGTTTGATTTATACTGTCTGTGCTGTCTCTTTAGATTTAGAATGCGTTTTCCATGTTTATATGGACTTCTTCTTTGGACTGTGGTTTCCCTTCACAGTATAAAGAGACATTCTGTTGAGCTAACTAGCAAAAGCAAAATGTGTGCGTACTGTATAGGAGAGCAATTCACACAGTAGGTGTCCCAGTTTTTATAAATATATTAGCAGTAGTATTACTCATGAAATTTTCTTCTTTGATTGCAAGTTCAACTAGAAGTGAATTCAGCACTCAGTCAGCCATGGTATGTGCTGGAATTTCATTGTTCAAATGAGCAGCTTCAGTGCTAACTGGCTTATCTGAAGGAGTTTTCTGTTTGTGGTGGGTGTGTTGTAGCACTTGGAAGGTTGATTTGGGGCTTCCTGTGTGGGGAGCACTTTGAATATGAGAAAAGTGCTATATAAAAGTAAAGAATTATTATTATTATTATTTGGTATTGGATTTATAATGCTGACTTAAAAACATAAAATAAATCCTAGTCACCTTAGTCACTTAGTTAGGGGGGTATAGCATCTTGAAAGGGTTTCAGTGTACTTTCAAACATTTGTACAAAATGTACCATTAACCAGTATATCTACTTTTAAGAAAACATGTGGCTTTCAACATTCTGACACATTTCATAATGTGAAACACTTTAATTATGTCATGTCTTAATCTCATCTGGCATTCAACTACTTCAGTGTTTCCTCATAGCTCAAACCTTGCTAATATGGTTATGAACACTTTTGATTTGGAGCTGAATTTCTTCTGTGCCATTCTTATTATGGAGGCAATTGACTTGGTTAAGGTTTAACAATTTCTCTTTATTTTAGGATTCTTGCTTGATTTTGTTATGTTTTAACAAATGATTATTTGCTTTATTATTTTATAAGAAGGTTTGATCAACCGAATAATGTATTGTATTTGTTTATTAATTATTTACTGGCTGTGTTTTCTTTAGAATAAGGATAACAAGGATAATAAGTTATGATTCAGCACTCACAGAATGGGTATGCGTAACAGATCCATATTACTAACCGAGAATGGTAAACCGGATATGGACGCAGGTACATGGCATGCCCATGGATGCAGGAGACATAGTGCGCAGGCGCCGACAGCGAGCGAAGTCTGATCCATCGAGAACGAAGGAGTCACAGCTCAGTAACGAAGGAGCTCAACTAACGTAAATAAGAAATGAGGCAACGCGCCCATATGTAATGACACAGGCACACAAAAAAGAGGATTCCGCGCTGCACCCCAGAGTCAAACGGAAGAGGCTACGGAGACCCCACAGGTCCACAAAGATAGTACGGAAGGCGTGTGAAAGTACGAAAGGCGCATGCGCCTACAACGCGCTTCTGAACTAAACGGCCACACTACACAGCATGGTCCACACGCTTCTAACACACCTACAGAGGCCCCACAGGTCCACAAAGATGCGAGCCCGCATGGATAAAAACCAAACAACTCGACTAACGGAGCTACAAAAATGAGCCCGCATGGACAAATACAATGTACATAGACGCCTACATCGCACGTCTGAAACTGCGGAAGCAAAGCAGGCACGGGTTCAAAACGAACGACCACAACTGACGGAGATACATACAGAAGCGAGCCCGCCTGAATACAATTAATGAACGTAGGCGCCTACAACGCGCCTCTCAAACAGCAGAGTGAATAGATAAACGGCAAAGAAAGGAACGACAGACGGCCGATGAACAATTCCGCCAATTAGCTGACAACGCATTCTGTAATGAGTCCACTATTAGTGGACATTCATTAGGATTAATGAATATACTTCTTTTGTTCGTCATCTACACCTTTATACTCCAATATATCTCATACATTCATCAATGTATTTCGGGTTACCCAACACCGGGGGTAAGCGAGCGAAGCGAGCAGGGGGCGGAGCCCCCTTGTAGAAGATATAAAACAGACACCAACAACCTACTGGATAGTGTCTTCTTTTTTTTCCATCTTAGAACAGCATAGCCTATCATGACTCTGCCTCTGGAGGAGCTCTGTAACTAGGATATGTTCTGCTTGGACAGAGAATGAAGACCATCTTAATACTGCTACAGCTATGAGAGTCCAGGTTGTGTACTTTATGTAGAAATTCTGTGTTTGCTTCCGCTTATGGTATGAAACTTAGATTATATTGAATAGTAAACCATCTTGCTATTTTGTCTGTGGTTTCCTGTTTGGGAATTAAGAACTCATTATTAAATCCAGATCAGTAAAGGTGACAGAAGATATTCTCAATAGGGTCTGTGCATATTCTTGTAGTCTTAGGTGAAACAACACTATATGAGAAAGGGTGTGCCTTAGTAGCTGAAGCTCCAACTCCCCAATGGGAATAAGACATGTGGGCACATACTGTAGTTTTAATAGATAGCATTTGGTAAATAAGCATTATAGGTAAAGATGTACCTTAGTGGCTGAGGCCCCAACTACCTAGTGGGCACACTATGGCTGACAGTCCTAGAGACCAAGAGAAGGAGCTACAGTGTACAGTATATTACTACAGTTTGGAGGAAATGCTTCCACATAGCAAAGAACCTTAAGGTTAGGTTATGGTCAGTGTGAAAAGAGACACATTTCTCAAGATATTACACATGCATTCCTGGAATTTGGATATTAACTCTTCCCTAGTCTTTTTCTAATCTCATTACGTAATACTAGTGTTATTATTCTTAAAATTGCATTCAGTACAACAGCCTTACACTTGCATTAGAGATTAGAGATTATGTTGCCAGGATAGGCTATGATCCTCTGAAACCCCTAATTGGATTTATCAGATTCTATAATGAATGGAAAGGATTTTTGCTTCCTCTGAAAACAAATAAATTGAGGATTTTGGGTCCCTCTGGGCAAGTTAACAATGCCATTTTTATTTTTCCCTATATCTTTGTTTCCATATCAATCATCTTTATTTATCATCACCATCTCTAATTTTATTGGTTTCAGTGTCACGGTGTGCACTATATTATGTACTTTCTTCAGAATCGTTTTCTCCATGTATCACTATTTAGGTCACTTAACTGAGATGCTTTGGTTTCTTTTAGGAAACAAAAGCAGCTACTTGTTGTTTCCAGGGAAAATTCACCTTTATTTTATAATTGCAATGCACAAGGTAATGTAAGAAAAGCAGTAGAGTGCGATTGTTGATGGAATGAAAGTGCAAGCACAAACTGACTATCAAGTCCAAGATGATCCAAGGTCCCTGTGTCTTATCTACTACTCAATCTGTTGCAAATCTAGAGTACCTGCTGGATTTGCAGGCACCTAAAGGCACATTTCATCTACCAGTAGATACATTGCGTTCTTCCATGTACATGTTTAACATTTCACTTGCCTGTTTTATTAGTGGTTTGTATTATTATAACAAAAATGACAACTCACTAAGTAGATATTCCAGCAAAAGTTGAACAGCCTCCTATGAAGATTCAACATATCAAACTGTAGGTCATCACATAATCAGTTAATTTACAAATTACTATAGCTGGTCACAGTCTGAAGAAACTAACACAGTGAAGTGGTATTATAGGTACAGACTATTAGAACCACATAACTGTGCACAGTTGGTGATATTACTAAGAAATAAAGAATACAATTACATTTCTAAAAATGAATGTATAGCTCACATCTATCTTTACGAAAGACCTTCACTCTCAGTGTGCTTAATCTTCTCTGTCAGCAGGAAAACATTTTAACTAAAGTTGACTGAGGTGATTTTAATTAAAAACCCTATGTTTAAACCTTCTTAAAATAATTAGATAATTATTTGTCAAAGAGCCACATAAATAAAAAAGATGCTAGAGTCAGGGATGAAACTCTGACAGCTCCATAACAATATTATTAGCTCAAACATATCCGCTCCAAAGTCCTGCTCTGAGATCAGAAATGACAGCTCATAATGGCAATGCCATCAATAGATACATGTGGGAACGATAACTTAAAATATTAGTAATATAAACAATAATTTGAGGGAAAATGATGTGTGGACATGCATGAATATAACAATTTTATACTGAGCCTTTAATAAAATGTTATGTAAGAAAGTGCCACATAAAAGTAATACTACAGCATATGTCTTAATTAAAAGACTTCATAATAAGTAATAAGACTTCAATCAATTAATGCACTTAATGCCCAGACATCAGACACATGCATATACTGTGCATATTTATAACATATCAAACATACTAGTATATATCTAAAGATCAACAATTAATTTAACCAGTCTCATGCTCAACATATCACAGATGAGCAGAAGACATCTCAAAAGATATCTAATATATATTGCAGTGCATATTCATACAGCATTCATTTACACATGTTACACACTGCAAACATTTCTGGATATAGCATAGCTTTCTGCTATATGCTGGTGTTAAATATACACACAATATTCAAAGTTGTGAAATCTGAAGTGTCTTCTGTAAGCTGCACATAAATATAAGGGAAATTGATCTTTTTCCAATTCATATTTCATATGTTCAGTTATTACTTTTATTTTGTGATATGATGCCAGGGCAGTTAGATCCTTATTATTTCTGGAATTTTTTTTTTTTTTTTAATTTATCTTGTTAGCATCTTTCATTGTCATGACATTCTATGTTATCGCTGTATGCTTTCCAATGTTACTTATAGTGTTGTGCACTTTGGGACATTGGAAGCAAAGGACTGTCTGTCTCTGAATTCTGTCACATTCCTACAGAGTATTTACCATATTTTGAGCTGGGTTTTGATGTGGACCACTGCATCTTGTCTGCACCATTTCTAGCTTTCTTTAAAGGATCTGCTATAATTTTGCTGAAAAATGCAAAAAGGAGAGCTAATGAATAATGAAAGATAATGAAAGATTAGGTCACTCAAGGTACTTAACTAATAAATTTATTCAACCTGTTATAGTGCAGCAGCACAAAATGGTGAACGGGCCTCAAAATAAACAAAAACCTAACCAAGTCTTCACTAGTCAGCCTCTGGAATAGGGCTCACTCCGGGGAACCAGACTCCACACTCAAGAGGCAGGTTTTCATTCCTATATCGATTCAATATGCGGCACTGGCTTAAAAGTTAAAAAAACAAAAAAACTGTAAATATCTCCAAACTGAGCTTCAAAGAAGATGGGAAAAACATTAAGCCTCTGGATTGGAAGGACAAGAACAATACAAATATTTAAAATGAAAGAATTAATTTATAAACAATCAAAGAAGAGAACAATAAATGAAAAAAAAACAAAACTGGAGGAAAAACAGTTGCCTATCCAATGCAAACAAGTCCAAATCCAAAAAGCCAAAGACAGAATCAAAAATTCACAAAAAAAGAATAAGAAAATTCAACAATATTCATTCTTATCGACCTTATTCCACCAATAGCAATGAACCTCTGAGGGATTCCCAGCTTGAAGTATACAGTGTGACACATGAGTCGTTGTCTTGCACCCCAAAGATGAGGCTGAGTCTCAGTACCTTAGCAAAACCAGCTTTATTCCACTCTAAAACAGGAACAGCAATGTTATTTATTGTATTGGGATCTACCATTCTACTATACACAGACACAGCAAACGGGCAGGGTCGGGACCAGGGCAGTGGCCAAGTTATAATGTTTCCTGCATCACCCATTAGGCGACCAGAGGTATGTGCATGGTAGCAGTTAGCTTGTAGTTGTTTCTGTGGTGCTGCAAACATGTGGTTGCCTTGGCAATGGACAAGCAACCCTCAACAGATGAGGCAGTTGCGGTTTTGGGTTTTGTCCTGCTGGGCAGAGTCTCAAAAGAGTGCAGAAGTCTCACAACTGGTTGAAGATAGTCCCTCAGCAGTGACATAACGGTGGTCCAACCTCTTGGGGTCCCATTCACAGAAAATAATAATAATAATTCATTACATTTATATAGCGCTTTTCTCAGTACTCAAAGCGCTATCCACACAGGGAGGAACCGGGAAGCGAACCCACAATCTTCCACAATCTCCTTACTGCAAAGCAGCAGCACTACCACTGCGCCACAAAACAAGGAATGTATCCTTTAAGCACATATACATAATACATACATCTTAAACAGTATTGATAGAAATTATAGAGAAACAAAAAATGTATGAAAAAAATTTTAAAAATGACACAATAAAATAGAAATAAAAAAGCCAGTGAACAAACTCTGGACAAAAATGTAACATAACCAAATGAAAGCACAAAAACTAAATTATTCTAAGCAAAGATCAAAAAAGTAATAACTAGGCAAAAACAAAGCTGAAGAGAACAATTTTTATATTATATTATATATATATAAATATATATATATATATATATATATATATATATATATATATATATATATATATATATATATATCCATCCATCCATCCATCCATTTTCTAACCCGCTGAATCCAAACACAGGGTCACGGGGGTCTGCTGGAGCCAATCCCAGCCAACACAGGGCACAAGGCAGGAAACAATCCTGGGCAGGGTGCCAACCCACCGCAGGACTATATATATATATATATATATATATATATATATATATATATATATATATATATATATATATATATATAGTGGAAATAACATGCCTTGACACTAGCAAAAAGGTTTGGGGCTGCCTCCCTGTATACTTGAAGTTTGGCTGAAAAATAGGCAAAAAATGATAGGTTGGAAGAGATACGAGTCCAAAACAGAACTGATTGGCAGATGGAATATGGCAGTTTTTAAGTCAGACAGGGGAAATGTCATCTGGACAGGAACCCGGAAGTAACGTCATCAAGTCCAGGTGGAATTTCCTGTGTTTGTTCTTCAGAGATAAAAGAGAAAGGATTAGTGCACTCTACTCTACTACCTTCTTTTGAGCCCTTTAGCTGCCTCCCCTGCAGAAGTGTGTGACAACAAATTATATATAATACATATATAATACATATATATAGAATACACTACCATGGCTGTCCGTTTGTCTGTCCAGGATTTTAAATCACCTGTAGCTCACAAACATCTCCATTGACCTATTGACCTGAAATTTGGTACACATATACTAAGTGACATCTACTATCCGGAGAGATGATTGACCTCCAAGATTATTCCTCTTTTTATTTTATTGTAGAATCAACTCTCGGCCATGGCCAGCAGGGTGCCCGTGCTGTGTATGTATACAGGTGCTGTTCTCATCCCTACCACCTTCACTGTTACTTCCCCTACCTCTTCATATCTTAAATCATTCCTGAGGCAGATTGAAGACTTAAGTGCTAGCTTAAGTGAAAAATTAAAGAAAACATACTAAGTAATTGCAACACAAACACTGAATCAGTTTTAATGCGAAAAGATGCTGATGAAAGAAAAGAAGAAGCAGGCCGCTATGGTGGAGAAAAGAAGAGCTGCTCAGCAAGCAGCAAGCGCATCAACCTCTGAGCAAACGAATGCTAAACGTAGAGAGAATGAGTATGAAAACTATGAATGCTCAAGTCAAGAAATTATTCGCTGTTACTGGTACATATATATTAAAATACAGCAGGGAGAAGGAGCAAAGTTTCAAAGAAAACATAAAACCAAATGCTAAATTACTAACAAAAAGCGGTAAAATACAAAAAGTGGCAGAAAATACAACAAACAACATCAAAACGTCAAAAAAAGATCCAAAAACTCTAAAGAACAACTAAGCCTTTCCAGAATCCTAAATCTAAAACCAAAATAGAGAACCAAAAATCAAAAGCCAGAAAGAAAAAAGAAAAGTAAATAGTCAAAGAACTCTTAAAAAATTAAAAAGTAAACCAATTACATTGTGACCAGAAGGTATGTAATGCCATTTCTATTAAAAGAGTGGTATACTGAAATATTTATAGCTGTCAAGTGCTGTAGTCTGACCTAATTACAGCACCTGAAGACATTAACTTAATTAGGAGTCTCATTGCAAAACCTTATTGTCATTAACAAATAAAAAGAAACACACTAAACTAGAAGAAACAGTAAAGGAGAACAATCAACCAAAAATAAACTTAAATTAGAAGCACAATACAAAAAAAAAAAAGAAAAAAAAGTAAAACAAAACTCACATAGGAACATAACCAGGGGCCTCATGTATAAACGGTGCGTACACACAAAAATGTTGCGTAAGCCCGTTTCCACGCTCAAATCGCGATGTATAAAACCTAAACTTGGCATAAAGCACATTTTCACTCTAGCGCAAATCCTGGAATATGCAAGTGCTCCACTTGGTTTTGCAAACTGGCGGCACCCTGCGTCAAAGCAGTGCTACTGTTCCAGTGTAGTTTCCCTTTCTTTTCAGATCCACATCCCTGACGTGGCTTTATAAATACATTGAAATTAACCACATATTGTTTATAAGTTTAAGGCATCTGATTTTAATTAACCTGTGACAATATAATGGTCCACGGAATGGCCAAACTATTCCAAATACCATAGCTGCTTTAGAGTTGATACTCTCACTGCACCACTCAGAGCAGCTGATCGGAAAGAGAATTATTGGTATACAGAATAAAGCACACGCTGCCTCAGCCATTCACTATTTGAACTGCTTTCATCCGACAAACGCTTCAGAGCCTTTCCTGTAGGGACCTCGTGGTTCAGAAAGATTCATCTCAAGAACTATAAACGCACTCAATCAGTCCTTCAAGTGCTCCTTATAGAACTGTTTGCACTTACTGTACAAGTACAATTACCTCACTGTAAACTTGTAAACTGTAAACAAGATGAAATGCAGCAAAATATGTTTATTACATTATACAGATAAAATGTTAACATCATTTAAATAATCTATATTGTTAATAATTAAACATGTGAGGACACTATGAAGATATTTCAATGTTCCTTTAAAGTTTTGAAGAATCGGCATTCTAAGCTTACAGATGGCTTAACATCCATTACAGAGCTGATTGTGTGGTGATTGGTTACTTGGAGAAAGAAAAGGAAGGACAGGAATCCGGGGTTAATACGCTTGAAAGAGACAGTACTGCTGCAATAAATTATTTCATCGAAGGTCATGCATGGCGCAGCAAGCATCTTGCGGGTGGCAGGAACCACCGTGTTCCCATGTTTAATAACATGCTTTAACTCCTATCATCATGAAAATGATACACGTATACATCTCAGTATTTTAATTATTCAGAGAGCTGTAATATTACGATTGTAATGGATTCTGTGTCCTGTTGGAGGAAGAGAAAGCCCATTTAAGAAGCACATAGTGCACATAGAGCATATGGAAGATCAAATACAAAACAAAGCATTTAACGTGCTACTTTAGTTACGATGGGATTTGAGAAACTAGTAAATTAAACAATTTTAAGATGAAGTTTATGATGTTCTATTTTAATGACAAAATAAACTACGTGGTTAAAGTGGAAATTTCGAGATTAAAGTTGACATTTCGTGCTTTTTTCCCACTGTGTGCCTATTTTTTATTCTCTGTACCCTAATAAGCTTTCATATGACACTCAGACGGTGGGCTACGACTCGCCTTTTCACAGCGACATTGATATCTGACAACTTATTTTCTATTTCGGCACTGTGTGACTTTGTGAACTTGAACTTTCGAGTTTCTCCGACACTCTATGTCACTCGATCAACTTCCTTTTGTTGTTTATACCATTGTTTAAACCAACAAATAGTAAGTTTTTCAAAGAGGCGTAATTCTGGGAGGAGTTGGGGCGGGACAGCATGTGCATGTACATGCGTTACTTTTCACACTGACCGGGATTTATGTAGAGGAAGAACGTGGAAGTTGGCATTTGCACAGATTTATGCATCTGGATTTTTTTGTGCGTATGCACATTTTCACTTTGTCCATACGCCATGTTATAGTGTGAATTAGTACACACGGCGTTACACATGAGGCCCCAGGGCACATAGAAACCTGGCCAGCATCAAGTTTTTATTCATCTCTTCTATGCTGATGATTATCATTTCACCTAATCTGAATTGGTTATGGAATTCAAGAAGGAGTAACAGAGTGAACAGATAGTACAGAAAAATGTTATTCTGGGTAAAAAGACATACATTCTTCAATTACTTAATTCACAAGAAAAAATTTTACAGAATATTATCATAAGCAAAAAGACAATTTCCCCTAGGGGATTAATAAAGTGTACCCAATGCCAAATAAGTATAAGCAATTATCTGCTATACTTTTGAAAAGATAAAGTATGACAGTCTCTTGGTCTGCCCTCAAAATAGCAGGGGGTCACATTGTGTAAGCATTCACTTCAAGATGACAAAAAGGAACCGTAGAAGAGTTTAAAATTGTGTCTTTGGGCAGAAAGTGTTCATGGCATAAGCACGAGGGTCTGTTCAGAGCCAGACAATATACCTCACTTTTATCACATTCTCAAAACACTACATTCTTTATTATCCAAACTGCACATTCTTTTTGTTCAATCACAAGCCATCACTAAATTTTATATTTACTGTTCTTTCAATCACACCTGTGCCCCTTCATTTTTTTAATTTAATTTTTGGATGTCCAGTGTTTATGTGTTCAAAACTCAGTTTTCTGTTATAGTGTGGTGTGCTTCTCTGCGCCATTCCATTTTTAGACCCTGTTGAAAATTAAGTCAACTCTGGAAACTTTTCTCAAAGTTGTCATTCACTGGCTACAGGAGAAGCCAAGGTCAAAATAATTTCAACTAATGGCTGCTAAATATTTATTTTGGAAGCCCTATACCTATTGATGTAATGCTTAAAAGTCTCCTGCACATTCCTCTTGAAATTGTGTTTTATTGAAACATTATTGTATTTCTATGACATTAATATTAAACAGTCGTGCACTTTGTGAAGAAAAATATCTGGGAAACATTACAGTTTATATAAATTAATCCACAAGACAGTGTCACTTAAAAAAATGACAGAATAATGACCTACTTTTGTACAAAGGAACTTTATAAAATTCATTATTAGCTGAAATGATTTATGAAATATATTTGTGCCGAGAAGACCATGCTATATGCTGGATTTACTAAATCAACCAGTAATCAAGACTGGTATGACCAGCATTAATAAAAGAATCATTTAGACAACATACATACAGCACACACATTCTCCAAGCTGCTTAATCCAATGCAGAGCTGCAAGAGGCTGGAACTGATGCAGCAGAAATGGGTGTAAGGCAGGAAACAGCTCTAGAAAGGGTGCCAGTTTCTTGCAGGGCACACTAACACAGGGACCAGTTTAGAGTCAACCATTACCAAACCATGAATGCTTTATACTAGGTTCTAACTATTACTTCTACCAATGTATCTATTAGTCATGTAATGTTATGAGCATAGACATTAATGCAGGCTTCTTGTCATCTTAGTACCACTTAACAATGCATCACTAAAATGGTTGTCTATCTTCATGCAATGTTAAAATACTAGAATAACTTCATTTTGGATCCTTAAATGGGAGATATGTCTTTCAATATTGCATACTCCAATATAAGGATTATGGATCCTTAATTGCTGATATTCACAAGTAATTTTAAAAGCGTGTCACAAGCTTTTAATATGCCATAATGCACAGAGATGTATAAACTCTTTACTTATGCTTTGTAAGTTGCAGGTAAAAGGAATCCTGTGTTAAGGTTACATTACATAACAGTATATGTCTAATCGATGTATTATAGATAGCATCTAATCTAAGGTGCTACTCTAAGTCATTTTAACAGTTTAGTTGTTTCTAATTGACATACTTATTAGAAAAATGTAACTATGCTATTATTATTTTTGAGCTCTTTAGGGAGTAAGTACATTGCAGATCCCATTCACACACTCATAGAGTTCCAATTTAGAAATCCCAACCAGCCCAACAAGAACATATTTGAAAATATTGGAGGAAAACCTCACAGACACAGGGGAGAAACTCCATACATACAATGATTAGGCACATGATTTGTACCCAGGATGCTTGGATATACAAAGCAGCTGCATTAACTATGACTGTGCCACCATACTGCATACTGTCAATCGATAGACCTTTAAAAATGGGAGATAGAACTTAGTTCTGAGTCATGACATTTTATAGGTTCAAGAAAGAGTGGGATTGTGTGATAATTTTATAAAAGCTTGTTATATTTTTACTGCATTTCTACCAACACTCTCTAGTTTATTTTTGTTATATTTTTCAATATTCCTTTACCAGTTGTTTCAAGCAGCTAGGGTACTCCCAGTTGTGATCAATGGTAAGATCATTAGTTGCTATTTTTGCAAACTCCTGCACCAGAATAGTTAGGTAGAGGAAAAGTCTAACTCACATTTTTAATGAGGCAAGTGGCCATGATCTGTAACCATTAACTGTGTATCCCTTTTTGTAGCTGGGATTGACTACTCAACCCCACTGAGACCTGATAAAAGATTTATTTTTTCTTGTTGTTAAATCACATTGTTAAACTGTTTCTGACAGGGCTGCTTTTCACACCACATTTTTAAAGAAGAATAACTTTCTTTTACTTATTGATTTAATTTTTTTTTCCTTTTCTAAAAACTATTTTCAAAATGCCATTACAGCTGGCACTAGTACGGACTGGATGCAAAGAACGTGTTTTGGAGGTTACAGGAACTACAGATTTAATTCAATACATTAATTCTTAATTCATTGAGCAATTTAAAAAAACATATATTGCCAATAAGAAAGTATTCACCCTTTGGGAGTTTTCACATTTTATTGATATACAAAAATCACAGGGGATTTAATTTGGCTTTTTTGACATGGATGAAGGATAAACAGATAAAGACTCTTTAGTGTTAACATGATAACAGATCTCTGCAAGGTGGTCTAAATAAATTAGATAGATAGATAGATAGATAGATAGATAGATAGATAGATAGATAGATAGATAGATAGATAGATAGATAGATAGATAGATAGATAGATAGATAGATAGATAGATAGATAGATAGATAGATAGATAGATAGATAGATAGATAGATACTTTATTAATCCCAAGGGGAAATTCACATACTCCAGCAGCAGCATACTGATAAGAAACAATATTAAATTAAAGAGTGATAAAAATGCAGGTACAACAGACAGTAACATTTTATAATGTTAACGTTTACCCCCCGAGTGGAATTGAAGATTCGCATAGTATGGGTGAGGAACGATCTCCTCAGTCTGTCAGTGGAGCAGGAAAGTGACAGCAGTCTGTCCTGAAGCTGCTCCTCTGTCTGGAGATGATACTGTTTAGTGGATGGAGTGGACTCTCCATGATTGACAGGAACCTGATGAGCGCCCAGTCACTCTGCCACAGATGTCAAACTGTCCAGCTCCATGCCTACAATAGAGCCTGCCTTCCTCACCAGTTTGTCCAGGCGTGAGGCATCCTTCTTCTTTATGCTGCCTCACCAACACACCACTGTGTAGAAGAGGGCACTCACCACAACCGTCTGATAGAACATTTGTAGCATCTTATTGCAGATGTTGAAGGACGCCAGCCTTCTAAGGAAGTATAGTCGGCTCTGTCCTCTCTTGAACAGAGCATCAGTATTGGCAGTCCAGTCCAATTTATCATCCAGCTACACTCCCAGATAATTAATATTTATTAATATTAATAATTAATATTCATAATTAATTACAAATATAAAGCACAAAGTAATTGAGTGCATACATATTAATCTCCTTCAGCATGATATATAAAGCACAAAATAATTAATCACATACTGTAAGTATGATAAGGCTAAATCATCACTAGCACAGCCAATTGGCATTAGAAGTTACATAATTAGTTCAATGGAGATCACTTGTCAGTAGTCAGTTGATTATTGTATAAATGCAGCTGAATGTGGATGGTCCAACTTGTGGTGAGTCAGTATTGTGACGTAATCTATGCAATCAAGAAGAAGAAGAAGACGAAGACGACAATGACAAGACAAGACATGATTGAAAAGCACAAGTAAGGGGATGGATACAAGAAAATATCCAAGTCACTGAATATCCCTTAGAATCTAGTTGAATAAATCATCAAGAAATGGAAAGTGCTTCACAGCTGTAAGTCTAATTTAATGTAATAAACAAAATTACAAACGGCAAGAGAACAATATATTCAAGTAAATGTACGTAAATCAAATTCAATGATCAAAATCAAATGAAGTAAACTTATATTAAATATGAATGTAGCAGATGAAGTCATCCTTCTTACCCTTGCCATGAACATGGTGGTAAAGTCGACAGAGGTGGAGTGTTGAGAACCTTGGACAAAGTCTGGTGTATGGCTGCCACTAATTAGATCTTCCATGGATGACTGGACTGTCACTACAGTTTCAGTTCTTGGCAGCAGGTGGATTCTCCAAAGCCTTGTGAAACACATCTCATGGGTAAGGATGAGCTTCAAACAGTTCAAGTCAAAGTAAAGAAGAGAAAAGTAGTGGATAAATTCCAACTTCATGCTGTCTGAATCCACTATCCCAACACTAACAGGCTAGCCAGTGAAAAGCTTGGGAAAATTCTGACCATAGCCCGAAGGATACAGCAGCCATCCAAAGACTAGACTAGAGAAGGCTTTGATGCCTGACTTACTAAGGCTGACAAATCTGGGTTGCCGAGTTGATTTAAGTTGTGGATTTAACAGCATGCCATTCTATCTAGTGGTTTCTGACCCTTGATATGGTCCCCATGTTAACTGTGGAAGCCCTGCATAAAAAAATCAGTACCTACCTGCCAAAGAGGCTTAGCCTGCCAAGTAGTTTGAGTAGTGCTGCCCTGTATGAGTCCACCAACAATCTCTTCATTGGCCTTACTGAAGAATTTGTTGTGACAGGAAAAGCCATGTAGTATAGAGACTCTAAGGACCCCAAAGTAGCAGCAGTGGGTACAGAGGTCCATACAGGTAGAAATAGGAGTGTTGTTAGGGAGCTAAATGTGACAGAATCACAGTTAAGACATAAAGCTTTATTTGGGTCAGTGGCTTCAACCTTTGATAGAGCTTTGACAAACTGCTTCATTAAACCAAGCTTAATATGAGCTGGTGGTACCAGCCCTTTATCTGGATCTCCCAAATAAGATCAGATTATGTTTTTAGCACCAACTGTAGGTTTTTTTTAGCTGGCCATTACTTCTGCACCCAAAATAAATTCCTGGATCTGTTGAAACCACTTACAGAGAATGCATGTACTGTACTTACAGAGAAAATATGAACATTCTGTATGACCTGACTGCTGACCCTGTAAGATACAAAATAATGTGTTTTGTGAAAAATGTTGTTATGTGACGGAAAAATGATTGTCATTTTTGAATTAAATGGCTAAAAATACAGTAAAAGCACATGAAA
Organism: Erpetoichthys calabaricus; assembly: GCF_900747795.2. Lineage (NCBI taxonomy): Eukaryota > Metazoa > Chordata > Cladistia > Polypteriformes > Polypteridae > Erpetoichthys > Erpetoichthys calabaricus. The sequence continues at coordinate 63,799,707 of NC_041400.2, forward strand.
GCATTAGCTGAGTTTCCACCAACCTTCTTTGTTTTCTGTTATGTTTGTTCTCTATTATATAGCATTTTGTAGAGGATTTGCAATCTTTTATAAATATTTTAACTAAAAGTCTTATTATATGGCAGTACATTGGACTTACAGCCCCAGGGATGCATGCTTACCTCTAGCCATTCACCATCATGTGTTAATACAGTTTGCTTGTTCTCCCAGGTGGATTTTCAGTAGTTATTCTAGTTTTAATACCATGGACTTAGTTCTCAGGTTAATTGTTGACTGTAAATTGGCTTGTTATGGAGGTATGTAAGAGTGTGTCCCACAATGGGCTAAACCCTTCAGGGCTGGTCCTTGCTTGTTGCTTTTCAGATTGGTACTGCATTCCCAGGATCTTTAATCCTCAAGACTTGCTTTGTGGCCCTGAGCAGGTCTATTAACCTGCCTGTGCTCCTGCTGTAAAAGATGCATGTAAACAGTATACTGGATTGGATTGCTGTTTGCTATAGAGGAGCACTTAATGAAATAAAGGCTGGTTAGTATTTCTAAACCATTTATATATGGGCACTGCACACAGCAGACTTACTTATATATTTTTTTTAATGGCTAGTCATTTTGATAGCTAACAGCACACAACGTACAATTTTGTTATGGTAAAATTACATTTTATCCATTAGACATGTTATAGATTACACTAATAAAGAATTCAAAGAATTCCCAAAAGACACTAGCATATAACAAGAAATATACAGTTTGCTAATATTAATACTTTGTAACATGAAACACATGATCAACATAAAAGTGTTGAAGAGTCAGATGACATCCCGATTCAATAAATTCAAAAAACAAGTTAAAGTAAACAAAAAGGCACAACAGGGTGCAAAATAAAGCCATTGTTTCCAAAGGTTGAGTAGAGAGTGTTTACAGGTCAGGTCGTTCCCCTGGTTCACAGTGACTGGTGTCTCCGGGTAGATGTCTTTTTATATAGTTTGTCTGGAAGGGGTGGAGGATTGTGGTGGAGGCAGAAGTGATGCCAAGGCTCTTCCAGTAGTGAAGCTTCTGGACATTGGACAGAAAGGAAAGATGCATTAATGTTGGTGCCCCCTTTTGATTCGGGGTAGAAGTGCTTGCCTTTCCAGAGCCCTGAAGATGACTCCACAGTGCTTGTACATGATAACTTTTAATAGTTGTAACTTTCAAGAAAAAAATCAGTATCTGGTAAAGAAGAAGCTAAGTGATTCACATTCACAGTAGTGAGCATGTTGCAGTTCAATGACAAATCCTGATTTGTTCTAATCTGTTGCACCATGATTATTATGATGAAAGTAATATTGATCCCATTACATAGAATTTAAATATTGGACTTGAGTCACAGATTTTTTCTAAACATTTCAATAACATTTATTGTTATTCATAGTTTGTTACAACCCTTATGTTTTCAGTAATTTTAGCTATATATTACTTTTTCTATCTCCTAATTAGGAAACAGCAACATACAGCAGTCATTTCAGCAGTTCTCACATTTTTTCACGTAATATTATTAGACAAAAATCTAGTAGAAACATCTGTTTATTTGGGTTCATTTAACGTATGTTTTCAGCAAAGGCTGCTATAGAAATATTGATAGCACTTATCTCTCAAATAATATCACAGAGTCAGTGGCATTTACTTATAAATGTTACCATTTCTGTGAAGGTTGGTAACACAAATATAATCTCAAACCCCCTTAATCCTTAATCTTTTCTCAAGAAAAAGCAGGAATCAAACTATTACAGGAGCTGTGCAAATGCAGCTATTCCAAAGCAATAAATCTCGGTTAACCTCTAAATTGAAAGAATTTTCAAATAGGAAGGAAAATCTGCGGACAAGAAGTTTAACAAAATTCTTCAGACGACGACTAGGAACAAGATTACAGAATGCATGACATCATATGGTATAAACATCAAACTGCAATAAATATCAAAACTAATAATGATGCAAAGAAAGTCTGGCAGGGGATGCAAATAATTACTAGCTCTAAACAGATAAATACTTGTTGAAAATAAACTTGTCTTTGTATATGATTTTAATAATTTTTATAGAAAGACCGATACTGTGTTGGGGTCAGTGATAGAGGAGGAGGTAAATAGAAGTAGCAGCAGCAAGCAGAAAGAACAATGGCAATTAGCATAATTAGGTAGTTCATACCTAATGGTTACCTGTTATATAAAGGTGAGAGCCATCAAAAATTCCTGTCAGGATAGCAATACACTAATCAGTCATAAAAAGATCTTTAACCCTCATGAGCCACTTACAATGATGTCTGGAATTTGTGATGAACACTTGCATCCAGATTAGACAAACCAACCATTCCTGCAGAGGAGGTATATGGAATTATAAAGCTCAGCACTAGGAGTGCCTGCACCTGTTCTCTTCCTTCTCCTCTGAAGAGTCATCTAGTGAATCAGAAAGGCCACAACTATACCTACCCTGCTGTTTTGAGTCCAAGTCTAAATTGTAACCTGGCCCAAAGTGTGGGATACTTGTACGACCAATGTTTTGTATCTTTGGTTCTATTGCTTAGAGGGGAAGATGGCAAATTTCTGTTAGATGCCTGGCTGGAGGATTTCAACAATTTGTTAACACTATTACCCACAGCAAACTCAGAATGCACTTTTTAGCCACCAAAGGAGGCCGTAGGAAAGGCTTGTAGAACTTGTAACTGACATTTAGACTCTGTCTCACCAGGTTTACCCCAACTTCATAGAAAGTGTTAAGTAATAACTGCTTAAAAATGTTTTTGAGAGCTGTGAGACTGTTGAAGATTCAATAATCAGTCCTCTTGGTGGCAACAAAGAACAGGAAAGAATGCTTACAGAAGCCAAGAGGGTCAAAACTAACTTGTGCATATTCAAAGGCAAAGGGCACCATACCAAGCCATAAGGAATACAGTGAGGGAACCATTGCCTCCCCCTCCTTCCCTTAACTAACCTAAACCCATAACATCAGCTACATAGCCAGTTGTGTCCCTTGACACTTTTAATTCATCTGGCAAACACTGCTAGAAACTGGCTCCACAGTTTCCATCATCAAGATGGGAATGATGCTACAGGATGAACAAGCAACAGCAGTGAGCTGAATAGGAACTCGAGCCTGGTTTTAAACTGTGATTGGTGAGAAGATTATCATCCAATAGAAAAGATGCCTGGTGTTTTCTTTTGGCCCATTTAAATATGAGCATAGGTTTTGTCTGACCCTCATGAAAGAGACATGCATGCTGGGAAAAGACTTCCTAACCACCCAGGAAGCTGTCTTGGACTTTGCTAGAGAAAAGCTGCAATATCCGCCTGCTGTCCGTTTTTTTTCCACATCACACAATGAGAACTGTAAGACCGGATTCATTGTTGTTTCAGATGGCCTATGCTTAATCATTCTCTTTTTGATTTCCTTTTCTTTTTGTGTGTGTATCGGAACGAGGATTAAGTGTTTGGCCGTTGTGGGTAGGGAGATTGGGAAAAAGGGATCGCAAAACAAGCACCCAGATCACCTTTCATATACATGTATAAACGATATAGATTTTGGATTACAATACACTTGCATATTTAATAAATTTAACTATCATCTGGGATTCTTTCAAATATTGGTGGGCATGGAGAGGGAGAAAGAGGGGTCAAGGACCGAATAATTTTAATGCTGATATATCTTTTGAACAGCATCCACTTCCCTCTTTGATGGTGAAGTTTAGTGATCACACCCCTTATAAGGCGATTGTTACATGGTGATGGTCTACATGGAGATGCTTTTTCCAAAACGTATTGTCTGGTATCTGTCTGTGAGGAAGTCCAATGTCCAGTTGCATACTAAGGTGTTGATGCCTAATGGGTCAAGTTTTCTTACCAAATGCTGGGCGTTAACTGTATTAAAATCAGAGTTAAAGTCAATAAAGTACAGCAGCAAATAACTGTTCTTATTTTCCACATGGGCAATGGTCACATGGACTGTTGCTGATATAGAATCATCAGTGGAACGATTAGGGCGGTACACAAACTGAAGTGGATCGAAAACTGCAGGGAGTGTGGATTTTATATAATCCTTAACCAGCCTTTCAAAATGCTTCATCACGATGGCTGTGAGAGCTAAAGGGCAATAGTAATTGAGCATTGATGCTGGTGACTTCTTTGGCACTGGTATGATTGCAGTGGCCTCGAAGCATGGAGGTGTGACAGCTTCCCTCATGGAGGTATTATAAATGTCTGCAAGGACGTGCATCAGTTAATTAGCACATTCCCTAAGTACACAACACGTATGTTGTCAGGACCTACAACTTTCCATGGGTTAACCCTGCACTGTGTCCTCTGAACATCAGTTGGGTCCAGATGAGTGCTTCATCGTCCAGGCTGGGAGTGGCTTTTATTGAAGTTGTATTGTTCTTTTCTTCAAACCAGCTGAAGTGTTAAGTACATTGAGGAAATCAATATTGTCCTCACAGTGTGGTGGAGGAGACCTGTAGTCTGTGATTGACTGTATTCATGTTGTGTCCACATAGACATCCCTCTAATCTGAATAAAAGCCTATGACTCCACCTTGAAATGGACGCATGAGTGCAAGGACACCTGTATTCAGCTCAAAGATGACCTTATTACCACAGGATTTCAGCTAAACATTGTGCACTGGGCTGGAAACTACCATTCCAATGGTAATGTGACACTCTGTCCTGCCAGCCCTGCATCCAAAGTGACTCCTGACATGCTAGACAGAACAATATCAAGAAACCTTTGCAAAATACTGTGAACGAGCAATCACACTTAAAGAGCATGCAAAAAGCAAAACAAGAACAAAAGCTGTTGATTAGGTCTGCCTTAGAGATAAGTCCACAATCCTAGGATCAAAATCCAGTAGTAAAGAAAAAGTCCAAAAACTAGAGAAAACAGAAACTGAGTACTTAAAAAATGATAGTCCTCAAGAATAATTGGCCAAAATTAATATTCCACACTTAGTTGGAGGAAATTAATAATCCACTCCCAATTTTCAAAACATAACTACTAATGAAGTGTTCTAAGTTACTCATATTAGAAGTCCTTCATCTTTAGAAGATCTTCATTATGTCTATTAAACATCATGGAATGTTCAGGTTGTCTTGCATATGGAGCAAACTTGAAATTGAATCAAGATTTTAAATATTGTGGACACACTGGTTAGACACAGGTTCAAGTGCTAGGGAACCACCTTGGTAACCCTGTTTAAATGGCATTAAATCAAAGATAAAGTATAACAAAATTGTCAGCCTCTGTCCTTAACAATAACAAACAACTTTTCGCTAAAGAGAAACATGCCTTCTTTTAGTCTTTTGTTCTCTCATCAGGGTCAAAGTAAAAGACACCCTCTTCATTCAGGGTGGGCTGTATGTATCTGTGGACCCAGAAGGAGCGTGGCTTGGGAGATTGACAAGGCTGTGGTCAGGTATCATCAGGCTGCAGTCCATTGGTGCTGTGGAAGGAAAACTGGTGAGCAACAGCACCCCCTCTCATCCCCAGGTAGTAGTGCTTACCTTCTCAGAACCATGAAGGACATGTGTGTGATAATATACATTTTAGTAGTATGTTCAACACTACTTAGATGCATCTTATAATTAGAAAGTTGATAGAATTCATAACTAGTTTTGCAGCTATATAATTTTCCTGTGATGAGCAATAAGCAAGTGATATGTCATCCCTAAAACTGATTGCAAAGGAGATCTACAAGGTGGGTCCCCTTGCAGTACTGTTCATTTTATATACAAATGACCATTGAACTCATACTTGATTGGCATGTTTTTTTAAGTATATAGGTGGTACTGCCACAGTGGGATTTTAAAATCTGACACATTTTATCAGATTGTTTTATAATGCATTCCTTGAGTTAACTATTGGAAAATAAAAGAAAAAAATGATAAAGATAAACTGCAACATACAGTATAATTAAGGAAGCAATTATATGTACTGTTTATGTATTAGCAACAGATGTCAATGGCATCAATAAAACATCTATGAAAAATGTGTAAATCTTGTCTTTAACAAGCTCAATTTAATTCTTAATGATCCTGGTCTTATGCACTGTTAATTCCATTGCAGACGTTTAAGAAGCCATGGAATCCTGCAATCCAAAAAAGAGTAATATTTGCAGTTTCAGAGGTGTATACTATTTAATGGTAAATAATAGCTCCAAATGAACAGTAATACACTTTTTGCATAGGGGGAACATTTTGTTTTATCATACTGTATATTTTATCTTCTTTTGTCTGATTATTTTGTTATTTAATTGATGCACACATACCTACTCAATTCCCCATTCAGTAATATTAAAGGTAGTGTTGACCTTGAAGTAATATCACACTTACATTTACCTAAATCCAGTAATTATTGATATTTTATTTACCAACAACAATGAATAGGAAAGAACAATAGTTACACTATACACAGTACTTTATATAATAATAATAATAATAATAATACATTTTATTTATTTGTAGGTGCCTTTCTAAACACTCAAGGACACCGAACAATAGAAAAAAATACAGATTATAAACAAAAGTAAAATACAAAAGTTAAAATCAGACAGAGCAATTGTAATCAAAGAGAAAAAGCAGTCTTAAACAAATGAGTTTTAAGTTTAGATTTGAAAAGTGAAAATGATTCAGGATTTCTAAGTTCAGATGGTAGTGAGTTCCAAAGCTGGGGAGCAGAGCATTCATAGTGGTAAGATGGACGAAGGGGACCGTCAAGTGGATGGAGGAAGAGGATCTAAGGGTATGGGAGGGAATGGCAACATGGAGGCGGTCAGACAGATATGGAGGGGCGAGGTTGTGGATAGCCTTAAAAGTTAGTAGGAGAATTTTGAATTGAATTTGGAACTGAACTGGAAGCCAATGAATCTGCTGCAAAACGGGAATGATATGGTGAATAGAGGGGGTTCTAGTAATGATGCAGGCTGCTGAATTCTGGACCAGTTGAAGCTTATAAAGAGATTTGTGAGAAAGACTAAAGAAAAGGGAATTGCAATAATCCAGACAAGAAGTGACAAGGCTATGAACAAGGATAGCAGTGGTGTGGGGAGTGAGGGAGGGGTGAATACGATTAATGTTACGCAAGTGGAAATATGCAGACTGGGAGATGTTGATGTTGTGGGATTGAAAGGATAAAGTACTATCAAGGAGGACATCCAGACTCTTAACCTGTGGGGAAGAGGAGACAGAGGAATTATCAATAACAAATGAAAAATGATCAGTTTTGGATAATGTTGATTTTGTACCAATGAGCAGAACCTCAGTTTTGTCACTATTTAATTTAAGAAAATCTGAAGAAAACCAGGATTTGATTTCTGCTATGCAATCAATAAGTGAGGAGGGTGGAAAGCAGTAGGTTTGCTAGTGAGATAGAGCTGGGTGTCATCAGCATAACATCCATCCATCCATCCATTTTCCAACCCGCTGAATCCGAACACAGGGTCACGGGGGTCTGCTGGAGCCAATCCCAGCCAACACAGGGCACAAGGCAGGAGCCAATCCCGGGCAGGGTGCCAACCCACCGCAGGACACACACAAACACACCCACACACCAGGCACACACTAGGGCCAATTTAGAATCGCCAATCCACCTAACCAGCATGTCTTTGGACTGTGGGAGGAAACCGGAGCGCCCGGAGGAAACCCACGCAGACACGAGGAGAACATGCAAACTCCACGCAGGGAGGACCCGGGAATCGAACCCAGGTCCTAATGCTATATTTATGAAAGATATTTCCAAGGGGAAGGAGGTAAATAATGAAAAGGAGGGGCTCCAGGACAGAACGCTGGGGCACACCTGAAGTAACAGCGGTGGGTTAGGATGTGAAAGTTTTAAGCTGAACAAACTGAGTGTGGCCTGAGAGATAGGATCTGAACCAATCTAGTGGAGTGTGGGTAATGCCAATCAAAGGTAATCTATTAAGAAGAGTAGTGTGACAAATAGCGTCAAAGGCTGCACTCAGATCAAGGAGGATGAGAATAGCAATTAAACCAGAATCAGCTGCCATAAGGAGGTCATTAGTAATTTTAATAAGTGCCGTTTCTGTACTGTGGAGGGGACGAAAGCCAGACTGCAACTGTTTATATTTATATATATACTGTGTGATTGATTAGAATTTGCAAGCAGGGATGCAAAGCCTCAGTTTTAAAGGAGAGAAAGTGCTGCTCTGTCATAGCTCTGTCCACCTTTCCTTGTTTAAATTACTTTTTCCTTTATTGCAGCTGAGGTGGAGGTGTTGGTAATGCACAAGCAGACATCTCAGGTACTGTATCTTTGGACATTTCTTTCTTTCTCCTGGGAACAGGAACAAAAGAAGTTTTTATATATGAATAAACCCTATGTCCAATCCCGTGGTTCCAGTAAGACACCCACAAAGCCGACATATGTGACAGCTTTATTTTTTTCAGTATAGAACTGATTCAGTATAAATGTTAATTATGCCACCATCATCCTCAATTTTCTTTTCAGAATAAATGTCTTAGTTATGGTTGCCAGATGTCCAACAAAAGGAGGTCATGTCTTCCTTTCTGGCTTCATGTCCTCCACCTGACAGGCAAAGCTAAAAACATGTAAAAACGTCCACTTTTTTATTGCGTGGTGGCCCCATTCTGTTAATGGGGCTTGAGCCCTTCTGATCTCCGAAGGGAACGTTTCTCTCTCATATTTCATTTACAGATATGATTGTGCTATGATCTCCAAGGGAGATTCGCTTTCTACTCACTCTTCAGTATCATTTTCAAATTTGACCATATTCTGATCTCATAGAAGGCAAGAGTCATCCTTGCTCCTGAGTGAAACTTTCAATGCATCCCCCTTTCTCCTCCTTTTCTGCCATTTGTATCCTCCTTAGGCTACACAGATATCTGGCAATCTTAGTTCTTACTGCTTGAATTCCTAACATTCTCTTGCTTCACTTTGATTTTCAGGACCAATGTTGTGGACAGTATTTAGACTTTCTTGTCATTAACTGTACTGCTTTGCTAATTTTTCGAAAGGCTAGCTTCACTGTCAACTGTGGCTGCATCAATTTCCATCTGAGTCATTTTGGAAATCTGACCAGGTACTGAATTATACTATATTCTACATGGCAGGCTCAAAATATTAAAACTGCAGTGGACACTCAGTCATTTTGATATTTCTAATAAAATATTATTCACTGTATCCAACTTTCCGCTGAACTGTACTGCAACTAAATCAGAACTCAATAGAAATAATGATCCATCTTTAGAAAGATTTGCTTACATTAGTTGGTCCTGTTATTATTTCAATAGTTTGAACATTTTTTCTTGGTATATTCTGTTAATAAGTGTTATCATGCTAATGTCTTTTACAATAGAAAAGTGTTTTTCAAAGCAAGGACTAGGCTAAAGTACTTCAATTTAGCCATTTTGATCCATTAGAAAAATGCTAAATTAGCCTCATCAATGTTTAATAGATATTTGAATAATTTCATATATTGCATTGTATGTTGGTGTAAGTGTTGTAAATGCATTTTCTAAAATACTCTAATGATACATTTGCTTTGCTCACTTTTCTATACTTTTTATCATATTTGTTAAATGTACAGTACATTCTATAAATGTGACACTTCAAAAAATTAAAAGTGAGAAGTTTTCTGTCATTTTAAATTTTCTTTCTTTTTAGTCTTTGTGATGTGTGTTCACAGCCCTGTTGGGTTTTGTGGGGGCCACCATGGAGAGCTGCAGAGCCTTACTTTGTTGGGTTCCCACCACGCCCGGAAGTACTTCCAGATAATGCTGATGGGCCACCTGAAGTGCTCCCATGTGCAGCATAAAAGGGGCTGCTTCACATAATTCGAGGAACCAGAGTTGAGAGGGAGAAGACAATGCTTGAAAGAGGGGGAGTGAAGGTGGAAAGAGAGACAGAAAGAAAAGAAAAGAAGAGCTGTGTGCTTTATTATCTGTGCTGATTTGGTGCTCTTGTACTGTGCATTGGTGAGAAATGATTTGGAAAGCACTTCCCACTGAATAAAGCTTTCATATGTGTTGGACCTGTCTGTTTGTGTTGGGTTTGGGAACCTGGAGTACCCCCTGCATGCCGCTATATATATGTATGAGTGTAGTTATCTATTTATATATTTGATTATTTAAACACTTGACGTCGAACTAGAAGATCAACCTGCACATTTGGCAACAAGCACAGATAACTTATCCCACAGAGTCTGTGATGCAAATGATCAGTGAAAACAAACCTTGAAGGAGCCTGACACCCCCCAAACACTGGAAACTCTATGAAAAATAATAATAATGAAAGATTTAATATTATTTACAAGACATTTCTATATTTTTTTTACAATTAAAAGTGCTAAGCATCAGCACAGAAAGTTTGGCGAGCCTTCAGCGCAACTTCAAGAAACAGAACGGGCCAGCAGTTTCAATCATGATTTGCCACTTTTAATTATGATATTTTGGCATTTCTGGTTTTGTTTTCATTAAATATATGATTGTGCACCTCTGACTGTGTTCTTTCTACTTTGATCTTATGGAGGCACAGTGGTGCAGTGGTTGGCATTGCTGCCGAACAGCTCAAATCACGTTTTTGGCCATGATAATTGGTCCATTATAGTTGGCAGACATTTCCCTTACCCTCAGGGACACTTTAAAGATGATTACACCATTATAATCCAGTCCAATCTAGCTCAGTTAGTCTTTCCCACATTGACTTTAATGCATTTTGCCAAGTTCAGCAAATATCATGAACATTACCTTGATTTTGAGGAACTCACAGGAAAGCAAACTCAGCGATATTTGCTCATCACTATGCACCATCTAAGTGATTCCTAGATTTTGTTTTTATAATGTTTATTTAACTAAATCCTCTCTCAGAGTCAGCACTTGAGGCCTGGAATGTGCCACAAACGTCCAAAAATTAAAATAACTTCTTGAAGTGATCTTGTTGTTCAGCAAATGTAACCATATTTGAAAATGTCTTTATAGTTCCAGTTTCTAATTTTTCCTTAATCAGTATGTTGAACTCAAGATATTGGTTACAAAGCTTCTCTTGATTGGAATTTCTTTACCAGAGCACAGTATTTGGTGGCAATTCTGTTCATCTACTCAAATCCAAATGAAACATTTTTAAAATTTGCCGACATAGAGAAATACTACTTATCAAAGACAAATCAATCTTTAAATTGACTGTATATATTCTTTCCTTTTTAGATTTTGTTAATATTGTTTTCAACAAACCTGTTGAGTGAGTTTTAAGTTTCATAATTTAATAGAAATGAAATTTCTCGTTCAAATAGCTTTTGAGATGGTCTACTTTTCAGTCACTCCATGCTTTCCTTGAGGTCCATTTCTTAAAATATCCTGGTTTGAAGCAGATTTTACAAAAGATACTATTCATTTCCAAGTAGTTAAAATTTCTCCCAGAAGCACGTGCTGTCTGGCATAATGTGGTAAATCCCCAGTTCCCCACTTCTTCAATATACTTCTTCACCTCTCTTCATCTTTATTCTTAGACATGGTCAAAGTGACACAGAAACAACAGTAGATGTGACAAAGAAACAACAGCATAGACCACTTATATTTTTTTAAACATGTTCAAATCAGGTTGGTAATGGATTTTGTTTGAGTCATTTTTATTTAATCTTTTTGTGAACGACCAAAACCATTTAAACTCTGAATGACAATGTAAAATCTCTGAGCGACGCTCCTAAAATGTTTGAGCAATCGCTCATGCTCTCTGAACATTGACCCTGACTCTCCACAAGACCTGTAGGGGCTAGGCTGTCTTTTGGCCTTGAAACCCCCCCAGACTTTTCTGCTCTAGAGTTGTTTTTTTTTTAAATTATATATGAAATTTATGTAAGTGCATATTGATTTATTTTTAGTATGTTTATTTATTCATTATTATTCTTATCTAATTTTCATTTGTTTTTCTTTTATTGCAACTATATCTTTGGAATCTTGTAACTTACTTTGAGCTACATCCCTTGTATGAAAATCCATCCATCCATCCATTTTCCAACCCGCTGAATCCAAACACAGGGTCACGGGGATCTGCTGGAGCCAATCCCAGCCAACACAGGGCACAAGGCAGGAACCAATCCAGGGCAGAGTGCCAACCCACCGCAGGACACACACAAACACACCCACACACCAAGCACACACTAGGGCCAATTTAGAATCGCCAATCCACCTAACCTGCATGTCTTTGGACTGTGGGAGGAACCGGAGCACCCGGAGGAAACCCACACAGACACGAGGAGAACATGCAAACTCCACGCAGGGAAGACCCGGGAAGCAAACCCAGGTCACCAGGTCTCCCAACTGCGAGGCAGCAGCGCTACCCACTGCGCCACCATGCCATCTTGTATGAAAATGTGCCATAGAATTAAAAATTGTTGTTGTTGATGATGATGCAAAGCTTGCCCGAGAACTCAAAATAGGTTCTTTAATTCAAAAATACTAGACCTTACCACTCTAGTAATGCCTATAATCCTACTGTACTTTTTTGAAAACCTTACCATTGTCAACGGATTATTGTAGACTTGCTTCCATTTTGAGTGTAGTGGAGAGAGGTACTCTGCCAAACTAAGGACTCAAGTAAACAGATCATTAGAAAATAACATTGATTTTCTCCCAAATACATGCTAAAATAGGGACATACACATTGTTGAATTAAAAGGAACATTTCTTGTGAATCAGCTTATGGTAAAAGTTCACTATAGTTAGTATGGAAAGAATGTACAGTACACCTGAGATACTTTTTTGCATCTTGATTGAAATGCTCTGTTTGCCTCTGTTTGCCCAGTAAATTCTGGGTAATTTACCCATGAGGAGCTAAATCAATAGTACAGTTGTATGGACAGTGTGGGGGTGGTTTAAGTTTAGTTTATTAAAACCATCAACCAAATTAGTATATTCATAATGAAGAGTCTCAGTGGTCTCAATTATATTGCAAAAAAGATCCTTTCCTGGACATGTATTAAAACCTACCAATCTACCATTCCTAAACCAATAGGGTCACCATCTACAGCATAAAGTAATAATGTGAATTTCAATGAATGTTGGTCATTTGTAACTCTTGCACTAGACCAGCACTGTTTTTGATTTCAATGACAATGCATTTTAATCTTCCAGTAACAACCTTTCTGTGGTTATTTTAACTACAACTCATCTCCTGCCCCATCCCAATAAGAAGAGAACAGTCTGCAAGTCAAACTCCTCAGTTTGCACTGTATCATTATCACCAAAGCTTTTTATATTTCATAGTCTGTTTATTTGTTAAGAATTGCAATGTGGAACCTGCAAACAGAACTGAAAAGATGCAGTCAGGAGGAGCAGAAGTCAAAGGAGAAGAGAGAGTCATGGTCAGGAACAGGAAAAGGGGTTAGAAACTTAACTAAGGAACTGAAATAACGATCGCCAAAACACAAAAATAAAAATAAAAGTCATAATAACACCACTTGCTGCCACTTGAAGATTCTTGGCTTCCTTTAAGAGAAAAGGGAGCAAGAGGAAGTAGCCAAAAGAAAGAGATCCAATACATGGATATCAAAAGCTGTAGCCTTTCATCTTTTTGGAGTGGAGAATAATGACTGTAAAAAAACATGGTTGTGGCCATAATGTTTAGAATCAGGAAAACTATTTTGTTTGTTAACACTAGAACTACCAAAGCTTAAGGAAAAACTCATAAATCCGGCCCACCTTAAATCTGCTCACACCTCTCCGTCAGTGTCTTTTGTTTTTGTAAATGTGTCGATAAGCCCAAGCAGCAAGCAGCCTACTATCCCATCCTCCCGCCGCTGCAGAAAGTGCAAAAACCTCTCCCAGCTCAAGTCTGGTTTATGAGGGAGTCAGGTACCTAGAGCTGTATAGGCTAAAAAAATATATCGTTATTTGGAGCACAAGCAAGTTTGGAGTTTTCACGTATGTTCTGTGTCTACAAAGGTCTATGTAAGTATAGGATGACAGGAAATGCAAGAAATGTTGAACACATACCTAAAAGGCAAACTTTTTCCATGTTTTAGTACTAACGACAAAATTTTGACATGAAGTGTATAATGCGTGAAGGCTGAAGTCCAAATATCAAATAAGCACTTTCACAAAAGGTAAAAATATAACAGAACAAGTACACTTTTATTCAAGAGTTTAACTGAAGAAAAAGAAATCAGGTTAGTGTGGTTCTTTGTAGCGTCTTCCTTGGTAGTACAGCAGTAAGAACTGCTGACTCCTATTCAAAAGGTTGTCGGTTTGAGCCACCCCGCATCTCAGAATAAACGTTTTGAGTAGTGAGCAGCTCTTATTGTTACTATTATACAATAAAAACATACACTTGATTTGAGTCTGTAACAGCCAGTGTAAATGTATGGTACTTGTAAAAATCCCAGTTGCCCCACGGGATGGGAACTTTGAATGTTGGCAGTATGACTGGTAAGGGGAGAGAGTTAGCAGATATGATGGAGTGAAGGAAGGTTGATATATTGTGCGTGCCAACACAATTATAGTGCTAGTCTACAGACTACCAGGGCCATATTCATTGTTCATGACTGAATTTAGCAACCTTCTATCTGACTTGGCTATAAATTATGATCACGTAGTACTGATGGGGAATTTTAATGCACACATTGATGTGGAAACTGACACTTTTAGCAAATGTTTTACTTATTTGTTAAATTCAGTAGGATTTTGTCAGATTGTCAAAGGTCCAACTCATAATCATAACCACACATTAGATTTAATTATAACTTACAAAGTTGAAATTCAAAATTTAAATATTACTCCATTAAATGAAGTTATTTCCGATCACTACTTAATTACATTTGATTTAGTCCTGCCCTTGCCAACACACTCACAGATTAAAACAAAGACAGTGCGACATCTAGATTGTAATTCTGCTTCAAAATTTCTAGATACTTTGAGTAAATCAAGTGTAATTGTGGAAACCATTTAGATCAGTTAACATCAAATGTAAACGTGGAAAACAATTTAGATCAGCTAACATCACATTATAATGTGACCTTGAGAGATGCTCTGGACACAGAGGCTCCCCTTAAAACAAAAGTGATCAAAGCACATAGAAACTCTCCCTGGTTTAATGAAAACACTCAAGCTCTTAAATTAGAGTGTCGAAAACTGGAGCGCAGATGGAGAACAACAAAGCTACATGTCTTTCAAATTGCATGGACAGAGAGTGTTAATAAATATAAAAAAGCCCTCTTTAAAGCTCGCTCAGAATACTATTCTACAATAATAGATAGCAATAATAAAAAATCCTCAGGTATTGTTTAGAACAGTGGCTAAATTAAGAAATGGGAATTCAGATCTACAGTGCAAAATAACAACAGATATTAGCAGTACAGACTTTATGAACTTCTTCAATGAGAAAATTAAAAATATAAGATCCCAGATCTCTGCATCACAGTACAAACCAAATACTAGCTTAGCAGACCCTGTCTCACATTGCATTCAGCGGTTTAGCAATTTTAAACCTGTAACTGAGCAGGAAGTGTTAACTTTAATTTCTAAAATGAACCCCACTACTTGTTCCCTAGATCCAGTGCCAACAAAACTAGTAAAAAGTGCAATGAATGTTCTTGCAGTGAATATTCTAAACATTATCAATAGTTCATTATTGCATGGCACAGTACCTGATACACTAAAAGTGTCAGTCATTAAACCATTACTTAAAAAGTCAGACCTAGACCCACACATACTAAACAATTATAGGCCTATTTCAAATTTACCGTTTCTCTCTAAAATACTAGAAAAAGTAGTCGCCAGTCAGCTTCAGTCACACCTTACACATTACAATTTATTTGAGAAATTCCAGTCTGGTTTCCACACTGGTTATAGTACAGAAACGGCACTAACACGGGTTGTAAACGACATTCTGATATCCTCTGATGAAGGAAATTCCACTGTAATTATGCTGTTGGACTTAAGTGCAGCATTTGACACCATCGACCATTCTATTTTACTGCACAGGCTAGAAAATGATGTTGGGCTTACAGGCACTGTGCTCGCTTGGTTTAGTTCTTATTTATCAAATCGATTCCAATATGTAAAAAATTTGTGCTGACAGTACTCCATCATTATACACAGAAGTTCAATATGGTGTCCCGCAGGGCTCAGTACTGGGACCTTTACTGTTTTCACTTTACATGCTTCCACTGGGATCTCTCATTAGGAAACATAATGTTAATTTTCACACGTATGCAGATGACACCCAGTTATACCTTTCATTTAAATCAAATGAAGTTTCTCCAATGTTGTCTTTAATTAGTTGTGTTAGTGAATTAAAGGAGTGGATGAATGAGAACTACTTGTCTTTAAATACAGATAAAACAGAGATGTTAATTGTTGGAGGGAATGACGCTGATCACAACAATATTTTGTCATTATTTAACTCATTTGGAATCCCCATTAATTATACTGAATCAGCCCACAATCTAGGAGTTATCTTTGACTCTAGCATGTTATTTAAAGCGCATATTACAAAGTTGTCCAAAACATGTTTCTTCCATCTTAAAAATGTTAGGAAATTAAGGCGCTTTCTAAATAAACAGGATTCTGAGAAATTAATTCATGCATTTATTTCTAGTAGGATTGACTACTGCAATGCAGTGTTCACTGGATGTTCAAACTGTTCTCTATACAGCCTCCAGTTAATCCAAAATGCGGCTGCAAGAATTATTACAAGAACAAGAAAATACGAACACATAACTCCAGTTCTTAAATCCTTACACTGGCTCCCGGTTAAGTTCAGGGCAGATTTCAAAATCCTCCTTTTTAACATATAAAGCATTAAATAGCCAAGGTCTGGCTTACTTGTCTGAACTTATCATGACTTACAAACCAGAGCGCACATTAAGATCTCAAGATGCTGGTCTGCTTATGATTCCAAGGATTAATAAAATAACAATGGGAGGTCGAGCTTTTAGTTACAGGGCCCCTAAACTGTGGAATGGTCTGCCTGCTACTATAAGAGATGCCCCTTCGGTCTCAGCTTTTAAATCCCGGCTGAAGACTCACTACTTCAGTTTAGCATATCCTGACTAGAGCTGCTGATTAACTGTACAGACTGCATCTCTGTTGTTAGTCATTAGCACTAAAACATAAGTAACATCCATCCATCCATTTTCCAACCTGCTGAATCCGAACACAGGGTCATGGGGGTCTGCTGGAGCCAATCCCAGCCAACACAGGGCACAAGGCAGGAAACAATCCTGGGCAGGGTGCCAACCCACCGCAGGACACACACAAACAGCACACACTAGGGCCAATTTAGGATCGCCAATCCACCTAACCTGCATGTCTTTGGACTGTGGGAGGAAACCAGAGCGCCCAGAGCAAACCCACGCAGACACGGGGAGAACATGCAAACTCCACACAGGGAGAACCCGGGAAGCGAACCCAGGTCCCCAGGTCTCCCAACTGCGAGGCAGCAGCGCTACCCACTGCGCCACCGTGCCGCACCCATAAGTAACATGATCGTTATAATTGGATACTAACCCTCACCTATTCTGTTTCTCTTCTCGGTACTCAAATGTGGCACTTGGTGCCACGGCCCACCTGCCAAGTTGTTTTGCCTGCCTAAGGTAAAGTCATCCCTGATGGAGGATCGCAGGAATCATGGGAAAGACGGGTCCCTTCATCGGATTGGCTGGCCCAGCGCTGTTTCAGCTGTGGAATGGCCAAATGGGGGAGGCAGCTTGATGGATGTGGTCTCCAGGACTCTAAAAATATCCAAATCTTATTATGTGATATCATCTACTGTTAAATTCTGCTCCATACTTCTAAAATTTTTATTTTTATACTGTATTGAGGATTTGTTCTGTTCTGTGTATTGTATTGTATTGTATCATATTGACCCCCTTCTTTTGACACCCACTGCACACCCAACCTACCTGGAAAGGGGTCTCTCTTTGAACTGCCTTTCCCAAGGTTTCTTCAATTTTTCCCTACAAGGTTTTTTTGGGAGTTTTTCCTTGTCTTCTTAGAGAGTCAAGGCTGGGGGGCTGTCAAGAGGCAGGGCCTGTTAAAGCCCATTGCGGCACTTCTTGTGTGATTTTGGGCTATACAAAAATAAATTGTATTTTATTGTATTGTATTACATATAAGAGTGGAGGAAGATGCACACCGCAGTGGGTAGCGCTGCTGCCTTGCAGTTGGGAGACCTGTGGACCTGGGTCCTCCCTGCGTGGAGTTTGCATGTTTTCCCAGTGTCTGCGTGGGTTTCCTCCGGGCGCTCCGGTTTCCTCCCACAGTCCAAAGACATGCTGTTAGGTGGATTGGCGATTCTAAATTGGCCCTAGTGTGTGCTTGGTGTGTGGGTGTGTGTGTGTGTGTCCTGCGGTGGGTTGGCACCCTGCCCGGGATTGGTTCCTGCCTTGTGCCCTGTGTTGGCTGGGATTGGCTCCAGCAGACCCCCGTGACCCTGTGTTCGGATTCAGCGGGTTGGAAAATGGATGGATGAATGGAAGATGCACACAGGTAGATTAGATATTATGCTGAAGAGTCAATCTGAAGGAGATTGAAGACTGCAATGTGGTGGCAGGGGAAAGTGTAGTTAAGCAGCATAGGGTGGTGGTCTGTAGGATGTCGTTGGAGATCAAGAAGAGGAAGAGAGTGACGGCAGAGCCAAGGATCAAATGGTGGAAGTTGAAAAAGAAAAATGGGTGCCTTGAGAGGAGTTGTGGTATTGTATGAGGAAGTCGGGAGTGGCAGAGAAGTATGTAAGAGTTGTACAGGATATGTACGAGGGAAGTGTGACCACGGTGAGGTCTGCGGTAGGAGTGACGGATGCATTCAAGGTGGAGGTGGGATTATATCATATCATATCATGTCATATATGAGCTTAAGTGCATGCAGAAGGAACTCCGAGTCCAGCTCAGTGCGGCAAAAGAGCAGTACAGGAGAAAGCTGGAGCAGAAGTTGCAGAATAACAGCATGAAGGAAGTTTGGGATGGGATGAAGATCATCACTGGCTGCAGCTTGAAGTGGGGTGACACCATCGAGAGAGATGTGGAGAGAGCAAACAAGATGAACAACTTTTTTAACAGGTTTGACCACCCTAACCCACTCTCACCTCGGATTACCGCACTCTCCACCCATCCTTCTGCTGATACTAGCATAGGAAAGAGTCTACCCCAACCCACAATTACAGTAGCCCAGGTAAGCAGAGAGCTGAGGAGACTTTGTGCCAGCAAAGCAGTGGGTCCAGATGGAGTATCGCCACGACTGCTGAAGGCCTGTGCGTTGGAGCTGGGGAGTCCTCTATAGTGCATCTTCAACTTGAGCCTGAAACAGGGGAGAGTCCCAAGTCTTTGGAAAACATCTTGCATCACCCCATTCCCAAAGGTATGACGTCCTAGTGAGCTGAATGACTTCCGACCTGTCGCTCTGACGTCGCATGTGATAAAAACCATGGAGCGGCTACTGCTTCACCACCTGAGGCCACAGGTCTATCACGCCCTCGACCCTCTGCAGTTCGCATACCAGGAGAAGATGGGAACGGAGGATGCCATCATCTACATGCTACACCAATCCCTTTCCCACTTGGACAGAGGCAGTGGTGCTGTAAGAATTATGTTTCTGGACTTTTCTATCGCCTTCAACACCATCCAACCTCTGCTCCTTAGGGACAAGCTGACAGAGATGGGAGTAGATTCATACCTGGTAGCATGGATCGTGGACTGTCTTAAAGACAGACCTCAGTATGTGCGTCTCAGGATCTGCAGGTCTGACATTGTGGTCAGCAACACAGGAGCGCCACAGGGGACTGTACTTTCTTCCGTCCTGTTCAGCCTATGTACATCGGACTTCCAATACAACTCGGAGTCCTGCCACGTGCAAAAGTTCGCTGACGACACTGCTATCGAGGGCTGCATCAGGAGTGGGCAGGAGGAAGAGTATAGGGACCTAATCAAGGACTTTGTTAAATGGTGCGACTCAAACCACCTACACCTGAACACCAGCAAAACCAAGGAGCTGGTGGTGGATTTTAGGAGGCTCAGACCCCTCATGGACCCCGTGATCATCAGAGGTGACTGTGTGCAGAGGGTGCAGACCTATAAATACCTGGGAGTGCAGCTGGATGATACATTGGACTGGACTGCCAATACTGATGCTCTGTGTAAGAAAGGACAGAGCCAACTATACTTCCTCAGAAGGATGGCGTCCTTCAACATCTGCAATAAGATGCTGCAGATGTTCTATCAGACGGTTGTGGCGAGCGCCCTCTTCTACGCGGTGGTGTGCTGGGGAGGCAGCATAAAGAAGAGGCACACCTCATGCCTGGACAAACTGGTGAGGAAGGCAGGCTCTGTTGTAGGCACGAAGCTAGACAGTTTGATATCTGTGGCAGAGTGACGGGTGCTGAGCAGGCTCCTGTCAATAATGGAGAATCCACTGCATCCACTGAACAGTATCATCTCCAGACAGAGGAGCAGCTTCAGCGACAGACTGCTGTCACTTTCCTGCTCCACTGACAGACTGAGGAGATCGTTCCTCCCCCACACTATGTGACTCTTCAAATTCACTCGGGGGGTAAACGTTAACATAATTCAAAGTTATTGTCTGTCTGTATTGTTATCACTCTTTAATTTAATATTTTCTTTATCAGTATGCTCCTGCTGGAGTATGTGAATTTCCCCTTGGGATTAATAAAGTATCTATCTATCTATCTATCTATCTATCTATCTATCTATCTATCTATCTATCTATCTATCTATCTATCTATCTATCTATCTATCTATCTATCTATCTATCTATCTATCTATCTATCTATCAGGGATCGACTCTGAGCCCTTTCTTATTTGCAATGGTGATGGACAGGTTGACAGATGAGATTAGACAGGAGTCCCCATGGACTATAATGTTTGCTGATGACATTGTGATCTGTAGCGATAATAGGGAGCAGGTTGAGGAGACCCTGGAGAGGTGGAGATATGCTCTAGGGAAGAGAGGCGTAATTGAGGGGAAGATCAGTGGAATGGTGAGGATGCAAGGAGTAGAGTTGGCAAAGGTGAATGAGTTTAAAAACTTGTTATCAACAGTACAGAGTAATGGGGATTGTGGAACAGAGGTGAAAAAGAGAGTGCATGCAGGGTGGAATGGGTGGAGAAGAGTATCAAGGTCTACAGGACGGTAGTGAGACCAGCTATGTTATATGGGTTGGAGACGGTGGCACTGACCAGAAAGCATGAGACAGAGCTGGAGGTAGCAGGGTTAAAGATGCAAAGATTTGCATTGGGTGTGACTAGGATGGATAGGATTAGAAATGAGTACATTAGAGGGTCAGCTCAAGTTGAACGGTTGGGAGACAAAGTCAGAGAGGTGAGATTGCGTTGGTGCAGAGGAGAGATGCTGAGTATATTGGGAGAAGAATGCTAAGGATAGAGCTGCCCATTAAGAGAAAAAGAGGCCTAAGAGAAGGTTTATGGATGTGGTGAGAGAGGACATGCAGGTGATTGACATAACAGAACAAGATGCAGAGGATGGAAAGTTATGGAAGAAGATGATCCACTGTGGCAACCCCTGTGGCAGCCGAAAGAAGAAGAAGATGATATTTAGAAAGTCTCTTGTATTTGTCATTCTGGTTCTAACTCTTGATCTTGGTTATATTGCATATGTCTGGTGAACAACTCCTTGAAATCTTCTACTTACAATGATTGCAGTTTAGCCCTCTGGTTTAGAAAAAAACAACTTTGAGTGCTTAGATAAGCTTTCTTTTGGTTTTTGATTTTATGACTATTTCAGAAGAAAAAATATTTTGTGATATTTCTGAAGGAAATCTACAACTCCTTGCAAACCTGTTCTTGCCACAATTGTTGTCATATGCAGCAACTTTTGAAATTTTTTGGAGATGCACATTTTATAGATGCATGTCCATAATGGCCTAAGTAAACACAATATCCATATACTATAGCTTACCAGATTCTTTCTCCCTGATTTTCATGCCTTGTTACAATAATTAACACTGTGGAATGCTTTGTCTTCACTATGGAGGGCTTCTTCTTCACTTGTATCATTTTTGCCTGAATTTGTAGTTTCCGTATTATTATTTGGGTCTGCCTGAGTTGTGGACAACTGTGCTGATGAAAATGCAGTTTTGCATCATGACAGACTTATCCACATTTTTATTGTTGTCTGCCCAGCTATTGTTCATCATGTTTACTGCAATAAGCTCTCAGTAATTAAATGTCATAACCTACTGTAATTATGCTTACAGAACAATGTGCCAACTATTGTTGGAAAGAATAGCCCTGGCAATCAAAAGACACCACATGATTCAATGTGATTATAAAGCGAAAGCTAATTTATCTTTGACTTATTACATGACTTTTTTACAGATATGTATTTTTTTTCCTTACTCTGACCACTTACTGGGTACGTCTTGGGTATGACGTTAAACTGCATCTGGTCCTGCAAGTGGTCCTTCAACTTGCAGAGAAAACTGGGGATTAGTGGCAGGATTGGCAATCCAGCCACTTTATAAAACTTTACACAGACCTGAAACAGCAGACAGGCCTCCCTTCTGCTCTCCACGGGAGTAGCTCTGCTGCAGCTGCCCTACGGAAGGCTGCTCACATTATGAAGGGGATGGGGAAAAGCCCTCTGGAGCCTCATCCCTGGAAGAGTGAAAGCCGAAGGAGAGTCAAAGAGGTCAGGCTTGTTGGGGACCGGAACTGTTGTAGTGCTGAGGTGCCGCCCGCTGTATGGCAGCACTTGAATCCCATTTTGAGATGTTCCATCTGGGTAGGCGCATGGAACGTCTTTGTCTCTATGGCCTGATGATCGTTTTCCTCTGTTGTTGGTAGAGCTTCATAAACTACGCATTTCAGTGGCAGGACTCTCTGAAGTGCACAGATCTGGGACTGCCCAGATCTCTGTAGGTGGGTACATCTTTTATTGGTCTGGTCACTCTGATGGGTGTCATGCTCAGGGAGTAGCTATTGCAGTGGTGGATCGGTTCCTTCCAATGGTGTCCGATGTCCACTCATTTTAATAAGCGTATTATGAGACTCAGATTAAGGCACTTTCTTGACTGTTGTCTCAATGTATGCTCTGATCATGGTGAGTGATGTCATTGAGAGAGACATTCTGTTTGCCACTTCACTTGGTGGTTAATGGGTGCTCGTGAGGTGACCATCCTCTGGTCATGGGTGACTTCAATGCGACCACTGGCACTGACAGGGCTGGCTATGAGGAGTGTATTGGTCTCCATGGATCTGGAGACCATGGTGAAAGTGGCTCCATGTTCCTTGTCTTTGCAAACGGTCAGGGTAGGTAGATGCCGGGGAGATACCTACAGAACTACAGGGTCTACAGAAGTGCCCAGTTTGTCAATTCTGACCACAGGCTTGTTGTTGCTACTCTGAAGATCCAGCTTAGGACCAGTAGGCTCCCATCTAACTAGGAGAATGAGGCTGGACCTGGCCATACTCCAAGATCAGGCTGTTTCTAATTGGTTTGCATGCAGTTTGTGAGAAGAACTTGCAGACTTGGGTGTGACTGTCAATCCTAATGTGATTGGGAGACCTACAAGACCCTTAAAGTTGCTGAGGGTTGTGTTGGTGTTGCTGGTGTTCCCAGAAGGGGGTGTTTCATCTTGCAGAGCACCCTGGATATCAACAAGAAGAGTCACAGTGCATGGCTTGATGGCAGTTTGTCGCACATTACCAAATTGAAGTTGAAGTTGAAGAAGCATTAAACTTGAAGCAGCGGTATTTATAAGGTTGTAAGAAAGTTATCTTACTGTTTGTGTGTTGAGGGCGCTGCTGCTGGAACGCAGGGCCGTCTACTGGGTGAGCGCTGTGAGGCGCGGTGTGTCTAGATACATGTGGAGCCGGTATAATGGCCAGTACGGGCTCCTCCGCATGTGTTCATTTTTACACACCGGTGTCCTCGCAGCCTGCCCAGTGCAGGCGGTTTAAGGTGCGGCGTGCCTGAAAAAAAAAGCTGGCATTTGTTTGAGTAAACAGGGCTGAGTCAGAGATGGGGATCCCATATTGTAAATAAATAATTTTACTTACTGGTGAGTCGGCAGCTGTTGTGCTTCAGCTCAGCATAACCGTTGGCTGTCCAGGAGAGGCTTACGCACGCAACCCGCAGCGGTTCACTTTTAAATACGTAGTTGCTCGGGGCATGTTGCGGCACGTGGCGTGAACGCGCTAGTGTCTACCTGAATAGGTGCGTGTGGCAGACGGGGTAGCAGATTGGCTGAACAATTTTGCTGGTTATATTTAAGGAGTTACCGGCCAACAGGGACTTCCCGATAGGCAAACAATATGAGGGGAAGTAACTGGTCCCAGTTTCTCCCATCCTCGTTAACTACTTTTCGTAACATCTGTTTTAAAGTTTGATAAAATCATTCCACCAACCCATTTGTCTGGGGATGATAGACCGATGTTTTCAGATGTTTTATCTTGAGTAATTTAGTCACCTCCCTGAACGTCTCCGAAGTGAAGGGAGTTCCTTGATCCATAAGAACCTCTTTGGGGATCCCTATACGCGTGAATATCCCTACTATTTCCCATGCGATGTTTTTAGAAATAGCTGAGCGCAGGGGAACAGCTTCTGGGAATCGAGTGGCATAGTCTACTAGAACTAAAATATATTTATGATCGCTCAACACGGGTTCTAACGGTCCTACGAGGTTGATACTGACTTGTTCAAATGGTATATCAATATGGGGAAGAGGGACAAGAAGAGCACAGTCCCTCCTAGGAATCTGACGAAGTTGGCATTCAGGACAAGAAGCGCAAAATCGTCAGACCTCCTCGTTTATCCCTGGCCAATAGAATCGGAGCTTAATTCTCTCCAATGTTTTTTCAGAGCCTAAATGGGCTCCTAGAAGGTGAGCATGCGCTAGTTCACATACTTGTCACCGATAAGTATGTGGTACTAGGAGCAATGCCCTCACTTCACCCCCGTGTTCTGCCACTTGATACAAGAGTTCATTTTGTACTACAAAGAAATGCATCAGTGGCATGGGATCTAGGGATGTATGACCCTCAGTAGATACTATTGCATTCCTTGCAAATTTTAAGGAATCATCATTCCATTGTTCTCTTTTAAAGGAAGATGGGGTAATTAGAAATTGGGCCGATAAATTTTGAATAGGGTCTCTGGTGACCTCAGTGGGAGGGGCTTCTGCCACCACGTCCTCTACGTTAACTGCTCTAGCTCCCTCAGAGGATGATGGGACATCAACTCCCTCATACTGAGTACCTACATGGGTCCTAGTGACCGTTGTACACGGCATGGAGGCAGTTGGAGTAGAAGAACTCTCCATTATTAAGCCCAAATTCTTTTCAGGAGCGGTTGCGTTTGCACTGCTGTTAATTTTTTTCCAATCTCTTCCTCATATGAATGGAAATGGGGGATCCGGTAGTACTGCCATGGTTAATTTGGTCATGACGTGATGTACTGAAATCACACAGTTAGCGGTCTTATAATACAGAATGTCCCATTGAATACACTTTAGGCTAGTATTTATTCTAAGCCACTGTCGCGGTAAAACGAATTGGGAAGCAACAATGGAAATGTTACTCCCGGAATCGAACATTGCCCTTACCTTCACGTCATTTATAATAACTGCACCTGTATAAGGAAGAGACAAAGGGTTAATCACAGTGGCACAGTACCTTTCTCCCTTAACCAGCGAGCAATCCATTGGTTCGTTGGTGCAGGTCGGGGACAGATGATCAACCTCCCTACACTTGAAACAGCGGGGGAGGCCGAAATGTTTGTCCCTTTGACAGACGGCAGGCTTGGGAGCTCGTCGAGAGGGCTCAGGGGCTGCCCCACGTGCCTGTTGGGTATGGTGAGAGGACTGTTCTGATCGCCCTGATTTGCAAGCTGCCCAGTGACGTTCAGCGACCTTGACCAAAGTGTCCATATTTTCAAAATTTTGTTTCCGGATTTGCTGGGCGATGTTTTCAGGGAGGGCATGAACAAAGGTCTCAAACGCTCAAACGTCATCTTGTGAGAGTTGTTAATATCGGGCCGTAGCCAACGACACACTTTACTCCATGCCTCGAATGCCTGTGTTCTTAAAGGTTGTTCGGGATCAAACTGCCACTCCCTCTATTCTCTCGCCTGCTGTTCCGGAGAGATGCTGTAGCGTTTGAACACCTCTGTTTTTAAAATGTCATAGTCTGCGGCCTGCTCCTCATTTAAATCATAGTAGGCTCTCTGCGCTATCCCCTTCAGGCAGGGGGCCAGTAGGTATGCCCATTCCGACCTCGGCCATGCGTTCCGTTTAGCGGTTCACTCAAATACCAAACAATAAGACTCAATATCAACTTCTTCAGTCAAGTAAGTTAACTATGTCGGTAATGACCGAGCAGCCTCCGTCCATACCACGGCTGCAGCGCAAGCCTTGGATTCGGCTTGCTGGGTCCAAGTTTCACCCATCTGCACCTTTAAGATATGCAGTTCGGCCATAATGGTGGAAAGTACAGTGTTTAGATCCTGTTCTTCAGTCATCTTCGAACAAAAATATCCTGCCAGCTATGGCAATTGGGGAATATAAAGAAAAAAGAAGCTCCACAAAAATAAAGTTTTGTGGACCATCCCTGTATATTGTCCAACGGACAAAAATAAAACAGAAAAAAAATGGTTAAAATGATCAAAAGTACCGTAATGGTAGCAATTGACAAAGTACATGAAACAAAATGGTGTTTATATACAGTATGGAATGAGAACAGGAGTGGTTGCCAGGAAATTACGTCAAATTCAGGAGCCGGAAGTGAAGTCATCCATGGTGGCCGGAAGTGATGTCATGGCTGGTGCCGGAAGTTCCGTCTTGGCAGCTATTTTGAAACCCGGAAATGGAAGGACTTATTTTTCCTCGGTTTTCCTGTTGGTAGATTAAGAGATTTGGGTAAGTACCACGTGACAACCCTTTGTCTTGCGATGTTTCACTCACCTTTAGGCTTTTTGACTGCCTCCTAAACACATGTGTGTGACAATGTATATGTATGTGTATCAGGGGTGTGTTCTTGCTCCTACTCTGTTCAATGCTTGTATGGACTGGGTGTTGGGCAAGGTCGTGGAGTCCAGCGGCTGTGGGGCATCTGTTGGTGAAGAAAGATTCATGGATCTTGACTTTGCTGATGATGCTGTGATCTTCGCGGAGTTAATGGAGGCTGTGATCGGGGCGCCTGAGGGACTGAGCGAGGAGTCTGAGTGTCTGGGCTTGCGAGTGTCCTGGATAAAAACCAAGATCCAGGCCTTTAATAGCCTCTTGGGCACAGCCATCAGCAGTGTGTCTGTTTGCGGAGAGAGTGTTGACATTGTCGAGAGGTTTAATTACCTCCTGCAGCGACATTCATGTATATGGTGACTCTTCCTATGAAGTCAGTAGACAGATTGAGAGAGCTTGGGGGATCATGAGGTCATTGGAAAGGGGTATGTGGCACTCCCAATATATGTCCAAAAGGACAAAAGTCCAAGTCTTTAGAGTCCTGGTGCTTCCTGTTTTGCTATATGGCTGTAAGAAATGGATGCTATCCAGTGACCTGAGACAAAGACCGAACTGGCTGCCTAAAGTAACATGTGGCTGCAGCATATAGATGATCATTTCTGGATGGTGGGACTGGAACGCATGTCTGCCTTGGGGTTTGCCAACCAGGATCCCAAGCTATTTCGTTGTGTGGTGGGTGCAGCAACGCGCTGTACCAGTGCATGCTCCCCTGACCTGACTGTGATTATTTGCTGCTTTTAAAATGAAAATATATTTCATTTTGAACATGTACTGTATATGTTGGGTTTAATTTAATTATTTTTATTATAACTATGCAATAAGAAATGGAAGTGTCAACTGGCAAATTCCATCATGTTTCTGAATATTTTACAGCCCTGTGTAGAGTCAGAAAAAAAATAATGTATGCTTATGTGGTAGCATTTTGTGATTTAAATTACCAAGAATGTTCACCTGTCCTCACTCACTTAACATAATATGAAGGTGTCCTATTGCGTCCCAACTCATGTGTTTTACTGCGCCTTTCTGACAAATTTTGAATACTTTGGCAGATATGGTTAATCAAAAATAAGTGTGGCGTAAAAACAAGGGCAAATGAGAGCCTGCTTTCTAAACCTAGACCCAATTTATATACCTGGCACTATCATTTTATCCAGATAATTTTGTCGTAATAATTACATCTACACATTTAAATGCACTTCCAATATCAGCATCATGATCAGAGAAAGATTGCTTTGAGATCTCATTGATGACCCACTTGTAGACTATAAGTTTAGCGGGTGTTAATTGTTGTCATATTGATCACCTCAGCAAAGAGCCTGCTATTTGTTTCTTATAAACTCTGTGTGATTTGATTGACTCAGTCATAAATTAATTTACACCATTTTTTAATGTGTGTGCTGGGCCTGATCTCATTGACAGGGACTGACATAAATTATGTTATGTAAAATAGGTTACATTGTGTGTATGTATGTATTTATTTAGATATTTTACTTTTTAAAATGTCTACTTTAAAAAAAATTATATTTCATTTGTGTCTATTGTTATAGAAATGTGTTACCCTCGAGATGCACAGTATTATTTGTTCTGTTCATGTTGCTCCAATTATACCAATCTGAAATGTTTTCTACTGTACATATTTTCAAATTTCATTCATAAATCCATATAAAAGTCCAGTTATGGAGTTTTGTGCGTTGATGCAAAATACTTAACTGGCAATTCTATGATGGCCCATGTCAGTATGAATGTCATCATTAGTGGATTCCTTAATGGACTGATGTCCAGGGCTGGTTTCTGGTTTGCTCCATAAGCTGTCCAATAAGGCTCTGGCCCTCTATGACCATGATTTGAGTTACAGTTTGATGCTTTTATTCTAAATGTTTTTTTTAATCACACTTGGGTAGTACTTTTATGCTTTTATAGTGCTATCTTTTGGGGGGGTTTGGATCAGAAAATCTCCGACAACCCTCTCATTTGTGATGACTTTGTTTTTTTTCTATTCTTGTTCTTGATTATACAAGAGCTTTTATTTTTTTTTCTCTTTTTTTTCTTGTGCAATTGTACTAAGAGAAAAGTGAAAAATTTTAAAACTGCAATTTCTGATAGCAGTTGTTTAGAGCATCAACCTCATCCATCTTTGTTCACCTCTTTCTGGTGTCAGGAAAGCTTTGCTCTGTGTTGGACTTGAGACAAACAAGATATGAAGGGAATATTTTGTTCTTGTTGTAGAATGTTTTATTTTAACAGAGGAATTTACTGTTTTATTTTTCATTTAAGAATGTTGTCTTTCTCTGATGTGTTGATTTTACTTCTGATGTGTTGATTAACATACTAACTCAAGAGGTACAAATAAGTGTGCAGCTTGCAAACAAGTTGCGGTTTAGGCAGATTTTACATCAAAACAGGAAAAGATATCCCAGCCATTGCAGTCCTGAACAAGTTCACTTAAAGAGAAACAGACCACTGATGATGTAAAGATGACAAAAGCTGCAAAAGACTCTAAATGAATCAAGTAAGAAACATATATTTTAAACAATTTCATTCACAATACAGAATTAATAAGATCACAACCATTAATTTTAAAACTCCCAAGTGTAATAAAAAGTTGTACAAGTCAAAAGAAGAGTCCAGAATTAGCAAGAATCATGTTGTATTTGGAAAGGGAATGGTATCAAGATTAAATAATAATATTTCAATAGAGAGAATTTAATTGAAAATAAATTACGTAGTCTGGTTTAGATTGTCAGAAACATAGTTCTAGTAAATTAAAATAAAGAGGAGGGCTTCGATTTAGATAGATAGATAGATAGATAGATAGATAGATAGATAGATAGATAGATAGATAGATAGATAGATAGATAGATAGATAGATAGATAGATAGATAGATAGATAGATAGATAGATAGATACTTTATTAATCCCAAGAGGAAATTCACATACTCCAGCAGCACCTTAATGATACAAAAAAAACAAAATTAAATTATAGATTGATAATAATGCAGGTAAAAACAGACAATAACTTTATATAATGTTAACGTTTACCCCCCCGGGTAAACATACGTTTGACAGAACTTTCTGAACTCACCTTATTAAAGGGTTCCAAACAGTGGGTGACAGAAAACTAAATGGTCATTTGCCTGGGGATATTTTTAATAAGACTCTGGGCCATTAGAAGGCCAATGCCAGAAGACTTCAGATGTCTTACGAGCTATACAGGAGTTAATGGAGATAATAACTTCGGAAATCAACCTTAAGGAAAAAAATTAGCAGCTCTCAGAGGAGCAGCTGTCTAAAATTCAATTTGAAAGGTATATTTGGATATTTATAACTATATTCAGCCCTAGATTTAAAACATGTCCAAGCACCAAAATATCTGTCTTACAATGGTGCTGTCAGTAAATATTTCAAATATAGACTTGCATTTTGATGTACTGTATCATGCATTTAACAATTAAAGTACATCAACAGTAGATGAAAAATTATTATATTTGTTAATAACTAACCAGCACTGTGTCAGAGGGATTTTGTATTCATTACAGCCAGGAAAAAGATACCTAAACTGTGTATGAAGGTTATGTGAATTTTCTTTTATGCAGTCCATATACAAAACAAATAAATAATGCCTTGCAGCTCCAGAGAACTGGGTCATTCTGTGCGTGACATTCCATCTTGCTCCTTGTCAACAAATTTTCTCCAGAAACTGATTTTCATCCAAAACTTAAAACTGAAAGTAACATCAACTGGTGACTTTAAATTGACAAATTGCGAGTGAATCTTATCCTTAATAATTCCTTCCATTAATTTACCTGTGATGCACATTAAACTTACTGGCCTATAGTTGCTTGGATCTGACCAGTCACCCTTTTCATATAACAGGATAAATTTGCTATTTTCTGGTTCTTCTTAAAAGACTTCTTAAAAATATGCATCAAGGATTTATATATGTACTCACTAACTCTCTTAATAACTCAAGGGTAAATATTATCTGGTGCTGGAGGTTTGTTAATTTCAGCCTATTTAATCTAAGCAGTACTTCTCTCACTACAAATTCTAAATCCCTCAGTACCTCTTTAGTAGTTCCACTTACTGCTGGGACGTTATCTACAGTACTTCCTCACAAGTGAAGACCTCAAAAAAATGTGAGTTTAGAGCATCTGCTATTTCAGTCTGTATTTTTAACTCCCCATTACTATTCCTAATGATGCACTTCACATTCTCCTCATTCTCATACGTTCTGTGATTCACATTGAAGTTATTACTCTTATAAACTTTATACAGCTGTGTTTTCCTTTGCAGCTTCTTTTTCTACTCTTTATTAAACCACTGCAGAGTTTTTTTTTAAATTTACTACTAATTCTAAATTTAGGTATGTACCTGTCCTGTACATGTAAAACATTTTTGAATCTGTTTCACTACTCCTCTACTGTTTCCAAACTTAAAAGCTTATCCCAGTCTGGCCTTCTTACACTTTGCTGTATCTGCTTCAAATTTGCCCTACCAAAGTTAAACTTAACAGTTTTAGTCTTTGCATCAGCACTATTTCAAATCATTGAGAACTGAACCCTAATGGTTCAATCACATCCATACCCTCAATTCTATCCTGATTATTACAAAATATTAAATCCATGCAGGTTTCCCCCTGTATTGGTGCTTTAACATAATAAACAGTCACTGATCACTTCTAAAAACTCCTGCTCTTGTGCAACATTAATTGCAAGGTTACTCCAGCTAATATTCAGGTAGTTAAAGTCCCCCATGATTAGAATATCCCCCCCCCCCCTGTAAACTTTTTAATATTACTGAAAAGATGTGCATTAAAATTACTGTCTGCATTCAGTGTTTTATAACACACTTCTACAAGACTTCTTTCCCTAATGCTTTCCAGAAGAGGAGTTCTGTTTAAATTCTGTTTGACATAAACAGCAACACCACCTCCTTTTTGGTTCTGCCCATCCTTCCTATAATGTGTATCCCTCTATGTTATTGAATATATGTTGCTTTCTTCCTCATTACTTTTATTCATTACCTGAATAACCTGAATAATTGTCTTATTGTAGTGATTTACTGTTATCCTATTTTCTTTGCTGTACATGAAAAGTTATCATCAGAATTCCATTGCATGATAGTATAATGACAAATAAATAAACACAAACTCGAATGTTATGCTTATCCCCATCTTTGTTATATAGCCAGATTTCTGTTATTGCTGTAATAGCATAATTATGCTCCGCTACATGCAACTTCAGGTCACTTTTTTATTTTTGATACTTCTAGCATTAAGGCAAGCTATTTTAATGTGGTACCCAGTTTACTTTTGTGTTTAAATATTGGGTTAGTATTTACATTATTATACATTTTTATTTTTACACTATTGTTTGTTCTTTCATGTACACTCTTAAAAATAAAGTTGACAGAGTGGTTCTTAAGAGTTCCCAAAAGACCTGTCCACGTGAAGGTTCAAGAAAGAACTTTTATTGATTTATATCTGTAACAGGCTCCATACAGTAAATCACCTGGTAACCTGGTACCAGTATGTCATGATTTTACAAGTACTCTTCTTGCATACAATAACACAGGCGAATTCCATTTTTTTAATCGGTTAGTGTCCTGCTAGGTAGTCTATCAAACATTAAAGGTTTCTGCTTTTTTTCTACATGTTAGGATGTTTTTCAAAGCACAAAGAACCAACTTTATATGCAAATAACCCTTCCCAGAATGAAATGGTGCTTTGTCAAGCAATAGTTTTGCAAGAAACCACACAACCATGTACAGTTCTAAACCTGGCCTGTCCTAAACTTCCTACCCCCAATACCCTAGTTTAAACAATCCACGACTAACCTACTCATGTGCTTCCCTAACACATTTGTGACCCTCCGGTTAAGAATTAACCTGCCACAGCAGAACAAGTTCCATCTGTTCCAAATCAAGTACCAATTGCCATATAAACCCATACCCTTCTACTCTTCACCAAGATTTGAGCCATGCAATAAGCTTTATAATCTCCTACCTGAACTGGCATGTGCCGCATGCAGAACTTTGGAGACCACCTTGTCAGTTCTTCTCCTCAGCCTGGCACCAAAGTCTATAAATTTGGATTGCAGAACTGACACACTACCCTTATGTATGTCATTTGTTCCAACATGGACAAAAGAACTGGATCTACCCCTTCTCTGGTAAAGAGCCTATCAACCCTTCCAGGAAGGTCTCCCACCTGTGCACCCAGAAAGTAGGGTTCTGTGCAAGACTCTCTGTCTTTGTCTTTGGAGCAAGTCTGCACATCATTCTCCATCCATCCATCCATCCATCCATCCATCCATTGTCTCCCGCTTATCCGAGGTCAGGTCGCGGGGGCAGCAGCTTGAGCAGAGATGCCCAGACTTCCCTCTCCCCGGCCACTTCTTCTAGCTCTTCAGGGAGAATCCCAAGGCGTTCCCAGGCCAGTCGAGAGACATAGTCCCTCCAACGTGTCCTGGGTCTTCCCCGGGGCCTCCTCCCGGTTAGACGTGCACGGAACAACTCACCAGGGAGGCGTCCAGGAGGCATCCTGATCAGATGCCCGAGCCACCTCATCTGACTCCTCTCGATGCGGAGGAGCAGCGGCTCTACTCTGAGCCCCTCCCGGATGACTGAGCTTCTCACCCTATCTTTAAGGGAAAGCCCAGACACCCTGCGGAGGAAACTCATTTCAGCTGCTTGTATTCGCGATCTCGTTCTTTCGGTCACTACCCATAGCTCATGACCATAGGTGAGGGTAGGAACATAGATCGACTGGTAAATTGAGAGCTTCGCCTTGCGGCTCAGCTCCTTTTTCACCACGACAGACCGATGCAACGCCCGCATTACTGTGGATGCCTCACCGATCCGCCTGTCGATCTCACGCTCCATTCTTCCATCATTCTCACCAATGTCTAACCCACCCACTATTATTACCGCTCTTTTGAGGTGGCCCATTGGCATTCCTTGTGCCTACCTACCACCTCAGAATCTTCAGAAAAACTGTCCAGCTGTGCAAGGACATGAAAATGGTTTGACACTTCCAATTCTAGGGTGCCCCCCAGACAATGTGCACCCTTTACCTTGCCCCTTGTGACAATGACTGACCTATCTCTACATGTCTGGTCTGTAATCTCTTCTGCATCACCTTAGGGGTGCACACAGTATATATCTAAAGGACACCTGGGCCAGGTCCACCAATTCTGTACTACAATCCAGACCAGCCAAGTCCTCCTCCAGTTTAGCAATCCTAAGCTCAAGTTACTGGATCAGCTGGTATCTTCTGCAGATGTAGCCTTCATAGAAGACTGGCTCCTCCAAGCCATCTTCTTTAAAGTTCAACATCCAACAGGACTTGCAATGCATTTGGCCTCATTATTTAAATTTAACTTTGGATTACTAAAACTGCTCAACTTTTCTTTTATGTTTTATTTAAATGAAATGATTTAACTTAAGTGGTAAAACTAAACAAAATTAAGCCAAAAAAATTAGACTAAAGAAATCTGCCACCGTTTATTTTACACCTTCTGAACCCTTAAGCTGCTGCAATATTCTCCTCATCTAGTGCCTGCTGTCTGTCCTTCTATGAGGTTAACTTTACTTTTTCCTGTCTGTTCTCCTTTTCTTTAATTTAAAGCTCACCACTCACACCATTTGTATTCCTTTGAATTAATGAACCCTTATGCTGTCGCTCTCTTAAGTGCTCTACTTGCCTTACCGCTAAGAATTGTTCAGTCTAGAAAAAAGTACCTACTGTTAGTTTCTTACTGTCTGGTCTATTCCTAAAGCCGTCTAATGCTAACCGCCTGGCTATGTGCTGCAGAGCCCTTCTCTTTACTGCTTTGAAGTCAACTGCTCCCTTTTTTTTCCACTAAGAAATTGTCCTTTCTGCTACTTAATACGATGCCTGTTATTTATTTCCAGAGAGCTTACTGCCCTGCCTCACCGAAGCTAGATTGAATACAAAAAACAAGAACAAGTACAAGTAAGAAGTAAATTTTAGAAACACTCTCCAAAACACCCAACAGCTTTTGATCCTGTGCGGGCAAAAAAAAAGCAAAAATCCCTTCTAAAGAGAATAAAAAAAAAATTCCCACAAGCTCCTTAATGTCAACACAAACTGTTTAGGAGCAAAAGATATTTTTTTAATTAACTCTTACACCACAGAACACATAAACTTTCAGCCACTTCTCTTTCATTAGCAAGGATTAAATCAGCACATCAATACGTCTGAGTCTCCATCACAGTTATCAAAGTTTTAATTTTCAGACTTCATATTTTTCATAGTTTACGCATATATTGTCCCTTTTAGTTATTTTACTACATATTCCTACTTAGTTCTGTTTGCTTTCAACTCTTGAGCTTCACATGCAGAAACCTGCAAAATGTACCATATGAACTTATAAAATCTGTTATCAGAGAAACGAATTGAAAATAGCTGTTCTCACAGTTCTTGCTCTTCTATCCCAGTCTCACATACTTTTGCAATTCCAAGAACCCAACATCTCAAGAGTCCCTTCCATTGACACATACCTAGCAGAGCACATCAGGAGCAAAAAGATCCCTCCATTAAGGTAAGAATAAAATATCATAACAATCCCAACTCTGCTTAATGTAGCACAGTTGTAAGTGCTACTGTCACAGATCAAAATGTGTGATTTGTTTTCCATGCAAAGTTTCTGTCCATGACTGTATAGGTTTTCCTATGCACATCCCCAAAGATGTGCTTGTCGGGTTAATAAGCAGTATTAAATTGTTTGAGTGTCGGTAGATAAGTATGTAAGTTGGCTCTGAAGAGCTACCACACAATAGTATAGTAACATTTAATTAATAAGTAAGGAAAACTATTTAATTGAATCTATTAAAATATGTTAACTGTTCAATAAATCTAATATAAGTTTAAGCTCCTCATGACCCAGCAATAGAAAAAGCAGGCTCAGATATTTGATTAATTGACAGTGAAGACAAATAAAGTGGAATTTAAGTATTTTAAAAGTAGCGCCCAGGATCAGATAAGGCAAAACAAATCCACTAATGCTAACTAAAGTTAATCTGGCCTCTACATTTTAAATTATACTTTTTTCTATTGACAAACTATGATTTAAAGTGTGTCATACTTAACCTACACATACAAATGAACTGATCGTTAGAAACAAATCATAAATCTGATCTTTTCATTTTTTCATTATTCATATTATATTGTAATACTTTAATTGAGCATGCTGTGTTGAAAAAGTGTTTCAAAGCTTGTATCAAAGCTTAATTACAATGTGAACCACTCAAGATCATCGAAACACCATGAAATGGTCTGACTGCTTTGAAATTTTGCGCTGTCCCACAAGCTATAAAATAGGTTGTGATTGAACCTGGTCACATTTAGTATTGAAAAAAACATGGACTTTACAAGTTGAAAAAAATGATCAAGAGTGTGGGAATATTTTGACATGTAATCTGACAATAAGCTAAATAATTAATGTTTGGTATTTGAACTTATAATGTGTTATTGATACTGGTTGTTATTTTTAATTCCTCATTGCTTCATTCCATTCAGAAAGGTATTTCAATGACTGCTTAAGGTACTGTGTTATCTGTGTCCTTAAGAGTTGTTTTTTAACAAAACATTCTCTTCAATATTGAGGCAAATTTGTGCCAAACATGGTAATGCAGCTGCATTCCAACCTAATGACAATGAGGTAGGCAGTGCTGGCACTCCTTCTTTGGGTCATTATAATTTTATGTTATTATTCTTATCCCTATTGATCACAACATTTAATGACCTTATGCTTGTCTGCTATCTGATCTCACTAGGACCAAGCCCCAAATTAGAGGAGACAGGGTTTCTTAAGGCTTGTTATCCCAAACACACAAGAGTCTTCTCCTACACCCTCCAATTCTAAAATCATTGAAAACATTAATTTTGCACATGCTTTTCTTTTTAAAATTTTCTATTTTCCTGTAAACTTGCCTCTATACTACTTTATTGCGTTAACTTTACTTGTGCTACACTGACTTTGTACATGTTTAGTTTTTTATGTTTGCCTTATTTTTATTATTTATTCTTATTCTCTTAGCATACATACAGTAATAGCATTGGCTTAATGTGTTAAATGATACAGGATCAAATATTTATGTGAGACTATGTGTCACATTGTCTAAAAACGACAATTGGATGAGGCCTTCCTCGGTATGATTGTTACAGATGCCCTGCAAATGTCAGTATTAGAAAATTAAAGCTTCAAGACCTTTATTAATCTTCTGGACACAACTTATACCTTTCTCAATAGGAAAGCTATGAAGACCATGATGGAGCAGAAGTACAAGACCACTGCTGAGAACGTTTCAGCAATCAGCATAACATATGACATGTGGACCTCCTTCAACATGGATACTTGCCTAGATGTGACATGCCGCTTCATCACAGAGGAAATGAAGACACCCTAATTGCAGAGTGGGGAGTTAAAGGCATGGTAAAAAGCCTGGTCTCAGATTATGCAGCAGATACTGTGTCCTGAGCAGACCTGCTCAACCTGTACCATATTGCTGCTTTTGCCCATGCTGTTTATCTAGTGGTTAAAACATCACTGGGACAAACCCCAGAGCTTAAGGATATCTGCACTTCAGCACACATAACTGTGGAGCATTTCAGATCAAGCATCACATTCAAGGAGAAGTTCTCCAAGACATAAATACAAAGGGGTAGGCCACAGCTCAAACTAAACCATGAAGATGACACATGGTGGACTAGCACTTTTACAGTGCTGCAAAGATTGTAAGACCAAGTAGAACCTGTAGGAGAATCTCCCACCAGTCTTATCATTGACCTAATTCCTTTTTCTGCTGAGGAGAATGAGGCAGTCCATCAGTGCAATGGCCATTCGATCAAACCACTGTGGAGCTGTCGGAACAAAACCTGTCCTCAGGTCTAAAACCATACTTACTGTGAAGATATTGAAAATCAAATAGCTACAGTAGATAGTGTGTGATGATTGGACATAATATTGGTGGCAAACTGGTCAATATTATCAAACACAATTTAAATGAAACGTTTTTGTTAATAGAAAGCAGTATCTTTGGCTACACTATTGGACCCAATAAATAAGTAACCAGATTTCTGTAATGACAGCTGTGTTCAGGTGGCACTGGAAAGGCTGCCAAGAGAATGTGCTAAATTCCTACCTTACCATCACATGAATTAGCAGCACCAGCACCACCAGGAACCTCTGCTCAATAACACGATTAGGAACACTGGGGCCTGTTTGAAAGTTATGTTGATGAACTGCAGCAAGTGTCCAGTGCAACAGCCACTGTTATTTCTGTGGTTCAGAAGTAATGTTTGTACTGTGTTTACTGTCTGCTGCTGAATTACAATGTATCCAATTTAATGACAATATGTTCCTTCTGTCTATCTAGGTATTTAAAAGATACCCAAATACAGTAGCAAGATCAGAGGACACATTGAACTATTTAGTCGATTTATTCCAATCTGTTTCTGGCTGCCATTCTATATTTTTGAACTCCTACATCCCCAGGGTCATGTAAACAAATATTTCCCAAGGCTTGTAAAATAGTTAGCCATAGAAGAAACCAGTTAAAATCCAGAACAGTGAAGCAAATACTCTTATATAACTGCACTGTTCAAGAAACACGTACTTTAAGGTCCCCTTCAACACTGTGCCTTTCACTCTGCTCTGTTCCACAAGCACATTCCTAAACCTCATTATGACTCTTTTCCCCTTAGTAATGATATTCCCTAAACACTGATGGAAAAATACTCTGTATGTAGTCAAGGGCATTCTATCAATTAATGGTGAATTATAATGCATTCATACTGGCTGCTGTCATGGCAACAAATTGCACCTTTAGGAGAACACGTTTACACATTTTATTGTAGAAAATTGTTGCACATACTAGCGTACATTTTTAGCAGCATTTAATTAACATGATTAAAAAAAGATCAAAATGAGCACATGAGTGTGTCTTTAGGTCTTTAAATGCACCTATTGGCAGACCCTTTCACCAAAAACCAGTCTTAAGATGGGCATTTGCATTTTTGTGGACAGCCAATAGCCAAAATGAATTTCCTATTTAAAATTACAGGGATTCTATTGAACTATTTTAACAAAGCATTAGTTTTAAAAGCACTAGTTTGAAGAGATTGGTGACACTTTGAGCAGCAGATGAGCTCACAGACCCACGTAACACTATACAGTTACCAAAGAACAGCATTAGAGAGATAGATAGATTATTGCAGATGTTGAAGGACGCCAGCCTTCTAAGGAAGTATAGTTGTCTCTGTCCTGCTCTGTCCTTTCTTATACAAAGCATCGGTATTGGCAGTCCAGTCCAATTTACCATCCAGCTGCACTCCCAGGTATTTATAGGTCTGCACCCTCTGCACACAGTCACCTCTGATGACCACCAGCTCCTTGGTTTTGCTGGTGTTCAGTTGTAGGTGGTTTGAGTCGCACCATTTAACAAAGTTCTTGATTAGGTTCCTATACTCCTCTTCCTGCACATTCCTGATGCAGCCCACAATAGCAGTGTCGTCAGCGAACTTTTGCATGTGGCAGGACTCTGAGTTGTATTGGAAGTCTGATGTATATAGGCTGAACAGAACCGGAACATTAAGCGGAAGCCACCAAAACAAAAATACATCCAGGAAATGAATGCACTGCACAATTTGAACACCTTGTTGAGTGCAAATGGCTTAATATAAGATTCTATTTTTTTCAGGCATTTATATTAATCAAATTCTGTAAACTATATTAATGACACACTCAACAACACAACAGTCCATCACCAAGCCAGACAGTACATGTATGTATAAAGCAAAAGAAACTAAGAGACAGGACACGCGCACCCATAACAAACCACAGGAAGAGCTCAAAGTAAAAACTCTGCTTTGAATGGACTAACTCAGTATTTGTTCCATACAAATTGGTTAGTACAGTATTCCCTCGCTACTTCGCGGTTCACTTTTCGCGGATTCACGACTTCGCGGGTTTTTAAATACAAGTGATTGCCCGCCTATCGCGGAAGTTATGTTCCAGACCCATCAGCAACAGGAGAAAATCCGCGATATAGAAAGACCATATAAATAAACATTTTTATAGTTTAAGCCTTAAAATACCCATCCCACATGCTTTAAACACATGTAAACTTATAAAACACACTTTGTTAACACATATGATATGTGGATGTCGGGCTAAGGATATGAGTAACATCTCACTATTATAAAACATTTTAACTTCACGCAAGACAAGACAGTGAGACAGGAAAATAGGTGATGTACACCTAAAAGCCTGATTCTACAGGCTTTTAAATTATTGACACGCAGAGCGACAAACAGCACAAAGCCAGCACAAAGTCCACTTCTCCTTAGCGTTCATTCAGCTCCCCACCCCCTTGACAATGTGAAGGGGCAGGAGCGTGCGCCTCCGGGGGTTTTGGTTTGAGCGAACGTGCGTTCACCCCCATTACTCCTCCTCCTTCCGAACGCGCAGAGTGACAAGCAGGCATTTTGGCAGAAGCAGCACAAAGTCCATTTCTGCTCTGCTGAGAGTTCAGCTGCCCCCCTTCACAAAGCGAGTGCAGACACATTGACGTCTGATCACTGCGTGCAGTGTGCAGTGTTGGTCTGCGGTGTTTAAGAATGCAGAAAGTGTTTAAGAGCATAGGAAGTGTTTATAAGAGCGTGGGAAAGGTTAACAAGAGAGTGAGAAAGGTTTATAAGAGTGTGGGAAGGGTTTATAAAGCCTTAAAATATGTATAAATAATAAAATAAATATAGGTCGCTACTTCGCGGATTTTCACCTATTGCGGGGGGCTCTGGAACGTAACCCCCGCGATAGATGAGGGATTACTGTATTGTGCATGTCCCAGTCATCCACAGTGCTCAAACTTGGCACATGTGATTTAGTCCGACTCTGCTCTGTCCTGTGACCAATGTCCAGAGCAAGCCCTGTTACTAGGGTTCTTCCAGAGTCCAGTGATCACATTATCACATAATGTTATTTTTCAAAAACAATCTGCTCTGATTTGTAATTAGCAATAGACCACAATGGCAACTTTGTACATTCGTACAAGCTTCTGCCAAAGGTAACACTGAGTTACTGTCATCACTGATTGACCAGTCTAGATATGAAATGCAATAATACTTGCTAGAAGGGTGCTTATCATTCAATAAATCACCTATTTACTTTTTTTTG
Source organism: Erpetoichthys calabaricus (assembly GCF_900747795.2). NCBI lineage: Eukaryota > Metazoa > Chordata > Cladistia > Polypteriformes > Polypteridae > Erpetoichthys > Erpetoichthys calabaricus. The sequence goes on from NC_041400.2 coordinate 63,840,880, forward strand.
AGTCTACATGTATGTAAATTTCTAACAAAAGTGTGTTTTTACCTCATTAAAGATTCTAATACCAACAACTACAGGTTTGCCTGTCAGATTGAAACTATGCATTCCACATGAAGTTGTATGCATGCTTCCTCTGCTGTCTCAAGCTCACGGCTGCTATGGTTTCTATAAAGCACCAGGCATCACTATTTTCAAAGCTCCAAATCTTTTTCCAAAACATTCAGCAAGAAGTCTCAACATCTTCATAGGGTTTTGTCCGCAGATCACTACGTTTGCAAGTGAAATCAAGATGCTGAAATACTGTATGAAGAAAGAGATCAAGATGGAGAGAAGTTTAAGTCAAAGTGTAATACTTCTATTAGTCATGTGTTTTCCCCATTCTATTTCAATATGAAGTTACTTTTACACAAGAAACAATTCACAATTATATAAAGGGGCAACAACTAACAGAAGCAATTGAATGGACCAAACAGATGACAAAAAACATTTAGCACTACTAGAACATTGATCTAGACTATCACTGGACAGACCAATTTTCTGTTTCACTTAATTTATTTATATGGTGTTCAAAATTTGTGTGCAATTAAATTATTCTATTGTGGAGGTTCAAGTCACTAAACAAGATGATGGTGTTTGGGTTCCTGCTAATTCAGAGCTGCAATATTCTTGCAAAAGTTACTGTTATAAATACTAAAGGTCACCTTTTTAATTTTGCATCAGGTTTTTAAAAGTGACATTTTTACATTCCAATTATTTTGACTGCTGATTGACATTTACAATACTGGTAAGCCGTGCAAATAATTATGCAGAAAATGGAAAAATGGTGAGAACATAAAGTAACAGAATTTCAAAATAATAGATTGTCTTAGAAGAGGTATTGAGAAGCATGACAATTCATTTTAAATTTTAATTGTGTAATACTCAATTTATAGAAGAATGTCTCTGACAGTCAAGGTTAATTTTAACACCAAGTTAAAATGAAAGCAATAATGCATTCTATTCCATTTGCCTTAGGCTGTATGGCAGTGCATACTGTAGATCAACCTGAACATTTCAAAGGAGTAGTCTAATAGATAACCATTAGGCCTCATAAATGTTTTCACATAATTTCTAACTGAAAAAAAGTCTAATTTTGCTTCCTAAGCCCAGTTTTTATGGTCATGGGGTGTGGGCTGCACAGGAGCAATATAGGAGCCTATCATGCATGGAGTACCAGCAAACTGAAGGACACCCTCACTCAGACACCCATATTTGCTCATAAATGCCCACCTTTTGCATTAGGAAAAAAAATACACACAGTAACCAGAAGAAAATTCATACAGCTCTAAGGAGAACAAGCAAAGTCCACACAGGCAGTGACAGAATTGTACTTTGTCTGGAGTAGAAGTAAGCACTGTACCACCATAAAATTACATAACACAAAAAAACAGGATTGCAGGAGACTGCACCTATTCTGGCAGCATTGGTTACAAACACATCCCTGTTTAGCCTTTTAATTTATTTTCTTTGGGGAAAATAAAAATGAGCTATCATCTCTTTTCCCTCTCCAAGCTTGAACTACCAATATTATGTGCATTACACATTCCAGCAGAATAAACTACATCAATGATTGCCTCATACCTACCTTGCAGTCAACCAAAGAATTTACATGAGCAATAACTTCTCTAAACACCAAGCTCTACATTTACTACTTACTTATTTCAGGTTATTCTTTTTAAGAGAGATAAGCTGCTGCACTTGCCATATGAAGCAAACATTAAAATAAAGATTTTGCACTGATGAACAATTTAAATCTATATGAATGAATTGAAACTGGGGCAAACAAATGTCCAAATTATAGCTTTTTCTTTGGAAAAAAAGATTAAAAATATATATATATCAGTCAATCAAACCATATTTTATATACTGTAGTCCAGTTTTCAGCAATATGCACAATTTTCAAAGAAAACAAGCTAACATAAAAAATCCCAGCATGTACAGAATCGTTCAATTGCATGATACAGTTATAGGCTATGATATTTAAAGGGCAAATGAACAGTACAGTAGATCAGAGGAACAGTCTGAGATGCGGTGAGTGGTTGCAGAGGAATGGTTTAAGAAAACAGTTACACGATGATTACAAAAGAAAACAGGTGAGGCTTTAGGTGTAATTTAGGATTTAGGATCATTCAAGCAGGAAGTTCCTTAGAGTAAGGGCAACAAAGTTGAATAACAGCTTATTAACAGTTGCAATAATGGGTGCCTGAATATCAAATAGGCTGGTGTCTGAAGATCTCGGAGGTCTGGTATTTGGTAAAATACAAGTAATAATGACATGGATCCTGAGATGTTGAATTTCACAGCTTTGCAGGTCAGAAAGAGAGATTTTAAACATAAAGAAAGTCATGACTTTGAAGCTTAAACCTAGACACCTTTTAAAAAAATACCCAGATGAGATGCTGGGATAACTTAAGCCGATGTCACATTACGCAGCTTTTAGTCGTGGGGCATGTCATACCTGCAGACTGCATTTGCTGATTTTGTCACTGTCAATTTAAATGACTGAAAATTGCTGGGCATGTCTACTTTACCAACTACAGTACATAATGACATTCCAGCATAGTCATGCTTGCCCCTTTTTGTCACAGCCAATAGCGTGCTACCTAATGGAGCAGGTACTATATGAAAGGTTAACAGCGACAGCTGTTTTCTTTTTTCCATTCTGTCATGGTATGTAAAATACATGACATAAGACAAATGAGCCTCTCATCTGTTTGTGAGGTCCAAAACACCTACATTCCTTAATCATCATCGCTGTATTATAAGAATTGTGCTTCTGGATGAGCATTCACTGGTGTTCAGCTTTCATGCACACAGAGCTCGCCCCTACAACTAAAGACAAAATCAAGTCGTTAATTATATTGGAGAGAATCACAAGGCATGTCACATTACACAAATCACTGCACAGGAGTGTGCAGCCAACCGCCTCTGACTTGTTAAGATTATGTAAATGAAGGCTATGACTATGAAGACTGCTGGAAAAGTCTTGTAATGTGACATGGCCTTTAGACATTATCTAAACAAATGAGCTTAAAGGACTGAATGTTTTCTCTCATTTGTGAAAGTCTTATGTTCTTATACAATAAACACCTGAACAATGATCCTACAGGTAAATTGTGCACACACTGTATATTGTAGGCCATCTCCTTTGAGTAAGGGGCTTGTTATTTAAGACATATATTAAAAAAATTAAAACCACAGATTGGGAGGAATCTTCCCTTTGGGGGAGGAACGATCTTCTCTGTCTGTTGGTGGAGCAGGACATTGACAGCAGTCTGTCGCGAAGCTGCTCTTCTGTCTGGAGATGACACTGTTTAGTGGATGCAGTGGATTCTCCATAATTGATAGGAGCCTGCTGAGCGCCCGTCTCTCTGCCACAGATGTCAAGCTGTCCAGCTCCATGCCAACAATAGAGCCTGCCTTTCTCACCAGTTTGTCCAGGCGTGAGACGTCCTTCTGCTTAATGCTGCAAATATTTAATACTTATGCAAAAATATTTAGTTAAGAAGGGTTGGATATCCTATAAGTGGCACAGTAGTTCATTGGTTATAGGCTATTGTGTTACGGATTTGGATTCTAGTACGTAGTCTGAACATTTCTAAATGTCTTTGTGGGTTTTATGCAATTTTCCTCCCACAATTCAAAAACATACACATTAGTTTGATCAATTTAAACTATCCCGAGCATGGGTGAGTGTGCCCTGCAATGGAATGGCATCCCATTTTAGGAGTTGCTTTCTGGATTGTGTCTGATGCTGACTGTGTAGGGAAGACTTGGTTATACCTTCTTAGTATACGCATGTAAGTGATCCTTACAATTCTGGTCTGAGTGGAGGACTTGAGGCAATCTGTCAATCTGTGTACAAATTTAAAAAGTTGTTGCTTCAACATATAACATCTTTTGCATACCTTGCCTTGTCAGTTTGCGGTCTGCAGACTTTTGCTGTTTATACTTATTTATCATCCTCCAAAATCATCATCTATGTTTATTGCAGATTTATCTGAGCTTTTTGCATCTTTGTATTCTGATTACTCTAGTATGTTATTACTGGGTGATTTTAATATTTATATAGATTCAAATAATTGTTCATTTGTAGCAGATTTCTTAAATCTTCAGAGTTTTGGAATTACTCTACATTTGTGTTTCTATAACATACAAGTTTCTCTACTTATTGTAAAGACCATATTCTGAATCTGGTGTCACACAAGTCAGTTTATATGGCACTGACTTTCTTATTTCTAAACACAAAGCTGTGTTATTTAATTCAACTATTCCTGTCTCTGCAAAGCGGGCTGCCATCCTTTGAAATACTACATTCAGAAATTTAAGAAATGTCAATCAAGTTGCTTTCTTGAATATGTTAAACAAGCAAATTTCTCTTTTGATTTGAACATTCATCTGGAGAATATGGTGTTCCAGTTTCATCACATCCTTAAAATGTATTTTATTAGTTAGTTCCTTTAAAAACACATGCAGCATCATTTAGACATTTTGCCCCTTGGTACCCACCAAAGCTTTGTGCAGTGAAAGCTGTTGGGCATCAATCAGAATTTTTTAGTAGATGAACTGGCTTACTAGCTCATATGCAGTACAACCCCAAATCAGAAAAAGATGGGATGGTAATGAAAATGCAAATAAAAAAAAGATGATTCTTAAATATTTTTATTTTATTTTATAGCAGACCATATGAACCCAATATATTTCATGTTCTGCGGTGGGCTGGCGCCCTGCCCAGGGTTTGTTTCCTGCCTTGCGCCCTATGTTGGCTGGGATTGTCTCCAGCAGACCCCTGTGACCCTGTAGTTAGGATATAGCAGGTTGGAAACTGGATGGATGGATGGATATTTCATGTTTTGTCTGGTTAAACTCAGTTCATTTGTTAATATACATCCATTCCTGCATTTCAGGTCTACAACACATTCCAGAAAAGTTGGGACGGGGGCAAATTAGGGCCAGGAATGAGGTAAAAAAAAAAAAATAATGATGTGCTTTCAGAAAGGTGATGTCAACAGGTGATTGTAATCATGATTTGGTACAAAAGCAGTATCCACAAAAGGATTAGTCTTTGAGGAGCAAAGATGGGCAGAGGATCTCCAGTTTGTCAACATATGCGTGAGAAAATTATTGAAAGAATATTGGTAAAAGCTAGCAGAGAAGCCTACTAACATATACACATTTTTGCAATGAATGAAATTTTGGAATGTTCATCATCTCAACTGATATAGCACCTGCGCAGAGTGCTGATATGGATCCTTTTGTTCTTTAAATGGCTCTTTTGGGTGGTTCACTATCCTTAAAAGTACTGCAGTTTGCAAGCTGTGTTTATAGGTACCCCTGTTGCTGGTGATGGAATTCCAGCTCATACTATGGGTGAATCATCCCTGGCTGATGCAATTTGTCACTGTCATTACACAGCAGCCCCTTCAATGTCACTGTCTCCAAGACGTTCCAACTTCTTGAAATGGTGAGGTGGTCTTCATTTACTGCTGCAGCCGTGAAGATGGTGACAAAAGCACATCACAGCAGGGCACAGCAGGGATGTTAAGTTCTGCATTGTCAGATGGCATAGTAAGGAAGTTGAGTGCTACACTGTCATGAGGTGCAGAAGTGGTATTGAACATCGCAGTTCTGTGTAGCAATATGTTGACTACATGTTAGTAGGTGTACCTCTTTGTGTGAAGCTGTAGCAAGCCTACATAGCTCTGAAATTGGGTTTGCTTTCTTGACTGCCATCACTATATTATAGGGACTGGATGATGATAAAGGAATATCCTTTCAGGCATTATAGTTGACGACTAAGTCTGGGAGGAATTCCAGCTGCTTAGGGCAGGCATCATATTTCTAGAATGGCCGAAGCAGGAAATGGGGCGTTTAAGCGGGAAACTTTTTTTTTAAGGGGGACAGCTGACCAAGAGAAAAAGAAAAAAAAAAGAAGCAGAAGGCAAGTAGCTCGGCTATCTAAGCCTAGGAAAACAGCGAGACTGAACTTCACCCAGGGATATCTGCTATTTGTGGGTGGCCACCCAGAAGATAATAAACAGCGTGGTGAGAAGAGGCAAGAGGTTTGTTATATGTCCCAGTGGTTCTATGGGTGCTCCCGTTGGTGAATCAGACTCTCTTTTAAATTCTTCAGAATAGTGAGAAAGTAGCCATATCATCCTGCTACCCTTTTTTTTACATATCATACAATGAGAACTGTAAGACCAGATTCATTGTTGTTTCACACGGACTATACTTAACACTAGAATCCCTGAAGTCTATGAAAAAACTTGTGATCCCAGCCCACCTTAAATCCCTTTGCACCTCTCCATCAGCATCTTTTGTTTTGTAAATGTGTCAATCAGCACAAGCAACAAGCAGCCTTCTGTGGAAGATTGTGGGTTCGCTTCCCGGTTCCTCCCTGTGTGGATTAATTAATTTTTTTTTTTTTTATCTGTCCCATCCCCCGCCTTGATGGAGATCAACTCGGACAAAAAGTTCTCCCAGCTCAAGCCAAGGCTTCTTATCCGCGTGTGAGGTTTCTGGAGTTGTATAGGGTAAATAATACAGTATATCATTATTTGGAATACATGTTTTCATTTGTGTTCTGTGTCTACAAAGATCTGGGTAAGTGATGAAAGGAAATGTGAGAAATGCAAGAAATGCTGAACATGTACCTAAAGCAGAAACTATTTCCATGTTATACTAGTAATGACTTGAAGTGTATAATGTGTGAAGACTTTAGTCAAAATATCAAATAAATATGTGAGCTTTTATTCAAGAATATAACCAAAAAAGAAAAAAAATTTTTTGGTTTACTTGTTGCTGTCAATGAGTTAAAAATCCAAGCTCAAATGTCAATCAACAAGAAGTTTATACATATTCTTGAATGGTGCAAAGGTAAGAACCGCTGCCTTATAAGACAAAGGTCCGGGGTTTGAGACTGAGTGTTCTGCTTGTGCTGATCGACACATTTACAAAACAAAAGACGCTGATGGAGAGGTGCGAAGGGATTTAAGGTGGGCCGGGATTATGAGTTTTTTCGTAGGCTTCAGGGATTCTAGTGTTAATCATTCCCTTTTTGATTTCCTTTTCTTTTGTGTGTATATCATACTGGGGATTAAGTGTTTGGCCACTGTGGATAGGAAGGTTGAAGAGGGCATCCGGGAATAAAGGGATCACAAAACGAGCATCCAGTCACCTTTCATGTACATGTATAAACACTGGGTTCTGGATTGCAATACGCTCCCATATTTAATCAGTTTAACTATCATCTGGGTTTCTTTATGGTACTGGCAGGCACGGAGAGGGGTGAAGAGGGGTCGAGGATCGATTATTTTTAATGCTGATATATCTTTCGAACGTCGTCCACTTCCCTCTCGGGTGGTGTAGTGATAAACCCCTTATAAGGTGATTGTTACAAAGCTGCAGATGTTCACTGATCTGACACTTTAAACACCATTCCAGGGGCCTCATGTATAACGCCGTGCGTAGAACTCACACTATAACATGGCGTAAGCACAAAAGCGGGAATGTACGTACGCACAGAAAAATCCAGATGCAGGAATCTGTACGTACGCAAACTTTCACGTTCTTCCACTACATAAATCCCGATCAGCATGAAAAGTAACGTATGTGCACGCGCCTTCTGTCCCGCCCCAACTCCTCCCAGAATTATGCCTCTTTGAATATGCAAATCAATATAAATAGCCTTCTGTGAAAAGACAATGGGTAAAGCACGGGGGGAAATATAAGAATTTCAGCGAATACCAAGTGGAGGCAATGGAAAAACGAACTATTTGTTGGTTTAAACAGTGGTATAATCAATAAAAGAAAGTTGATCGAGTGACAGAGTGTCTGAGAAACTCGAAGGCTCAAGTTCACAAAGTCGTACAGTGCCCGAAATAAAAAAAGAAATCACATATCAAAGTCGCCGTGAAAAGGCGAGTCGCAGCCCACCGTCTGAGTGTCATATGAATGCTTATTAGGGTACAGACAAAAAAAATAGGCACTGTCACGCACGCGCGCATGGGGAGTCGCAGAACGACCCGGGAAAGAGCGCGAAAACCGAAAGCCATATGGGACGGGCAGGCAGCTAACCTTATTTTCTTTATCTTCCCAGAAAGAAGGAAACGACAACACCCTGAATCACCTCCCGCTAATCCAGTTCCACAACTTACTTCCCTCTGATGACGTCAGTATCCCAGACTGCACCACTCCTCGTTACCCAGCATTCCTCTGTTCAATTCCGGTCCCCTCTATAAATGTTCCCCCATCAACCCACATGGTTGTTAGCAGTTAACCCAGTGAATGTACTTGGACTGTATAACCTGAAAATTGCATCTTCTTTACAGTATACGGGGCCGGAAAACCCCAAACCTTTATGCTCTTGTGTGTATTTATTTTACAGTGGCGTAGTCGGCAGGAGACAAAATCGTCCGAAATATGACCGAAGGACAGGATCTGAACGCTGTGTTAACGACTCTGGCAACCCAACTACAGAAGCTGCAGGTAGAACATGCTGCAACGCAGCGACAACTGGCAGAAACCACCGCTAGGCTTGACTCACCTGACGCGGTAAGACCAGAGCCTGCTCGGCCCCCGCCTCCGCCTATTGTCCCGCTTTCGGAGGCGGATGATATAGAATCATACCTGGGAATCTTTGAGAGGACTGCCTCTCGGAACCAGTGGCCGCGATCGGACTGGGCATCCATCTTAGCACTGTACTTGAAGGGCGCTGCGCAGCGGGCTTATTACGATCTCCCTGAGGAGGAGGCCGCGAGTTATGACATTCTTAAAACTGAAATCCTAAGCCGCTACAGCGTCACGCCGGATCAGCAGGCGAGTGAATGGAGGCTGTGGCGCTTTGATCCTGAAGGCCCGGCCAGAGCGCAAGCCTTTGAGTTCTGGGGCAAGATGGGCCGCTGGCTACGGCCAGAAGGGCCCCACGCTCGAAAGGTCGTGGAACAGGTGGCGTGCGAAGGCCTCATAAATGCCATGCCAGACTATCTCGCCTAGCAGGTCCGGCGACATCCTTACAAGGATATGAAAGGCCTCCTAGAGGTCTTAGAGCGTCAGCTCGCGGTTCACCGATCCGGGGGGACGGAACGGCCGGCTCGTGGAGCCCGACAGGGACGCGTTAGCCACCCCGAGCCCAGCCGCCGCGCGGCGGAAGCACCAGTAAAGCCCCGGAAGAAGCCGGCCCCGCCGCGCTGTTTCAAGTGCGGGGAGCTCGGCCACATCTTACCAGCCTGTCCCTTATATGTCGAGTCAATGGATTGCAGCGTGGCCCTGACAGAAAGGTATAGTGCTTTGTCTCATCCCTTGGCTGTTCGGAATGTGGGAGTGGTTTTGGTAAATGGATACTCGGTGAGGGCATTGTTTGATTCCGGGAGCAATATCTCTATTGTTGCTTGCCGTTATGTCTTGCCGCGACAGTGGATAAGTCAACGCTTAAAAGTTACCTGTGTGCACGGGGAGACCAGGGCGTATAGAGCCGCGAAATGTTTTATTGCTTGGAAGGGTGCGGTGATTCAACTGGCGGTCGCTGTTCTCCCGGAACCCCCCTTCCCAGTAATATTGGGGCACGACTGGTCAAAGATTAATTGCGGCAAGACGGAATCCACTCCTAGTAGTAACTTGGGTCTGGCTGTGAGTGAAACAAAGAAATTCGCTGCGACTCTCACGCCGTGCCATGCGGCAAACACTGATGACGTAGGTCAGCCGGGGGAAGGTGCTCAGGTGACGGACCCTGGCCCGGAACCTCCGGGTGAGGGCCCGAGCCGGAGCACCGACCCCTATTCAGTGACGGACGACCCACTGAGCCGGGTGGAGCTGCAATATAGGGCTACACCGGCTTCTTTCAAACGTGAGCAGTGGAATGATGATTCCCTAAAGTTTGCCAGAAATGCAGTTGTTACTGTGAATGGCCATTTGTCAAGCGATCCCACACCACCGGAGCCCTACTTTATTCTTGAGAACGATCTGTTGTATTGAGTCGCGACTCACGAAGGCGAGATGTGGAAACTGTTGCTAGTTCCGCGGACCTACCGGCGGGAGGTCTGTGAACTAGCGCATGCCCATCTCTTAGGCGCCCATTTAGGGGCCGAGAAAACGTTGGAGAGATTAAAGCTCAGATTTTATTGGCCCGGTATTAACGAGGAGGTCCGGCGTTTCTGTCAATCCTGCCCGGACTGTCAGATTCGCCAGATCCCTAGGAGGGCTCGAGCTCCTCTCGTGCCAATTCCCCTTGTCGATATTCCCTTCGAAAGGATAGGGATAGACATAGTGGGTCCCCTGGAGCCTTCAAGCCGCGGCCATAAGTATATATTGGTTACGGTAGACTACGCGACTCGCTACCCAGAGGCGGTTCCATTGCGCTCCGCTACAACTAAAACAATCGCACGGGAACTAGTACTTTTCTTTTCCAGAGTGGGAATACCCAAAGAAGTCCTCACGGACCAGGGTACTCCCTTTACTTCGGATATGTTTAGGGAGGTGGCCAAGTTACTGCGAATAAAGCATCTTAAAACGTCTGTTTATCATCCCCAGACTGACGGATTAGTCGAGCGGTTTAATCAGACCCTTAAACAGATGCTACACAAGGTAGTCAGCGCAGACGGTAGGAACTGGGATCAGCTTTTGCCCCTCGTCCTTTTTGCATATCGGGAGGTACCCCAAGCTTCCACGGGCTTTTCTCCATTTGAGTTATTATATGGACGCCAACCCCGGGGACTATTGGACATAGTGAAGGAAGGATGGGAGGAGGAAACCCTTCCTTCTACAAATGTAGTGGAATATATTGCGCAACTGCGCAATAGGCTAGCCCACATCAGGCCTATTCTCAAAGATCACCTGACTCGTGCTCAAGCAGCGCAGGCGCGTTGCTACAATAAAAACTCCACCTTCAGGGAATTCCAGCCTGGGGATCGGGTGATGGTGCTCGTACCATCCTCCCACTCTAAATTGTTGGCTCATTGGCTAGGGCCTTATGAGGTTATAGAGAGAAAGGGGCTGGTCGATTATTTGGTCCGACAACCAAACCGCCGACCACGCGAAAGGGTTTATCATGTGAACTTGTTGAAGCCGTGGAGAGTTCGGGAAGAGGCCCCGATCTCCGGTACAACCCTCTCCCTGTTTTCAAAAAAAATGCCACTTAACCTCGGTCCGGATTTGTCCTCGTCCCAACGCCAGGAGTTGGAACAAGCAATACTGGCAGTCCCCGAGGTGGTAAGCGAGACGCCGGGCCGCACCGCGTTGATTGAGCACGACATCAGTATGGATCCCGGGGTGGTAGTCAGGGAAAGGCCCTATCACCTCCCGGAGGCAAAGCGTGCGGAGGTCGAACTCGAGATCCAGCGGATGTTGGACTTGGATGTTATTGAGGAAAGTCACAGCCCGTGGTCCAGTCCTATCGTCCTCGTCTCTAAGCCCGATGGCTCCTGGAGGTCCTGTAACGACTTTAGACGTCTGAATCAGGTCTCCAAGTTTGATGCCTACCCTATGCCCCGGATAGACGACCTTATTGAGCAACTGGGTACGGCTCAATACTTGACTACTCTTGATATGACCAAAGGGTACTGGCAAATTCCCTTAACGGCATCCGCAAAGGAGAAAACCGCCTTCAGTACCCCTAGTGGACATTGGCACTATAAGGTTCTCCCATTTGGGCTGCACGGGGCACCTGCGACTTTTCAACGTCTGGTCGATAGAGTGCTACAGCCCCACCAGTCCTATTGTGCCGCCTATCTGGATGACGTCGTCATTTATTCCGGCACCTGGGAGGAACATATTGTGCAGGTGTATGCTGTCCTGGCCACATTAGCGAAAGCAGGTCTCCGCATAAACCCTCGGAAGTGTTTTTTCGGTTTAAAGGAGGCCAAATATTTAGGCTACCTAGTGGGGCAGGGACAGGTGAAACCGCAATGTTCCAAAATCAAAGACATCCTTGAATGGCCCCGTCCGAGTACCAAGAGACAGGTGCAGGCTTTCTTGGGGTTGGCGGGGTACTACCGCCGGTTTGTGCCCCGTTTCTCTGAGAGGGCAGCACCCTTGACTAACCTGACAAGAAAGGGGGCTCCTTTGTATGTGGTATGGGATCCTACAGCTGACAGGGCATTTCATGACTTAAAAGCGGCCCTTACCTCGGCACCTGTCTTAAACACACCTGATTTTTCGCTTCCTTTTCTTCTCCAGACCGATGTTTCGGACACAGGCCTGGGGGCAGTGCTGAGCCAGAGCATCGGTGGTTTCGAGCACCCCGTTTTTTACCTGAGCCGGGAACCGTTGGACCGGGAGACCAGGTATGCGGCAGTGGAGAGGGAAGCCCTCGCCATCAAGTGGGTGGTTACACATCTGAGGTACTACCTGCTTGGTTGGGAGTTCACCCTTATGACGGACCACGTGGCCCTACAGTGGATGGCATTGCACAGGGAGTCGAATCCCCGAGTCACCAGGTGGTTTTTGGACCTTCAGCCTTACAAGTTTACCGTCACTTATAGGCGGGGTAACCTTCAGGCCAATGCCGATGCCCTCTCCCGGGTTCACGACCTCTCGGTCCGGTCTGCCCGCCCCGATGGGGCTGGGCTGAGGGGGGGGGCCCTGTCACGCACGCGCGCATGGGGAGTCGCAGAACGACCCGGGAAAGAGCGCGAAAACCAAAAGCCATATGGGACGGGCAGGCAGCTAACCTTATTTTCTTTATCTTCCCAGAAAGAAGGAAACGACGACACCCTGAATCACCTCCCGCTAATCCAGTTCCACAACTTACTTCCCTCTGATGACGTCAGTATCCCAGACTGCACCACTCCTCGTTACCCAGCATTCCTCTGTTCAATTCCGGTCCCCTCTATAAATGTTCCCCCATCAACCCACATGGTTGTTAGCAGTTAACCCAGTGAATGTACTTGGACTGTATAACCTGAAAATTGCATCTTCTTTACAGTATACGGGGCCGGAAAACCCCAAACCTTTATGCTCTTGTGTGTCTTTATTTTACAGCACACAGTGGGAAAAAAGCACGAAATGTCAACTTTAATCTCGAAATTTCCACTTTAATCACGTAGTTTATTTTGCCATTAAAGTAGAACATCATAAACTTCATCTTAAAATCGTTTAATTTACTAGTTTCTCAAATCCCATTGTAACTAAAGTGGCACATTAAATGCTTTGTTCTGTATTTGATCTTCTATGTGCTCTACATGTGTGAATCACTACCTGCTTCTTAAACGGGCTTTCTCTTTCTCCGACAGGACACATAATAAATTACATTTGTGATATTTCAGCTCTCTGAATAATTAAAATACTCAGATGTATACGTGATATCTTTTTCATGATGATAGGAATGAAAGCATGTTATTAAACATGGGGACACAGTGGCGCAGTGCTTGTTCATGTCTCACGCAAGAGGCTTGCGGCGCCATGCGTGACCTTCGATGAAATAATTTACTACAGAAGTACTGTCTCTTTCAAACGTACTAACCTCCAATTCCTGTCCTAACTTTTCTTTCTCCAAAAACCCAATCGCCACACAATCAGCTATATAGACGTGAAGCCATCTGTAAGCTTAAAACGCCGATTCTTCAAAACTTTTAAGGAACATTGAAATATCTTCGTAGTACATGTTTAATTATTCTATCCGTCTAGCATTCCAGTGTCGCGTCAGCACCAGCAAGAATACAATGCAATGCAGGAACAATCCCTGAACTAGCTAGCGCTGCGGCACCGTGTCCTCACGTTTAATTATTAACAATACAGATTATTTAAATGAAGTTAAAGTTTTATCTGTATAATATAATTAACATATTTTGCTGCATTTCATCTTAAAAAATGAATACTGTCATCATATGTAAATATGCGCTTTATAAAGTGGCGCAGGTTGTACAATATTATAACTGTAGTGCAAGTTTACAGTGAGGTAATTGTACTTATAAGTAAACAGTTCTACAAGGAGCACTTGATGGGCTGATTGAGTGCGTTTATAGTTCTTGGGATGAAACGTTTTCTAAACCGCAAAGTCCATACTGGGAAGTCTCTAAAGCGTTTTGCCGTGGCTCAGGCAGCGTCTGCTTCATGCTGTATACCGATATTTCTCTTTCCGATCAGCTGCTGCTGTGATTCCTCACTCAGATACAGTGATATAAATACTCCCAGTGGTACAGTGAGAGTAATATGGAAAAAGATGATCTGCTGTGGCAACCCTTAACGGGAGCAGCTGAAAGAAGAAGAAGATGCAGTGAGAGTTACAACGCTAAAGCAGTTATGGTATTTGGAATACTATGGTTATTCCCTAGACCATTATATTGCTGCAGGTTAATTACAATCAGATGCATTACACTAATAAACAATATGCAGTTAGTTTCAGTGTATTTATAAAGCTGCGTCAGGAATATGGAGCTAAGAAAGAAAGGGTGTCCACGCAGGAACAGTAGCACTGCTTTGACGCTGGGTGCCGCCAGTCTGCAACCGAGCGGAGAAATTGTGTACGCCAAGGTATGAGTTACTGTGGAAATGTGCGTGGCTTTATGCCAAGTTTAGGTTTTATACATCGCAATTGGAGCGTGGAAATGGGACATTTCTGTGCGTACGCACCATTTATACATGAGGCCCCAGGTCTGGATCTTATCTTTGAGATTCCTCCTTCAATGCTATTTTGTACCACCTCTGTTCAGCATTGGCCTTGCTTTACATGGCTCACCTGGGGTCAGGGACAACTCAATATGCCACTCTTTTTCCACTGCTTCATGAGCTGGAAGCTCCACTGGCGTACATGCTCCCAGGTCAGTAGATCTTAGCAGGCTGACAAGTGTTGGTGGAGCTGCAGTCTTTCAGCTGTCTTCCCCTCTGTACTCCATATCTGGGATCTCAGCCTTTAGACACTTCAACAAGTCCTCTGAAGAGCAATATAGAAATCGTGCCAAGTACTTTTGCTCTTTACATTGCTGTTTTAGGTGGCTCTCTATCCTTAAAAGGACTGCTTACCATTGCCGCACTTGGTGGAATTCTGTTTGTGACTTTTCAAGTCTGTCTGTATTCATAGACGCCCCTGCTGCTGGTGATTGAATGATAGCTCATACTATGAGTGACACATCCCAGGCTGATGAAACTTGCCTATGCCATTACAATATTAACAATTTGTACAGAAGCAAGCTGTTTTATGCTCATGAGTAGAACAATATCATAGAAAAATCACTGTGTGGTAAAATTACTTTCTCATTGGTGTTTGAACATTACTCTTAAAGGAATACTCCAACCAAAAAGGACACATTATTTACACATTACTTACCCCATGTAGTTTGTAGAGATGGCAGAGAACAAATTTTCATCTCACGTTTTCATGAAGAATAGACAAAAAAGTTTACAATATTATACAATTGAAAGTAACTAATCTTGTACAAAGGAAAACAATGTGAATAACATCCATGGAAAAATGAAAAAAAAATCACATTACTGGTGGAACAAAAATAAATCTGTGGTTGCCTATAACACAATGCATTTGTCAGTTACCCCGTTGTATGCCAAACACATGCAAAACACTGCTTTTTGCCAAAATATTGGGAAATACATACTTCCATAAAAATCAGCACACGTCATAAAGAGGGAACTAAAGCCACACGTGACTGACTTTTTGAACTCAAGATCCGCCTCTCCCTCTCATTCATTAGTCAATACCCCTGTCATGCTGCCATGCAATCCACAATCTGATTACATGGTGCAGTAAATTGAGGAGTAAAAGTATCTGAGTTAGTGTTGCTCTGTTGTGTTTTTGTGATGTTTGTAAGTTATTTACAACTCCTATGTATTATATAAATGTTACAGTATGAAATCATCCATCATGATTGATGTTCTCAAGTCATTACTATTGCACAAGTGTTATCATAAGAAAATATTAGAGTGCTCCTACAAAAGTCTCTCACATATGTATCCTGAGATACAGTAAGGTTTTATAGTTACAGTATTTCCCAAAATCAGATCTGGAATCTCCCCTTCTTTTCATTAACAACATTAGTAATGAAGTAGCTGTGAAGCTATTGACGGAGTGTCCTGCATTCAGAACTGATACAACATACTGATTCACAGTGTTTGATCAATCTTACATGCAACAAAAGATAAAGCAACACTCTCAGACCTATTAAATCCAAATCAGTTGTCACAAGTGGTCAGATCTTATCCTATCATTAATCTTAAAACTCTGTACATTATTTTACCTGTAATACTATCCATTTTGTCTACTTACCTGAAAAATGTGAAAATATTAAAATTATGGCAAAACTGTCACTGAAACAAATTTTTACAAAGAGTTCATTATTCTTGCATTAAAGACCCAGAGGCAGTTATATCAAACAGATGTTGCTTTCTGAATTAATATTTCCATTGGATATTATGTGATTGAGTATACTTTAAACAGAAGGCAAAACATGTAAGGGTGTCCTAAAAATAAGTTTAAACATCAAAATAGAAAAACAATATATTTTGCTCTTAGTTTTCAATTTGATAGTCACATGAGAATTGCAAAGTTTTTAGAAATAAAAAGACATTTGCATGAAAATTATTTTAAACTTTTTGGTATATTTTATGTATTTTTACCTTACAAAAATAAAAGAGAAACAGGCTTTTAGCAATTTGATTATTCATACAGTAACTTTAATTTCAAAGGAAGCATTGAATAAAATTATTTGTCTTTTACCTTTTACCATATACTGACAAGTGCTTACAGTATATTTACTTATATGCTTATGTTAAGCTACCATAGGATACTCACAGTGGTGAACAACGCAAACATACAGGTGTTTTTAAAGTAAGTCAAAGTTCAGGTTTTAAAATAGAATTCAGAAATAAATCATCCTAAAACTCTTTATTTTGGTTATGTTATTCCTGCCACCAAATTCAAAATGTCTTTATTACATGACAGGAACAATTAGTAAATCAACCTAGTATAACACTTAGATAAGTATTGTGACAAAGCCATTCTGTTGTTTAAATTCCAAATGTTAGCATCAATACAATCGTGTTTTTAAAATATTGGGGATGACCTGTTACATACTGTAACAGCGAAGATTAAAAGAAAACCTTTGTTCCATCCTAGCCATTGTGGTAACTTTCTGTTCTCACATCTCCTATAGTTCCCTTTATGCTGTACATGTTTGCTTTTAAACCAATGCTGCAAAGTAATGTTCTTTATGCTTGAAAATAGAGAATAATACCCAAGACTAACTACAGTTAGAACTCCAGAAGAGAAGTAGAGTTTGTCAGAAATTCCACATATATTGTAATTTAATATTTAAAATGTAGCAGTTGCACAATTATTAACCTATGTTGCAATATTTTCTGTATTTTGAGCAGCTGGGTTAAGAAAAGTCATACACATGTAAAAAATATGGAGTCAACTAATTATCTCTAAATTGTAGGACTCCAAGAGGGTTAGATTCATTCCTCTTTTATAATGTCAGATATACAATTTTGAAAATTAAAACAGTCTTACAGTTTTTACAACCTGGAGTGATTCTACTGATTTGTACTCTTTCATCATAAATATTTGTTTTATTTCCAATGGCATTTAAACAAAAAAATGTAAAGGCGAATTTGAAACAAAATGAAACTGAACCATTAGTTGAATTAAATGATAGTGATGACAATATAAATTGGTCATCAGGCGTTGACATAGATAGTAGAACTGATGCATACAGTGCTGTCTTACAGAACCTCCATGATATGCCTGGTGAATTCAGTTGCATAAAGCTTCAGAGTGGAATAAAGGTAAAATGACTGTGATCATGTGGAAGGACAAAAACGGCATTAGTCTCCTCAGCACTATTCACAATACAGCGACTGTCAATATTTGTGTCAGCAGAAATGGGAAAGTCAATAAGCCTTGTGCTGTGGTAGCCTACAATAACCCAATGGGCTTGTCGATCGTGCACTGAAATTCTAACCACTTGTGCAAAAGCAACAGAAAAAAAAATATAAGAAAAGCATTCAAAGAAACACACCTCTGCTGTCTCGATTGTGATGTCGGGCTGTGCATTGGTGACTGGGACATGTATTAAATCTGCATCAGTATTGCAGTGGACACCTGACATACCTTTTCTGCTCTATTTATGTTGACCTTTGGCATTGACATGTTATACATAATTGTTATACATTTTTTTGTTATTTTTGTTAAACATAATTACAAATTTTCTTGATGAAAAAAAATCATAATTTTAGGGTTTTTCCAAGAGTAAGCATAACACTATGCAGGTTAAGGTCTGCTTTTGTTTATTTTTTTCCTTGCATTCTTTGGTTAAATCTTGCCAGTCAAATGAGGTTTCTGCCTTTGCACCTCAAGACCTTGAAATTCACTGGTCTCTTACTTTATATATGTGTATTATGGATGAGCAAAGACATGGGAGGGACCATAAAAATGTTGGGGTGCCAGTCAGGTCACCAGTTTCTCTTTTAATCCGATGTTCCTCCGGAATGATCAAAACAAAATCTTGAGGGTGCAAAACAGAAAACAATACAGAACTTAAAGAAAACAGCATTCTTGGCTTCAACAGATTAGAGGCTAGGTAGAATGGGTCTTGACTTTAGAGCTCTGCTTTCAGGCAAGCACAGGTCCAAGTGAGATGTCTCCTTCCGTGAGATGTCAGGTTCTTGAAGGGCTTTGAATGGAAGGGGCAGAGTTAGTCATCCTCACTGGTCATCTTCTCAGCACTATAGATGAGAGGAGAGACAATATCATTAGCAACAGCACTTCGTCTCACCCCAGCAAGGTTTTACATACCTCTGATGAGCCCAGAAGGTGATCTTCTGACACCGATGTGTGATAATATCTGCTCTCTCTATATAAAATCTTAGGCCTAAAAGTGCAACGATTTTGTGCAAAGATTTTATGTGATGTTTTTATGTCACGTTTTTTGTCATGCTTTAAATCAGGCTTATTTTAAAACCTACACGTACATATATATGTTTGGTGTCATTCTTTTCAGAATTTATCAAACTTTAATGTGATGTTGTTAGATTTTCAGATTCTTGTTCCATTTTTAAATTATAAACTAAAAAATATCAAGAACTCACGTCACGCAAAACAAGACATTGTGCCAAGAGATTTAACCATGCCCGGGGCTGGAAATAAAAGACAAAGAGTAGGACAGCTGCTGTACAGACTTTTAAATATTCAAAGCACCACGCAAGATACAGATCACATGGCATGGCAGCAGCAGGAGCAGCAGCAACCCAGCAGCTGATCGAGCAAAGAGGAGGTAAAAAAACTGCATTTGTTTCCCATTCTATCAACATTTAAGAGGGGGTTTCGGAGGAGCAACCGAGTCTCCTTTGGGTGTGTTCAGCCCCCCTCTTCACAACGCAAGCGGCAGAGACGTGAAGTGGCTGGTGCGTAGCGCAGGCCGGGTGGTTTGGCAAGCAAAACGAGCAGGGTGCAAAACCCCTAGTACTGTATATATCTATACGTCAATATCCTTTCACCCTACCTCAAAACTGGAAATGTTTTCGCGAACTTCCCCAAACTCTGAGAAATACACTAAAGTCAAAGGCAAAGGACGAACTGAACTAGTTTTGAATGGCTTATAATTGTGCAATGGTGTGTTAATTATCCGTGAGGACTAGGGAAGTGTCTGCCGACTATGCTAGACCAGTTATTCTGGTCATAAATGTGATCTGAACTGTGAGGCAATAGTACTAACCACTGCACCACTGTGCCTCAAACAACAAAATACATAAACAAAGTGAACCACAAACAAAATACAACAAATGGGCATAATCAAGCAAAAATCCAAAAAATATGTAAATTATTGTGCTCATAGAGTTCCAATCTTGGGACACACATTAGATGTGAGACAAACCAGCAGCATGAGAACAGCTCATTCCATTGTTTGAAGTTGCAGCCACAGGGTGCTGCTGCAGGTCTTTTTCATTTCTGATCTTTGTGCAGCTGTGTTGCACTTTTTTATCCACAAAAAAGACAGAAATGCTTTATAAACAGTAATAGATCTTTTTTTATTATGATTATGTCACATTGTTGCATGTATTTTCTTTCTTGGAGAGGTTGGAGATCTTCCTTTCAGGCTTGTTTTAAAATTGTAGCAGGGCACGTGGCTAATTATCAATACAAATTAGTCATACGGTGCTGCAGCCAGCATACAGAGATATGTCGAGAGGTAGTACACATACTGTCATCATTATGGTCAGCTAATGTACCCCTCAAATGAAGGTTTTATTTTTTTTTTAAATGCATGCAGGATGGAAGGTTGGACTACTGATGGGTGGTGACATCATACCTGAATCAGCTCTGCAATGATCTTACAGTATGCATGCATGAGAGCTCTGCGCCTTGCTACTGCTACTCTGTGATGTCACTCTAGTCTCGCAAAGCATCATGGGGCACTGAGCAAAAAAATGTTTGTCTAAGCCAACTGTAGGATGAATTTCCATGAATGTATTCATCAGACAAGATCACTGGCAAATATAGCATATTCATTGCAAAAAAATGTTTTGGCGAATTTTGCCAATTAAAGCTATTCAAGGATACATGGACAATACCTATTTGGATGATTTTCATTGTAGATACTGTGAAATAAATCAGCCTCTGACACACAGAAAGGTTTGGGGCAGCCACCCATATATTATACCAGGCTGCAATGGTTTTAAATAAGCACTGAAGTGCACAGGTTGAGTTCTCAAGTTGAACTGATTCATTGAGTTAAAATGGCATCTTTATAGACCAGGTCCCAGAAATGATGTCATCTTCATTCGATGCCAGGACCAGAAGTGATGTTTCATGGTGGCACCGAAACCGGAAGTGATGTCTATTAGGGAGACTGGAACCGGAAGAGATGCCTTTGCAGAGGATATCTGTATCTGGTCTGCAGAGGAAACAGAGGAATGTTTAGTGCAACCCCTGGCCTGGCGTGGAATTACCTTCTTTTGGTCCACTGGGCTTCCTCCTATTCGCACATGTGTGACAATACAGACACTTCAAGATTCTGACTAAAACTTGACAGTATATGCTTTGGCTTCAGCCAGGTTTACTGATTATTAACTCTGCTTTGTAGCAATGGCGCTATATAGGTGTCGACCCGACAGACTAACAACGGAGGCACATAAAAACGGAACAAAAAGATTTATTTTCTTTAGCTGAGGTCCACGTCTTCCCCGTGTCCCTCAGCCCTAACACAGTCCCCAAATCACACAAAAGCACAAAGCAAAACACCACCAAAAACACTCTTCTTTCTCCTCCACTCCCCCAAGGCAGCTTCGTCCTCCTCCTCCCGACTCTGGCGCCTGGGGTGGTGACTGTTGGCCCCTTTTATAGCCCACCCAGAAGTGCTTCAGTGCTTGTTGACCTGCTTCCGGCTGCACCTCCGGGTGTGGCTGCTTTCCTGCCCAGACGGGCTTGTTAGACCGTGCAGCTCCCCCTGGCGGTGGCCACAGAGCCCAACAGGAATGAGCTTCGGTGTTCCAAAATATTGACCCCGATGCAACTCAGGAGGGCTGCCAACAAGTGTTCCGGGGCACGTAGTGTGCATCCCATGACTGCTCCCCCGGATCCAGTGTCAAAAGGGCATCCTGACCGGGCATGGGTCCCGGCCATCTGCCACAGTGTCTAATGACTTACAAATGTCCTTTTCGATGAGGAACAATTTGAGGGTTAAGAACATTCTCTCACCTGAAGCCACTCTCACAGGAAGAGTGAGGAGAAGCCTAGAAGCCTCAGAGCTATGCTTAGATTGGAGTACATGTCAAGTATATGTAATCGAGCATTTCTTATGGTGATGTGACATGTAAGGAGAAAGCCCTAATTGCAGCCAATGCCTCTACTACAGGGAGTTGGAGCGAGATCGCCTACGTTCCGAGGTATGTGCTAGAAAAATGCCCGAAACGCCGGGAGTATTTTCTTGTTTTGCAGAGGCCTGTCTGCACGAAGCGGACAAAGAGCACGCCCGCCTCACACCTAGACAAGATGGCCGCGAAAAGAAGACGGCAAGCCAGTCTGGGAGGCCACAGAGAGAAAGCCCATACGCTACCACTGACCACGTGCCCTCACGCGATGGATGCCGGGACGGGAAAGACCTCCTCGGATCCTTAGGAGAGGACACGCATTCCCCGACGCGTCTGAGCTCCCCAAAGGGGAAGGGGGCGGCAACCGAAGCAGCGCCGAAAGACGAGACAGGTAAAGAGGAGCGGGAAATGACTGTACGGTCTGCCGACAAACTTAAAAAGGCAGACCGCAGCCAGCCGCAGGAGGCTACCCGTTCCTCTTCGGACTCCAAGTCCCAGAAGCCTTCGCGAAGCCCAGCAGAGCACGTGCCAGGAGTGGACTTGCTCATTGGTTCCCGGCCGGCAGGTGACCAAAACAAGGAAGTGTCCTTGCCTCCAGCCGAAATAATTAACTTTATAGACTTGCGGGAGCTCGAGAAATGTCTCGAGCCCCTTTACACTTTCTTACAGGAATTAAAGGACTTGAAGGAGCGTGTAGAGGAGCTGGGAGCTACAGCCGAAGCGCCGTTGAAGGGACTACAGGAGTACCTACGGCGATTAGGCCGTGAAGCCCCGACCTCGATTAATGTGGCGGTGCAGGTGAGTGATTTCTGTACCGTATATAATAAGGGGACACAGTGTGAGCCGGCACCGCGTTTAATAAGTAGCGGCTGCCAAAGCACTGTGAATGCGACAGTAGAGCGTGGTGTAATGACTGAGTGGTCGGGCAACGGTCCAGTAGAACCGGGGCGGCGGTATCAGACGCCGCTCCGGAACGATGCGGACCTTAAGGCCCCGACCCGCGTGAAGAAGGGGTTGTCGCTCGTTACTGGAGGGGCGGGGGAAGTGCCGATCTCCCCGGTACAGCTGAATAGTGCTGGTACCCGGAGCGATACGGTACTAATGACGCCGCCTCTGAATTTACACAGGACAACGGGCGTGCAAACAGCAAAGAGGCTCTCTCTTTTCCATAGAGAGCCTCACGCTGTGCACAAGCCCCAGAGAAAGCAGGAGATCCCCGAATTAACACGTGGGTCTCCTGACATAATAAAGAAAAGGCCAGAGAGCAATAAAGCGGCCGTTAACCCCTCCTTGGCGGAGGAAAGGGTGGAGCTGACTGAATTCCCGAGGTGTTTCTGATCTTGGGAAGAGAGGCCACCAGGAGGACGTCGGCGGTGCTACAACTGTCAGCAACCAGGCCACGTGTGGCGTAGTTGTCCCCGGAGGACAGGGGAGCGGTGGGATAGCAGATACACCGTTCCCCCAAGGTTCGCTGGGGGATCTAGACAGCGGAACCATGGCCCGGATCCCGCGTCCTCCTGGAGGAGGACGTCCCTCACGGGAATCAACGCTCCGCCCCAGTGGTCATCACTAAGGGGGAGGGACTGTGATGGACGACCGGCTATGGACTCCGGTCGCCACCCCCAGGCCGCTAGGAGGAGCCCTCCGGACAGCAGGATGGTGCCCCGACTTCCAGCAGGGCCTCATGGACTTTGTAGTTTATACACACAGCCCTGCTGGATACCTTGGGGGCCACCGGGAGTCGCTGTAGGGGGGCTAGTGGGCTCTTGCGTGCCCTATAACCCCGGAGTGCATCACAGTCACGTGACTGGAGGAAATGATGTGCTCCCGGGATGAAGAAGAGGACTGTTTGCCCTGACCTGGAAGGAAACGGACTTGTGGGTTGTGCCAGGAACCACTTCCGGGTCAGGGGCTATAAAAGGACTGTGGGAAGCCCAGTACACTGAGCTGAGCTGGGAGGTAGGGTGGCAAAGTGTCTGGGCGAGGAGGATTGTTTATTGTGAGAAAGAATAGTGATTTATGAGTGTGGAGTGGAGGGTGCTTGGTGCACTGTACAGAAGACAAATAAAGAAGTCTTGTGCTTTTACCTCGTGTCTCGAGTGGTACCTGAGGGTGTTAGAGGTGGCTCCACGCCTCAACTGCTACACTGTATATTGACACACAACAACTAACAGACAATCTTCCCATTTATTTGTACACGTGCAAGAAAGGGGGGTCTTATTTGTAGCAGATACACTTATTAGATATTTAGCAAATATTTTCTCAGTAATACATTTTTACTTTTGCAAATGTCCTCTTTGCTGTTCATTGTGTAAAATTTGGTTTATATCGACTGTGCATAGATTAGGCCATTTTAAAATTAGATAGATAGATAGATAGATAGATAGATAGATAGATAGATAGATAGATAGATAGATAGATAGATAGATAGATAGATAGATAGATAGATAGATAGATAGATAGATAGATAGATAGATGCATACTTTATTAATCCCAAGAATTAGGCCATTTTATAAGCATATTTTAGGCTACAATTAATTGTTACAATGCCTTGCCTACATGCTTATTACTCAGAGAGGTTTTGTGTTGAATAGGACCATTGTATACAAATGAACTGTTTGTTTTTTTGTAATATGTGATTTTTGCTCTAAATAGAGCTTTGCCTCAGTGATCATAAAGTACTATGTATAAAAAGACTGAGGAAATGGAATTCCATTGTCCATTATCAGGCTTCTGTGAGATGGATGAGAAGACCGTTCACATGCCAGGTGAATGCCTTCCATTCCTGGTAGAATAGCCAACAAATACCTGGTTCTTGTGAGACGTCACTCATTTTAACTGTCCTCAATTCAGTGGCTGTCAGTTGACTGCTAGTCCTGAAAATCGGTCCTCTTTTATACTTGTTAGGTATATCACCTTTGCCCAGATGTCTTCTTCTTCTTTTGTTTTTTTATGGGAGTTGGCAGACCTACTTATGGTGCATTACTGCCACCAACTAAACTGGAGTGTGATTGCCAAGATGTCAAACAGATGTTTATGTTAAATTTTGCACATGGCAAACTGCATTTTCATTACATGTTAGTCACATCATTGACACGCTTAAAATGATTAATTAACTATCTAGAGGCTGTTCAAATTTTGGTGGCCATAGGTTGACGACCTTTGCTCATCAATGATGTATCTAATGGGGAGGAAAAACTCCCTGTTAAAGTGTTTCTCTGTACTGGACTCACTCTGCTCTCCACCTTCATAAATAAAGTCTGTGGCTGCTTTCCTCGGTCTTAGTACTGGCCAAGTCATCTCTACCTCAAGCTTCTCAGCTATCTTCCTGGCCTCAAGTTTGGCAACAACATGGGCTTGTTCCTGATATGAGTGGAGGATTTCTTTAACTGCCTTTGTCTCTCTTCTCAGTGTCTCAATTGACAATTTGAAGTTTTGCGATATCTTGCTTACCCTGTTATTCTGGAATAGCTCATTGTACCTTATTATTGTACTGATTATAAATGGCCATGTCTGCATCTCTTGGCAGATTCTTCCAGCAGTTGCTAAAACATCTGCATCATGGTTTTTCTAAAGCATATTCCTTAAAAACAGACAGTGCATTCACCATCTCAGGAAGATGATAACTGACTGATTTTACACTGTCACCTCTAACACTCACACCTTCTTGTTGACAATGCTTTCCCCATTGAGTCATTGACATGCTCCCTAAAAATGTTCCAACAGTGTACTGAGGAGCTAAACACAGCGTAGAGTTGCTGCAGTATAGCAAAATAATTTACAGATCCTCCAGATGACTTTTCTGCATCACCAACAAGAGTAAAAGTGTGGCTTCCTCAAAGAATACACAATGCCTTTTTGTTTAGTTCAAGAACTCTTCTATGGACATATTGCTTTTTTCCCTGTATTATACACCCTAAAAAAACCTTCAGAATGTTCATGAATAGAGATACCTGTGGAGTCCTCACAATTCAGAAAACCACTGGAATCAGTTGTGCAGTCCATGATAACTGCATCGTATGGATTTCTTAACTCTTTGTACAATGGCATCAGTTGTACTTTGTGTCAAAGTACATTCTGAATGTGTTTACTGATATACATGTCACTCAATTGTTTTGACTGGATTCTTCTAAGATTCTCTAACATGGTGAGGTCAAATTGAGCCATTAACTCTATCTGACCAAGGAAATTCCCATTTCCTGGCTCAAAGAGTTCAGATGGGTCTGAATGCCCATGAAAGGCATGATGATGCTCTGAGAATTCACCTACAATCAGTTTTCTCAAAACCTCTTTCCAATGATTTACTCTAGAGACATCAATTCTCTATTAGTTGTGTTTGTACTTAGCCTTTCTGAGAGACTGTGCCAGCTTTAAATATTACATATGTGTTCTGCAGACTCTTCGTGGTGCTTTAATTGAGATGATACATTTCTCCAATCACAGTAGCCATCTCCATTGAACTCATTACTCCTCCCATTCCTTAAAAGACAGAAACAAAACCACACCACACTGTAATTTTACTCACTGTACACTATCCATGATCTACTTTTCCTTTTTACATTTTTCCTTTGTATATAATAATTCGTTTTTTTTTATTATGCGTACACAGCTCTCACTGTGACTATATGAGGACAGAATAGCCCTTATTAGGGTCCCCGGAACCCATATTCTTCCAGTACCCCCCACAGAATCCCTTGAGGAACACAGTGAAATGCCTTCTTTAAGTCCACAAAACACCTGTAGATCGATTGGGTGTACAGTACACCCCCAAAATTCGTGGGGGTTACGTTCCTAGAGCATCCGTGAATTGTGAAAAGCAGTGAATTTTGGATGTGGTTATAAAAATACCTATTTTTATAGTTTAAACACTAAATATGCCCCCAAAACAGATTCATTTAATTTCAAACTGAGCTTAATACATTAGCTAGAAATAAAAAATGTAAAGGTAAACCTGTATACTGTATTGCTATGTCTCCCGCAGTGCTAGAATGTAAAATACCAATGTTACCACTATATGTACTGTAATTCATGCAAGTGCGTTTTCATTGCCAGAAGCCTTAGAAGGTGCAGGGCCTTTCGGCGGCATCTTGGGGCTTTCACTCTTAAACTGCCACATACTTGGGGGTTAATGCATCCCTGGACGCCAAATACTTTTTTGCTGCACTTTAAGCAAATGTCACAATTCACAAAGAAAAAGTGAAATTTTAATGGAACACTTTTTTTCAGGCAAAGAGCATCACAATTACTGAAATACTGATCATTTTACACACTGCTAATGAACTGTAAAAACTATTTTAAAAACTACTGGAACAATATGTACAAGGTGCAACTGACGCAATGGATGAAATTCAGTAAATCACCGAGCCAACTGCACTTGAACTGGCTGCACTCAATCACAAAGAGGTAAACGCTGAAGCTGGCAGGCTAGTCTAGTGCAGCAGCTGAATCCCAGAGACAGTGAGGCTGCAGTGCTGCAGGGTGTCATGCTTGGGTCACAGAATTGCACAGAAACACAGGAGATTGTAGAGACAGGAACTTTATTCAAACACTACAAACAAACATGTCTCTTTCAGAAGTAAAATGAGCTCAGTATGCAGTTAGTTCTCAATTAAAGAATAGACAAATATCATAGGGGAGCACAACAGGAGCGGGACCCCCAACAGGATCAGAGAATGTCTGGGGAAGGAGAGAGAAACAAGCAATCTGTCAAAAAGGACAGGTGCTGTTCAGGCTTTTAAATATGCGGTAGCATTGCATGAGAAGCATAACATGCGACAGAGCAGCCGCAAGTAAGCCCAGCAAGTAAGGAAGCAATGTGAAAGTAGTCTATCAGCGGTTTTTAAGAGGGGTTTTTTGAGGGCTCACAAGGGGCTGGCAGTGGTCATGAGCTGGCTGCTCAAAGAATGTACGGCCCTGACTGATCAGTTCCTGTGTGCTCGCAAATGGCGCTGGGAAACGACTATAGCCGGTTGTGGCGGTTTAAGGGTTAAGAGGAACTAAACAGAAAACACAAGAACACTCAGTTGGAGATGCATCACAGTCAATCAGCAGCAAGGAGAAATGAATAACGCTGTAGCGGTCCAGTGCCGCTAAGATTTACACCATTGAGAAGACAGCAATTTATTTATTTTTATGGTGGAGATTCCAGGGATGCAGCCAGCCTTGGCAAGACCCACACACACTCACAGACAGACAAAAACAAAGCAAACCGGTAATCAAACAGCAAATAATGAATGTAATGAAAACAAATGAAATAAATAAAAACAACGATACCACCCCTATTCCCTTTATGGCGATTACACATTAAATACAACAAAGCACAAACAAAACACACGCATTAAATAATGAAAAACATTTATGACAAACAGCAACGGATGAAATGTAATGATGAAAATAGATAGTCCAGAGATCCGCACGTTGAATGGGAATGTAAAGATAGTCCTACCACTAGTTCCTGAAATGGTGAAGACAGGTGGACGGGTTCAGGAATGCTCCTTTCTTTGCCACAAAACGATCCAGGACAAAACGAATAAGTACAGTTAATCCAACAGAAGGCAGACAGACAGGAACTTGAAACACAAATTACAAAAACTTTTTTTTTTGCTTTTGGTCACCAGCCCCCTTTTTAAAAGCCATACTGACATCCTTTGACCCCAACAACCCCAGCACCCTCAGCAGAAGACCAATCAGAGCCACTGCAGGGACTGCTGGGAGTTGCAGTTTCAAATTCTATTGGCTACTTTCACCATCCCAAGCCGCGTTTTCCTCTACAGTTCCTTCCTGTTCTCTCTACAGTACAGTATTTCCACGAAAAAAGCCATAAAAATTGCGGAGGATATTTGCGGTTTCCGCTAACAATTATTAGATAGGATATAAGGAAAAATCCGCGAATGACTGAGGCCGCGAACTCTGAACCGCGACTTCGTGGGGGTCTACTGTACTCCTATGCCCCCTCCAGAATCCTCATGAGGGTAAAGAACTGGTTCACCGTTCCATGGCCTGGAATCCACAATGCTCCTCCCAGATCTGAGGTTCCACAACTGGAAGGAGTCTCCTTTCTAGTACCCTGGTATTAGCTTATCCAGGGAGGCTAAGGAGTGTGATACCCTAATAGTTGGAGCACACACTCTTTCCCTGTTTTTATAAATGGGGACAACCATCCCAGTCTACCACTCCAGAGGCACAGATCTTGACAACCACACAATATTGAAAAGGCATGTAGGCCAAGTGGGTGTGGAACACTGCCAAAGTTGTGCTTTGTGTCCTATCCTGTTTGGGATTTTCATGGACAGGATATCAAGACTCAGCCAGGGATGGTCATGCAGTGAACAAATATTAACATTGCAAGACATCATTGACCAATGGTTTGTGAGTCAGAGGCTGCTGTAAATAAACTTCTTTGACTTTAAGAAGGCCTTCGACAGCATCACAGAGTGCACAGAGAGTCAAAATGGCATATTATCAGACACTATGGAATTCCACAATGCTATGTAAATGTGTTCAAAGATCTGTGCCACAACCTCAGCTACTGTGTGAAAAACGATTTTCGCACAACTGACTACTTTCCAGTTCTTACAGGTGTATGTCAAGACTGCACATTGTCACCATTTTTGTTCTTGTTGGTGATTGATTTCATTATGGATCAATCAGTACATGGGGTACAGTGTGGTATACAATGGAATGAACATTCACAGCTGACAGGCCTTGACTTCACTGATGACACTGCACAGCTCGCAGAAACATAAAAGTCTTCAATATGTAACAACTAATTTAGAACGGGGTACAGGAAAGGTTGGAATACAAATCAGCAGTGATAAAACTAAGACCATGGAAATCATTGTTAGCCAACAACCCAGAATTATGGTCAACCAAACACTAGTTGAAGCTTTTGACCGGTTTACTTACCTGGGCAGTATTCTGGTCAAAAATGATGACATTGAAGTTGAAGTAAATCACAGGATTGGGAAGGCTGCAGCGGTCTTACGCATATGCATTCAATATGGTCAAAGGCAAGGATCAACACCAATATCAAGATATGTCTGTATGACCTATTGTTCTCCCTACTGTGACATATGCCAGGAAAAATGGTAAGTCACCGCGCAAATACCTCAAAACCTGAACGTCTTCTATCAAAAGGTGTTTGTGAAGAATACTCCATGTCAGATACACTGATAATATTCCAAATTAAGAGCTTTTCTGTAGGGCTGGTTCCAAAAGACTGCAACATGTTATTGCAAAGCAAAGATTTCGTTTGGCTGGCCACATCTTGCACCTACCAAACGACAAAGGTAGCCATGTGTTGGACAGCAACAGATGGTAAAAGAAAACTGGTACAGCTGAAAAAGACTTGGCGCAGTACATTCCACGAGGACCTCTAGAATGTGAACCTCAAATGGGAAAATGTCAAAGAAACTGCAAGGAACAGAGCAGAATGGTAATTGATTGCTGCCTGATGTTCCCAGTGGCCCAGGAGGACCCAAGTCTAAGTAAGGTAGGTACCACAAAATTAGTTAAAATAAACAATAATAATTAAATAAATAAGCTATATGTCTCTCTGGACCTGTCTAATACAAATATGGGGCCCCATCTATTTGTAGGGTGGCTGGTCCACTTTCCTATACTAGTAAGCATTCGCAAAATACACTATCCTACTTACCATACTGGCCTCTCAATCTTCTTGCCAGGCAAACCTTTGACAACTCCTCACACCTACACACTAATCTGAGTGGCATTTTAAAGCCTGGATCAGTAAGCACTTCTGGGGCACTTTTGCTCTTTTCAAAATTATATCCAACTCAGGTTAATGGCTGCAAAACTCCTAAGACTGTCCTCTTAGGATTGCCCCAGTAGTCCCAGGTATGTCTGAAATCTTTCAGACTTATTAATATACGTGTATTATATTATTAATACTTATTAATATAAGTTAACACTATGTTAGTCATTCAAATAAGTCTCACTTTTTAAATGTGTTTATTTATGTATTTATTTGTTACCTTTTTTGTTATTGCATTATTTCATCACAATTTTGTGAGTCATCTTTTTATGGATGCTGTCTTTTTACATATTTGTTTTCACAGGTATATTAGTATTAGTTTGCAACCATTTTCTCTATACGGTCACTGTAATGCTATAAGGTTGCTGTTCATGTGATGATATTTGTATCAAAATGAAGGACTTTGTTTGGAACATGTTTTGAGAAAAATTCTTGTTTTGACATCAGTTTTACTTTTTATGTCATGTTTGGCATTGTTCCTTTGACTAGAAGATCTTTCTCTTGTCTAATCATGTTCTAATCTTGGCTATGACTGACCGCCTTTAAATCTCTGCCACTCACATTAAATAAAACTGGTCCAGTTGGACTATATGAAAAGTCATTGTCATGACATCCTGCAGTGGCCTGCAAAACATAATATTTATTATTCATTGAAATAAATTAAAATTCCTATGCTAGAGCTGCTTTTTCAGTCCTGAAAACTATTGTTAAAAGTACACTTAATGATCTTTACAGATATGTTAACTCTTTGTCAGTTTTCGCAACAGAGAATGATACTTACATTACTACTTACAAATCCATAGTACAATATGCAAAAAGTAACCCAAATGCATGGTGAATCACGCTTACACCATTTTTATTTTTTGCTTCACTTTGATCGACAACATGATTGTTTCCCATTAAGTGCAGTCACTCACTGCTGTCAGGATGCTGCAAAGCATATGCAGTCATCCATCTTTTTCTGATCTTCTCATCTGTCTATTGGCTGCATTGAAATGCCTAAAAATATTCTATTTTGCTGACACTTTTTCACAAATTGACTTACAAATTATCATATTTCAGCTGTTATTTTTTACTATAGTTCAAGGACTGACAGGTTTTTCACTCACACAGTGAGTCAGTGCTATGTTTGGCATTAGTAGCCTAGTTTGTTCTCATAATCAGGTTAGAAATTTTCCAAAACTTTACATAACATAATATTAATGAAGGTTGTATTAACCATGCATTTTACTAAGACAATGATGCATGTTATTTATTTAAAGTAATTCTTCCTTGTTTACAGCACATACAGCTATCACTTGACAATTTAACAGTTGAAACATCTCATTGTGAATTAATTTGCAGTTTTAGCATTAAATTTGTAAGTGAGACACATGTTGTAAAATCTTCTTTATTTGTAACATTGCTACTTTTTTGCTTTGTTGGTCAGTTTGCTCCTCCATTTTGTTGTGGTACTGTATGTGCATTGCACTGTTACTTGACAGCTGTCAAGACACTGTTGGTTGTTGAGATGAATGCCTTCATGCACTGTGGTTTGTGACATCATCATGACAGCATGACACGTTAAATACTGGCAATATACTTAGCTTGTTTTTTATTTGGATAAACAAAAAAAAAATCCACCCTTGCATCATATCATGCATCTTTAGTCTGATTGTCTGGTTTTCAATTTTCCTGGGTGTTCTTTTTGACTATAAATTTACTTACCGTATTCAGCTTTGTCTTTTGATATCTCTGCCGTGCCAGTTTGGTCTCATTTTGTTTTCTGACCTGCCTTCACTTCCTGGTCCTGAATATTTTTCTCTTTTTTGTCAGACTGACTCAAGTAAATCTGGTGTAGCCCAGGACTATTTTTAAATTCTGGGTCTATCATATTTGAAAAAATACACTGTCATGGGTTGAATTAAAAATTAAATGTGTAGGGAATGGATAATTGATTATTAACCACAATAAGGACAACAGCCCCAGTAGCAGAAAACAAACAAATAAGTAGATTTTTTCATCTAAATAAGATAAGCCTATATAAATCAAAGGTATCAAACAAAATCATTAAAGTCAGTAATAAAGACTTTAAGATAATGTGGAATAATGCTTTTTATAAAATAAAGAGTTTAAACTCACCCAAAAATTAGAATAACTATAGAAAGAATGTTCATTTTCATTTTGTGCCATTTTGGGTCTATATTCAGTGTCAATCCATTAGTCCATTCATCCTTCTATGTGCTGCGGTGGGTTGGCACCCTGCCCAGGATTGGTTCCTGCCTTGTGCCCTGTGTTGGCTGGGATTGGCTCCAGCAGACCCACGTGACCCTGTGTTCAGATTCAGCGGGTTGGAAAATGGATGGATGGATCCTTCTATGTGACTTTTCTTCACTCAGGACAAGGAAGCCTATCTATCCAAGCCACAAAATCCTCAAGGCAGGAAAAGCACAGGACAGGACAGTAGGGCACCTCTGTTCTGACCCAACATGGAATCCAATGTCATCTTTGGATTACAGTATATCCATTGGTGCATAAGACGTACTGTCTGCATCATTCGAAATTTACTCTGCTGATTCAGAAACACCCTAAAATGCATATTCTGTTTTTTGAAAATATAATTGTTATATATTTTAGGAAATAGGTGTTTGAGAATTATTTTTCTTTATTTTTTCATTCAGTACATTTTGGTTCACACAATACAGGTTGAGTATCCATAATCCAAAATGCTCCAAAATACAAAACACAAACTACTGTTGTTCAGTTACGATGAAAGTGGAGTCTGTGAAAAGTTGAAAGAATAGGCAGCTATGTTTATGAATTGTAATGTGTCACAGTTCATCAAACAGAGGTGAAAAGGTTTGCTGTTAAGAGATTTGATAACAAAGAGCCACAGGAAATGCATATCTATCTATCTATCTATCTATCTATCTATCTATCTATCTATCTATCTATCTATCTATCTATCTATCTATCTATCTATCTATCTATCTATCTATCTATCTATCTATCTATCTATCTATCTATCTATCTTTGTGAAAGTGAAATATGCCTAACAGCACCAGTAGAATCTCAGATGAGGCCGCACAGCATCCACCTTCTGACTGCATGTCTAAATGAATAATTAAAGGAAGCTAAAATTACTGTCAAATTGGAAATGCAAACATGATGCCAGAATATAACTGCAGCGCTTTACCTCACAGTATACATAGCCCACAATGCTCTATTTGCTGTGGTAATGCCATATAGTGATGTAATAGTCAAAATAATGGAAATATATCATAGCAGAAAGAAGCTGTTCCTAAGCACATGAAACCAAGTAGCTTCAGTGGTCTATGTGTGTGTCTGTCTATCTCATCTGTCACCACACTCGTCACAGTGTACAAATTAATCATTAACCTTCAGTTACCTTGTGCTACCGAGATCCGGAATGGATAACAGCTATTGTATGCTTTTTATTTTCTTACAGTGTCAAGTATTTTGCTCAGATTCTTTTACTCTCTCCCTGAAACATGATTTAAAGTGCATGGACTACAGGAATTGGGGGAATGTGTTTTAGAAAGATGCAAATATGCAAATATTCCAAAATCCAAAAATATCCAAAATCCAAAATACTTCTGGTCCGACTCATGTCACATTAGGGATATTCAATCTGTATTACACACTTTAGTGAATCTAAATTGTTACATAATTAGTCAAATCAAAGTGCCCTATACTAGAGGCTAATTCACAGCTACTTAATCTCTTTTTAAAATTATGAAATAAGAAGTTATCAAAGCAGAAATCAACAAGCTCAAGTAATCCACCATACATTTTTCCTCTAAAGACATCTCTTAAAATCTTTTACATTTCTGAACTGATAGTACTCAATATAGAAGCAACATGAAAGTACTGTAATTAAGGTAATCTGTGATTTTTTTCCTGGGTGAATAAACAGATTGAAACAAAGTTGAACATTTGAAAGAAAAAAAGCAGAAAACTTATGGTAGCCTTTTCCATAAACTTGTCTTACAAACTTTTGGGGATTATTGGAATAAGGTTTTGATTTAAAATTCAATAATAAGGGCATGCAAATTAATATACGGGCACAGACTTTAACATGTTAAAAATGCACTGTATGATGTGTGCGGAAGCTGCTATGATGCATGGGGAGCTATTGCAGGTAATCAGTATTAACTCCCAGGCACTACTGACTCTCAAGTATTAACTAAGGAGTTCAATGATATGGATGTGCACAATATTTAAATTTTGATTATAAGAAAAGGCTTTGACATTCTGATCAAGTATATATACAATTATAAACATATGTACAATATAAACAATCAACTTTTTAAGTATCTTTTTGCTATTTATTTTGTTTTATGTTTTTCATTTTTTTTTTCTTAGGATTGGTTGTTTTTCTAGATGCATCTGCACACACATTCAGTTGATGTCGCAGGCAGAATTACTGCACATTTGTAGAGTATACCTCATTTTTGCTAGTCATTTGTGTGAGGGCATAAAAAAGAAGAAAAAAGAAGGGGAGACCATTCCTAGTTGTTCTTTGTTCAAATGTTTAGGGAATTCTAGTATGAGCAAGAAAATATTGAAATTCTCAAAATCTTTTTTATTCCTCTCTAGCTAGCCCTGTCTACTAACTGTCAGCAGGTTTCAATGTGTCCAACAGGATGTTTCACACTGAGCAGCATCTGTGCTGTTTTTTCATTTTACTGTAGAAGAGTTTTGTCAGTTCTTCTCTGTTAAAGTACCAACTCAGCAAAGCCAAAGAATTTCTTTTTGTTCAGACCTTTTTCCACACTGATAAAAATAAGTTGCTTGATCTAGTTAAAAATATTAAGGTAACATTTTGCATCAGATTATTAAGTAGATCAAGCAATACTATCCATCCATCCATTTTCCAACCCGCTGAATCCGAACACAGGGTCACGGGGGTCTGCTGGAGCCAATCCCAGCCAACACAGGGCACAAGGCAGGAACCAATCCCGGGCAGGGTGCCAACCCACCGCAGGACACACACAAACACACCCACACACCAAGCACACACTAGGGCCAATTTAGAATCGCCAATCCACCTAACCTGCATGTCTTTGGACTGTGGGAGGAAACCGGAGCACCCGGAGGAAACCCACGCAGACACGGGGAGAACATGCAAACTCCACGCAGGGCGGACCCGGGAAGCGAACCCAGGTCCCCAGATCTCCCAACTGCGAGGCAGCAGCGCTACCCACTGCGCCACCGTGCCGCCCTCAAGCAATACTAGTCTTTGTATAATCTAGTTCCTTTTATGCAGGTAAAAAATAATTTTTGCTAGTAGCACCAACTTATTTTTCCAAATAGCCTTGTGCAAGGAATGCCAACAAGTCATTGTTTTGTGTGCAATCTGCTTGACTTCAGGAGTTTTCGATGTCTATTTTTAACTGAAACATATTACTTACTGAAGTCGGATCTACTATGTTTAACTAACTCTGCTAGTGTCATTCTAAAGTTACATTTACTTATATTTTCTATTTAGCATCTGAGTGAATCTAAACTGATAGGGTTCAAAGCATAGTTATTATGAATATTTCACAAAAGTTCACAGTATCATCCCCACAAATTTAAATATTGTGTACAAAAGAAAATGTCAAGACATGCTCTCATGTACCAAGAGTTGACCATACAGATAAATAGGGCCATCTCCTAGGCCACAGGTGTCGGACTCTGATCCTCGAGGGCCGCAGTGGCTGCATGTTTTCATTCTAACCATCTTCTTCATTAGTGAGCCGTTTTTACTGCTGATTAACTTCTTTTGCTTTAGTTTTAATTAACTTGACTCAGACCCCATAATTGTCTCTTTTTCCTTAATTAGTAGCCAAACAATAATGAGACACAAAATGATCCACCATATGACAGAAAAAACAGAAAAATCAACAGATTTGGAAATGTCTGCTGTGGCAGAATGAGAGCAGCAACCAGCTATTGAATTAAATAACAGGCTTAATTAACAGCAAGAATCAGCTTCTCATTAAGAGACTGGCTGGAGTGAAATTGGTTGGAGTTTGAAATCCCAGTTTAGCTGATCATATGTTGGCTCGTTTCATGTCTCATTTCTGTTTGGCTGCCATTTAATGAAGAAACAAATCAATTCAGAGGACTGGATCCTTAAAAACAGGGCTATTGAAATGAAGGGAAAAGGAGTTAATTAGCAATGAAAACTACTCACTGATTAGCAAAAGGGTCAGAATGAAAACCTGTACCCACTGCGGCCCTCCAGGCCCGGAGTTTGACACCCCTGCCCTAGGCAACACCTGCCAACTAGGCAACAACTGATACTCTGAACACCCATATGAGTATTAATATTTTTTATCAACTTTCATTTCAAAACATTTTGAAACCCAACACAATACTTGAAGTAAGGACATTTTTATGATACATATCACTCACCGCACTTGGACCTTAATTCACACAATATAAACTTAACACCACCATTAAAAAAATCAAAATGGAGTAGCACAACCTGAGAAAGTTAATAGAAAGAACCTGAGAAAGTGCAGTTTAAAACAAAGAACTGTAAAACAAAAAGGAGCTCATTCAAACCTTCTAACTTTGCATACTAACCACTAACTTAGGCATGTCAAGTAAACTTAAGATCATGAACTTTGGAGGACATTTTTTTCAAATCCTCTAGCTGTGGGAAGACCTCCTGAAAAAAGTCAAAAGTTTATTTCAGGTTCTTAGTTCCGGATCATAGACCAGGCCCATCAGGTAGGTACAAGCATGTGCCACATTGGGAACATCAAAAAGGACCTACACTCCCTTGATGGATATTCCAGCTTGCTTGCGGAGTCCTTCATCCCCGGCTTTGCTGACCAAAAAGATGTTAAGGACAGACGTAGTAAGGGCCTCTTGGATGGCTGCGGCATTTTCATCATCAAAAACCTGTGAAACACACCAGAGAGAATAAAACCTACTTTTTGTATATTAATATGAAGAAATTATGTAGTTGTCTCTTCACTTTGTATAAAGTTTAAGTACAGGAATTCTTGTAGATTTCTCTCTATAGGTTATGTATGACGGGGTAAATGGAACTGAGTTAATCTACAATATGTATTGTCCCTAAAGGTAAGTATAGAATGTTAATACAGCCATCTTTCCTATATTCAAGTGAATACATACATTTAAAATAGTGCTTACGTTGTTTATCTCCAGCTGTTGTAGAGAACATCCCACTTTATTGTATATATTAATTTTCCAAAAGTTATAATTGCTTATGTGTATTTCGGACCTGAAGATTTTAAGTATGCCCTGAAATTGGTGGGTATTTTAGTAGAAACATGTATACATGATACTACTAAGCCTTCATCTATCCTAGATTGTACAACCTTGTGTCATACAGGCAGTGCTTTAAATGACAGCAATGACAGAGTTATATTTTCTTTACCTTGTAGTCCTTAATTAACTCCTCTGCTTTTTCACCAAGAGAATGAGGCCCCTTATCACAGCTTCTCTTCAGGACTCAGTGCTGCTGACATATAAAAATACGAAATATAAAATTAAGTATAGACAGAATGTCACTAAATAAAAATATCTGCTACGCATTCCTTATTTAACATGTCCAAGGTCTCATCAAGTTTCTTCCCAATGGCACCTATGTTCCTCCTTTATAGACCTAACAATCTGGCCATGTATTGGTTTAACTTCCTAAGGACTGTAGTGGTTTAAGTGTGATCCTTGAATTCCTCCTCGATTAGAGAGAAATACCAAGAGAGAGATGGAGAAACATCACAAGGTACATGAAGAAATGATTTACAGAGAAACAGGGAAAGAGGGACAGAACAAGAGGAAGAAAAATTAACCCTAAAACTATACTAAAAGTAACATTTAAGTTGTCCTGCATTTCACAATCGATGTTTCAGCAGATGCGTCAGTTCAGTCATGTGCATGGTTTGTGCTTAGTTTAGTTATCCATTTAGTTTCAGCACATGCAACACTGAATTCTGCATGTTCCCCACAGGCAAACAGGTAAGTATAGTTTTAACTTCATTCTCACAGCTTCATAAGATAAAAAATCTGGTTACTTTTCACAGGTAGAGTAGTCAGAATAGTTCTTCTTAACCACTTACTTTTGGCATATGCTAGGCTGAACAATAAGGGCTCCCTCTAACACAGACAGAGGGAACCTTCACTTTTCTGCCTGGCATATACCAACACTAAGCAGCTAGTTCCATACACCACTTACACCTCACTGGCGCACTAGGGAGTTAACAACAAGCACACCCTTAACACTAAGTTTTGTACATGAAAACAAGCAACTTTCAGTTAGGAAAGTGTTACATAAATTACAGGATAATGGCAGTAATGATGATTAATTTAAAATAGAGAAATTCAAGGTGAACCTATGCAACTAACTCCTTTTACTGGAGAAGACATCATTAAAATATTCAACATGCTTAGGAAAGTTTTGAAGTCAATTACAGGTGGTTTTGTGAGGATAACATCATTTTAACACAGTGAAAAGGTTTTTTGACATCTTCTTATTGATGAGTTTGTTTTTGTCTCTCTTCTTGTACTCATAGACAAACTCTACTCTCTTTTTCAAGGGTTGCATCAGTTTCACTTTGCGGATGAGGTGAGAGGTAGTTTACCTCATATTTCTGTGCCTTTCTCAGGTTTTCTGGAGTTCTATCTGCAGCAGATTTTCTATTCAGACTGTTTACATTTAGCCCTTGTAGTCCAAGGTGTTTCACCTTTGCTCTGTATTTGGCAAGCTTGTACTTCAGACTGTTGAGCCAACCATATCCCATTAAATGATAATGTCTCCCTCAGATAAGGATGTTTCATAACCAGGGCCGCAGCAATGTGCTCCCTTTGTGCTTGTGAATGATAGGCAGTACAGACAAAGATGCTCTCTGCTAGTTTGTCAAAAATGTTGGATTTTATTGCAAAATTGCTGAGTAGATCCCACTCTCTCCACAAGCTTCATTTATAGCTTGTGGAATGAGCTCAGTGTCAAAGGAGACGCTGTTTTCTCAAACTGAAATAGCCTAGATGCAGCATGAAGGGATGATGCGCAGGGTGAGGTAGGAGGACTAGAACTAACATTTTGTGATAACTCAGCACAACTGATGCTAGAGCTGCCTTGGAGTCCTTTAGCAATCAAAGAATCTTCAAATGTTAATGTAATCACTGGTTCAGCAATAACCACTTTTATAGTATTAGTGTCATTTATTTTATTAGTGGCAAGGAGAGCAAAAACTGACCATCAAAATCTTAGTTCTGCAACTGCATACAAAAATCTTGTTCAATTGCATATGTGTCTTGAACAATATGCTTCAATTCCTCCACAGTCTGTGGAATTCCTGAGGGCAAGGAAAGCTTGTGTATTTCTTCTTTCAATGTGACTTGAAGTTTGGCAGACATGTTGATTCTATAGTAGGAAAAAAAGACATTGGTTATGTTTTATTTAGGCATGCGATGAATCAAATTACATTACTACAAAAAATATAATTTTAAAGATTTTTGTGTTAAACATCTAAGTTCAGAGACCATATGCAGACCATATACAGAGCATGAGTCATTCTCAGGTTAGTAAATTTTGGCTTTTGCTGAGTTTTATAGGCAACAGAAGTAGTAAGTGTAAGTAAAGGAAGTACAGCTTTGTACTCACATATATTTAATTTCAATGCACACGGCTCCACCACCAATAGTTCCCCAACAAAACCAATCTTAGTATGACTTTTAGATTAATTTCTGCATTGTACATCTTATTGACTACCCAGATTGTTCATGTGTACATATGTTTGGGTGAGATCATTTCTTATAGATAGATAGATAGATAGATAGATAGATAGATAGATAGATAGATAGATAGATAGATAGATAGATAGATAGATAGATAGATAGATAGATAGATACTTTCGCCACAACCATCTGATAGAACATCTGCAGCATTTTATTGTAGATGTTGAAGGACGCCAGCCTTCTAAGGAAGTATAGTTGGTTCTGTCCTTTCTTACACAGAGCATCAGTATTGGCAGTCCAGTCCAATTTATCATCCAGCTGCACTCCCAGGTATTTATAGGTCTGCACCCCCTGCACACAGTCACCTCTGATGACCACGGGGTCCATAAGGGGCCTGGGCCTCCTAAAATCCACCACCAGCTCCTTGGTTTTGCTGGTGTTCAGGTGTAGGTAGTTTGAGTCGCACCATTTAATGAAGTCCTTGATTAGGTTCCTATACTCCTCCTCCTGCCCACTCCTGATGCAGATGATGATAGCAGTGTCGTCAGCGAACTTTTGCACGTGGCAGAACTCCGAGTTGTATTGGAAGTACGATGTATATAGGCTGAACAGGACTGGAGAAAGTACAGTCCCCTGCGGCGCTCGTGTGTTGCTGACCACAATGTCAGACCTGCAGTTCCCGAGACGCACATACTGAGGTCTGTCTTTAACTTCCTCTTGTGTTAGGGTCAGCACCGACCCGTTTTACTTTTTAAATGCATAAAACTACTACCTAATTTTGTTTATTGCATCAAGGCTTTTTGACTTTGTCAGGAATCTGTATTTAATTAAAATAAAACAAAAAAAAACAATTGTACTAGATTATAAAATGCTCTGGTGAAAATTATTAGCTTTGTGTT
Source organism: Erpetoichthys calabaricus (assembly GCF_900747795.2). Taxonomy (NCBI): domain Eukaryota; kingdom Metazoa; phylum Chordata; class Cladistia; order Polypteriformes; family Polypteridae; genus Erpetoichthys; species Erpetoichthys calabaricus. The sequence continues at coordinate 63,882,043 of NC_041400.2, forward strand.
GGTAGGGTCAGTTTTGACCCAGTTATAATTTAAGGTTATAAAACAATAGTTAGGGTCAAAACAAAAATCCTAAACACACTTTGAGGGGCTTCTCTCTTTGCCTGTGTGTCTCCTTACCTGAACAAACAAAACAAACAAACAAAGACAGACATGTTCAGACATGTAAGGCTTGCATAAGACAAATTTAGTTTAGCGTTGGTGACTTCCAGAGTATACATCTCCTGTTTGCAGCAGTCAAAAATGAGAAGAAGATTTAAAGTAAGCCAAGCTCTGGATCATATCTTTTCCGAAAATGAGGCAGAGGACACAGAACAGCATAGTGATACAGATGAGCAGGTTTCCGAGGAGGAAGACATTGTAGAGTATCTACCAGAAGGCACAGACACATCTGATGAGTCTGATGAGGAGGTCACCGATGCTGAAGCTGCACTCACTCCTGCTGAAACGTTCAAATCCAAAAGTGGTAACATCTGTCGGAACTCAGTACCTCCTGACTTACATGGCAGGGCAGCTGCTGCAAATGTCATCAAAATGACCCCTGGAATCACAAGGTTTGCTGTGACGAGAGTAAGTGACATCAAGACATGTTTTGATCTGTTTATGCCATTGTCACTAAAGAAAGTCATGATTGCTATGACAAACCTTGAAGGAAAAAAGGTTCATGGCGACATGTGGAATGACATAGATGAGGAATACCTGGATGCTTATATTGGTGTTCTTCTTCTTGCTGGTGTTTACAAATCCAGCAATGAGGCCACTGATAGTCTCTGGGATGCGTCGACAGGCAGAAATATTTTCCGGGTAACAATGTCACTTCAGTCATTTCGAATGATATCAAGAGTCCTTAGATTTGACAACAGAGAAACTAGAGAAAAATCTGACAAGCTTGCTCCCATCAGGGATGTCTGGGAAAGGTGGGTGCAGCTCCTTCCACTGATGTTCAACCCAGGGCCAGAGGTAACAGTAGATGAACGTTTTGTCCCTTTCCGTGGAAAATGCCCTTTCTGGCAGTACATGCCCAGTAAGCCAGGGAAATATGGCATAAAAATTTGGGCAGCCTGTGATGCAAAAAGCTATGCATGGAATCTGCAGATTTACACAGGCAAACATGCAAGTGGCATTCCTGAGAAAAATCAAGAAAAACGTGTAGTCCTCGATATGACTACTGGACTGCGGGGTCACAATATCACATGTGACAATTTCTTTACCAGCTATGACCTTGGACAAGAACTTCTCAGGTGGAAACTTAACATGGTGGGCACAGTAAAAAAAAGTAAACCTGAGCTGCCTGCCGAAATTTTGCAGGTGAAGGACAGGGCTCCACTTTCTTCAAAATTTGCTTTTACAGACACCACCACGGTTGTTTCATATTGTCCAAAAAACACCGGAGTGTGATACTTATGTCCACTTTTCACAAAGACGCAGCTGTGTCATCAGCAAGTGACAAAAAGCCCATAATTATCTTGGACTATAATAAAAACAAAGGTGGAGTGGACAACCTGGACAAGCTGACTGCCACCTACACTTGCCAGAGAATGACCAGGAGATGGCCAATGATTGTGTTTTATAACATTCTAGATGTGTCTGCATACAATGCATTTGTGTTGTGGACCCACATTCACCTAGGGTGGAACTCAACCAGAAAAAACAAGTGGAGAATGTTTCTTGAGGAGTTAGGAAGTTCCCTTGTCAAGGCACACATTGAGCGAAGGGAACGGGTGCTCCGGGACCCAGCCGCTGCAGCCTTGGTCAGACAGCTGCAGAGCTCACGTAGCACTCCTTCCACACCATCAGCAACACAAAGAGCATCAGTGCCAGCATCCTCTTCGGCCAGCACTGCCTCAACATCAACCTACACAGCCACAGCCACAACTACAACCCAACTGAGGCCACCTGCTTCTAAAAGAAAGAGGTGTCAGGTCTGCCCTAGCAATAAAGACAGAAAGACAAACGTACTCTGCTTCAACTGCAAAAAATATATTTGCAAAGAACACACTAAAAGTGTCACTTTTTGCGACACATGCATCTAAATGCACATGCATGTTCTTGCACACAAAGACGTTTTTTGGAACTAGTGCCTCATTTCTATTGGTTTGATTTGCTTGATTGTTCGTTGTTTGTTTGACCTTGCAAATCCACATTTTGAGATTTACTTGTTTAGCTTTCCATTTATATTAAAGTTATTTTTGAAAATACTTTTTTGCCTTTTTCTTTGAAATAAATATATATGGGTCAAATCTGACCCGTAACACCATAGATGTTACTATAGTAATTAATATTATAATAAAAAATATATATAACAAATTTATTTAAGAGATGTGTTCTAATACCCCTCAGTAATAGTCAGGTAACATAACAACCTTTTATTTATTTAAATAATTTTTTAAAATTGAAAACGAGAGGTATGCTGTTAAAGTAAAAGCTCATGAGGTCGCAGCAAAAATATTAAAAACATTCTTTTAATGGACAAGGAAGCGTAACAAAGTAACCAAGAGGTAAGAAAAAAAATTGGATGATAAATAATTGTTTTGAGGGTAATATGGCTGATTAAAGACACGGGTCAAAACCGACCCGTTAACATAAGAGATAGTAACAGAAAGCTAACATAAGAGGAAGGTTAAGATAGTCCATGATCCATGCTACCAGGTATGAATCTACCCCCATCTCTGTCAGCTTGTCCCTGAGGAGCAGAGGTTGGATGGTGTTGAAGGCACTAGAGAAGTCCAGAAACATAATTCTTACAGCACCACTGCCTCTATCCAAGTGGGAGAGGGATCAATGTAGCATGTAGATGATGGCATCCTCCGCTCCCACCTTCTCCTGGTATGCGAACTGCAGAGGGTCAAGGGCATGGTGGACCTGTGGCCTCAGGTGGTGAAGCAGCAGCCGCTCCATGGTTTTCATCACATGCGATGTCAGAGCGACAGGCCTGAAGTCATTCAGCTCACTAGGTCGTGATACCTGTGGGACTGGGGTGATGCAACATGTTTTCCAAAGCCTCCAGGCTCAGGTTGAAAATGCGCTGTAGAGGACTCCCCAGCTCCAATGCACAGGCCTTCAGCAGTCGTGGCGATACTCCATTTGGACCCGCTGCTTTGCTGGCATAAAGTCTCCTCAGCTCTCTGCTTACCTGGGCTGCTGTAATTGTGGGTGGGGGGAAACTCTCTCCTATGCTGGTATCAGCAGAAGAATGGGTGGAGGGTGCAGTACTCCGAGTTGAGAGTGGGTTAGGGTGGTCAAACCTGTTAAAAAAGTTGTTCATCTGGTTTGCTCTCTCCACATCTCTCTCGATGGTGGCACCCTGCTTTGAACTGCAGCCAGTGATGATCTTCATCCCATCCCACACTTCCTTCATGCTGTTATTCTGCAACTTCTGCTCCAGCTTACTCCTGTACTGCTCCTTCGCCACCCTGAGCTGGACTCAGAGTTCCTTCTGCACGTGCTTGAGTTCATGCTGATCACCGCCTTTAAAAGCCCTTTTCTTCTGGTTCAAAAGGCCCTTGATGTCACTTGTAATCCATAGCTTGTTATTAGCATAGCAGCGTACTGTTCTTACTGGAACTACAATGTCCATACAGAAGTTGATGTAGTCAGTAGTGCAGTCAACAACCTCCTCAATGTTCTCACTCTGTGACCCCTGCAGGATATCCCAGTCTGTAGTTCCAAAGCAGTCTCTCAGAGACTGCTCTGCCTCAGGGGACCACTTCCTGAATGAGCGTGTGGTTGTAGGTAGCTCCCTCACTCTTGGTTTGTAGTAAGGCTGAAGCAGAACCAGGTTATGATCTGCTTTCCCAAGCGCAGGCAGCTGGGTGGCGCTGTATTCATCATGTGTTTTGTCTGGTGTTACATGGTTGAAGTCTCCAGGGATTAGCACAAGTGCCTCGGGGTGTTGTGTTTATAATTTAGCCACATCGGAATGGATGATGTCACCCGCTATCTCCACGTTCACCCAAGGAGGGATGTATACAATAACAACAATGACATGTCCAAACTCTCTGGGCAAGTAATAGGGATGCAGACTTACGGCCAACAGTTCGATGTCCCTGCAGCAAGTGGAGATTTTAACGTTAACATGTCCAGAGTTGAAGCATTTTGTATTGACATAGAGAGCGAGTCCACCTCCTTTCCGCTTTCCACAAGTATTTGCGTCTCTGTCCGCTCTAACTGTGCTAAACCCGGGTAGCTCCACATTAGCATCTGGGATGTTAGTTGTTAGCCACATTTCACAAAAAAAAAAAAAAAAGACAGTGAATTGAGAAATTGGAAAACTTTCTTTGCTCTGTTTTCTGTATGTTTTCCTTCAGGACATCCACAAGCACTGTGGACTGATTGGAGACACTGAAGGCAGGTCAGAGGATGTCTGTGCCATGGAGATGTTAAGACAGCATGAACTGATGCTAAACAGCAAGAAACATTAAAAGGTTACATAATCAGCTGGTATACTGCGGGGAAAATAAGCATTGAACACGTCAATGTTTTTCTCAGTGAATATATTTCTAATGGGGTTATTGACATGAAAATTTCACCAGATGTCGTTAACAACCCAAGTAATCCACACATACAAAGAAATCAAAACAAATAAGTTCATAAATTAAGTTATATGTAATAAAGTGGTATGACACAGGGATAAAGTATTGAACACATGAAGAAAAGGAGGCACAAAAAGGCATGGAAAGCCAAGAAACCAGCTGAAATCTGTCAGTACTTAGAAAGCAATCCTGCCCCCTATCAGTGCAAATTAATATCAGCTGGTTTAGTCCTAACTGATGTCCTATAAAAAGGTTTCAAATTACTAAGGTGTCACACAAGAAGCATCTCAAGGTGGGTAAAAGCAAAGAGCTCTCTCAAGACCTTTGCAACTATATTGTTACAAAATATGTTGATTTTTGGTACATTAGTGAGAAGCATTCATGTTTACAACCCCTTACGGCAGGATTTGGGGGAAGTGCCTGAAACAAGTTTGGTAAATGTTTCTCTGAAGTCTCTCAACTCCCATACAAAGCCAGGCTGCCTAACTGCCAAGCTTTACCTTAACATATGGTTTTGGGGATGGCAGGTGTTAAGATGTTCTATTCCCCCATTGGTCTGAAATATGGCTGTTTGGGACTGGCTTGTATCAGTACTATGACATCCTATTGGCTCTAGGGGTTGGACAGAACATCTATAAATTTTCTCACTCCCTCACTCTCCCTCTCTCTCTCTTACCAACTGATGAAAGAGCAGCTTATACACACCATGAACTGAAAAGGGCAACACAATGAAGAGCACAGCTCAGCAGCCATATTGAGACAGGCATGCTGCCTGTTCTAAAGAAAGCTGACCACCAATGATGCCTTAACTAGAGACATTTTAAGTAACTAACAAGTCTGTGTGCCGCCTGAAACTACACATCACCATTTAATCAGTTTGCATGGTTGCCAATATTCAAATGTACTTTGCATATTGTTATTACTTATGAATATTATCAATAATACACTGTTTAAATTGTAACTTAACTCCTGCTTGTCTTTTACTAGACCTAATTACCTGAGGTTATAGATGTAGAAGGGAAGGTGGGGAGTTATATGGTATAATACCTTATAAACAGTGGTAAGTATGTGAGATTAGAGGCATTCTGACAAAGGCTACATATTAATAATACAATAGGGGAAAGTAGAGCAATACATTACTCTACCAGGACAAAACACAGAGGTATTTCTAAACTTCAGAATGTTCCAGTGAGCACTGTTGGGGCCATAATCCGGAAGTGGGAAGAACATCATCACACCATAAACTGGCCACAACCAGGTGCTCCTTGCAAGATTTCTGACAGAGGAGTCAAAAGAGTAATCAGAAGACTTGTCCAAGAGCCAAGGACCACTCGTCGAGAGCTTCAGAAAGACCTGAAATTAGCAGGTACAGTTATTTAAAAAAAACAGTAAGTAATACACTCAACCGCCATGGCCTCTATGCACGCTCACCGTGCAAAACTCCACTGCTGAATATGACTTTTAGATGAATTTCTGCATTGTCCCTGTTATTGACTACCTAGATTGTGCAGGTGTACACATGTTTGGGTGAGATCATTTCTTAATGACAGTGAATTCAGAAATCGGGAAACCTTCTTTGCTCTGTTTCCTGTATGTTTTACTTGAGGACATCCACAAGCACTGTGGACAGATCTGAGACACTGAAGTATGTCCGTGCCATGCAGATGGTAAGCCAGCATGAACTGATACTTAACAGCAACAGACATAAAAAGTTACCAAATCAGCTGGTATACAGTATGTTTATAAAAGCTATGTTTTCCTTCAATGTGCATTATCTTCACAGAGCTACAAGCGGTCCAAGAGCTTTCATTAATTGTGGATAATGCTCAAGGAAATGGTGCTTTGGCAGACATTTTTCCTTTAAAGAAGGCCTGCATCTATCTTTGCCTGTGTTCTGGTATTTTGGTGTCAAGGTACCTAATTGTGTGAAATGGAGAAACCACTAGTTCAGCAATGTCTTTAAGATCCATTAGAAGAAGATTCCATGCTTGTTCGCTCTCTGGCATTTTGGAACCAATAATAAATGGAAGCAGATGCAATAAGCACCAATTTTCATGAGTTTTTCCGCAAGCGCTCCTTCAGGTGGCAATGTTCAAAGGGACAGACTGCAGGCTGTCAGCTTTGTCAGTCCACTTGTAGGGGTACTGTCTGATTAGGTCATTGACTTGAAGTAAAATATTTTTTGTTTGTCAAAACATTAAGGCACAAAGCTAACTCCAGAGGCACTATTCCCTCAAACAGGTCATTTAAATAAGTCATGGTGGATATCCTGACAAAACATGAATAATCTTTAATTTATTAGTTAAGGCACACTGCCTTTTCATACTGAAGCAGTGAGTTAGTGAGAGCAGAGAGTGAGAATTTTCCTGCTTAGTTATTGCTCGGATGGCTCCAATTCTTACTTCTTTTTCCTGAACCTTAGAGAGATCTCCCAAATAAAACCTGCAGACATGAGATCCAGACAAGCTTTCCAAGCTTGGAGTTCAAGACTTCTATACATATAGGCATTCAGAAGGGAAAATCCGTGTGGATGCATCTTTACCACTTTCCTAGAAAAATGTCACAGACAGCAAAGCAAACATGACAACAGTTACATTTTTTTTCATCTTGTGGTTCTACCCTGTCAAGGGTTTTTTCCTACCTTATGCTCTATGCTAGCTGAGATAGGCTCCAGAACCCCCCATGACCCTATTCTAGATTAGGGGGGTTGAAAAATGGCATGACCTTGCGGTTCTGGTCTTTCGTATATATGTATGTGTTTAAGCCATTGTTTTTTCCTTAAATTTGAAGTAAGTTATTTAGGTAGAGATTTAAATTTCACTAACTAACACTACATGGAGAAGTTTGTCCATTGCTCTGATGACTGCATTACTGACAAGGATTGGCCCGTCAATCGCAAGCTCTTTGCCAGTCCCTCCAGGCAGGAGTCCCTATGGAGCTTATGGCTTTGGAGATCCTAGGCTACATTGCAACCAGAGACATTGGAAATGGTTATGTCCTTGTGAAACTGGATTGTTTTATAAAACTAGTGGTTTTGTAGGGTTCCAGAAGGATGGGGTTAAACCCTAGCCCAGTGACTGTCTATGTACAATTTGAACATTCTCTCCACACTCAAATAGGTTTTTACTGTGTTCTCCAGTTTCATTCAACATCACAAAAGACATTTGAGGTTTGCAAACTAGCTGAGTGTGAGTCAGTGCATGTATCTGTGGATGTGTCCTCTGCAATTTAATCCCAATCTAGAATTGGTTCATGCATTGTGCTGCATATTTTTTAGGTAAGCTCTCGCACCCTGCAGCCCAAAAAATGTAAGAATTGATGGTGTCTGAGAATGTAAGTATTTGCGACTGACTTTTGTAGCCTGTTTAGATTTATGTAATTTATTTATTTGTCTGTACATTTGCTATCATATTGACTTTTCTGTTTATAAATCACTAAATTACACTACTGAGTGTAAGAAAGGAAGTGAACCAATTTGAGTTTTTATGTGGCTGCCCTCTACCAATGATACAGAAATGATGAGATTCAAAGCAGAAAATTAAATCTCTCTCTGGTGGTGTGATAGTATAGCCACATACAGATAAGAGAAAAGAACATTGAGGAAAGATTAAAGACCAGAAGGGCATTCCAGTACGGCAGAAAGGGAATCTGACTGCTTCAATGTCAGGTCCATACAGATCTAATATATTTTTGTACTTTAATCTGACTTTACTGTTCTCTTTTTCTCCTCTAAAGTTATTTTGTCTTTGATTTTTTTTATATTTTAATATTTGTTTTTTGCATAATCTTATTTTTTTAATTTATGCAATCAATGCAGCATAAAATATTCCCTTCCTCCATACATCAGTTCTCTAATCTTCTTTGTTCAATTTACAGCATTTTCTGGTAGTGATTAAGTGAAAGGCAGGATTCAACCTCAAAACTAAAGTATTATTAAAATATAAGTAGCTGATAAAATATAAATAAAGCCAAATGATCCTTGCAAAATACAAACTTTTTTTAAACATTTCCAGATTATTGTCTAACAATTAAAAATAGGAACATCTTTTTACATAAATACATAGTATATAATTTTTACTATACTCAATTAAAATATATGCATTACAATTATACCATGATCTCAATATAGCCAAACAGAGAACTGGATTGTAGAATTTAATAAAGTAATGCTAGGTATATTAGCATGTAGAGCAAATGTTCTGCCATGGAAGGGAAAAGCTTTAGTACAACTAGAAAATCCATTGATTCAGTTTTTGAATCCACTGTTTCAGTCAAGAATAATCAAGGTAATTTCAGACTCGGTTTTGGCAAATCTGTGGCATCCAAATCCATCATACATCATTATCTTTTGTGCTTCATTTTTGTGGTTTCTCTTTGCTTTCTTTTTTCTTTCTTTCATGCTGCCTTTCAGCACCACTTTCATCAAACTACTTCATTGTAAAATATGACCAATTCAGATTTTCTTCTGGCTAGTAATTGAAGATGAAAATCTTCTGTATGTACTCACGGATTGCAGTACTTCTCCATTTATGACTCCCATATTAGTCCCAACAGCCTTATTTGTAATGCTTACAAATGTTTTATTTCTCCTGAAAGTTTATGTATTACATCCCATGAACACCATAGTCCATACTACCATCTGTATGATTTTCTAATCACCTATTTTTTATGTATTTGATATTCTTACTGTTCCTTTGTGTTATATAAATGTCACCTACACAAAAAATTAATGTAAAGGACTAGAATACTTGTAAAGGAGAGTCAGTACCCATAAAAATCAGCTCTAAGAAATAGTAACTAAAGACAATTGGCACATCTCTGTATAACCATAAAAAAATAGTTATCTTATCTTATCTCAGAGCCCAGGGATGTTTGAACTTATCTCTTTTGGAACAATTTCCTTAAAATTTAAAAGTAAAGCATAATACACTATGACCCTTATACTGTAATTCCACGTTTTTGTAAATGTTAAATTATGAAATTTGCAAAATAGGGTGGGTATTAAAGGTTAGTCCCTATATTGTATAAGCCATGATACAAGGTAGGGTTTGTAAAAATGTGATATTAAAGAGTCAAATTTCAAAACATGAATACAAAAAAAGCATTTAACAGTAAAACACATATATCAGAGTGTATAAAGAAACCACCTTAGCTGCTTGAAAATTACAATATGGTATGAGTTGATATAATTAATGAAGGGGAAACAGACAACAGAAAACTGTTAAACATCTGACTTAATAATTATTTTTATTACACTAAATTACTTTTTAAACATAAAAAAGTGCAATCAAGGAAGTTAATCCTAAAGACATAGGAGATAAAATAACACTAAAAAGTAAAAATGTATTACTGAAGTAAAGCATCATGAAATAAGAGAGAATTTCTTATGGGTAGAAGACAAACTCATAGCCAAAAGAACAAGCAATAACCAAGGATTTCATTGCCAGCAAACTAAGTCTAAGAACAAAAATAATTAGTAAACCTTAAAACAAATCTGGTGTCAAAATCAATCTAATCTTCATTCAAACTTAAGTTTAACACAAAGCAAAAACTTGGTTGAGTACCTAAAACAAGAATACTGCATCACCATTTGCTATAGTCATTGTACAAAGGCATTAGCTACATGGAAGAAGCCATCCTAAGTATAAATCAACAACATGGCGTCAACAAAATCATGTCATGGATGACAACAAACAGATGACAAAAAAATAGTAGCAGAATGATGCCACCATAATAATTCCAAATTTAAATAAAAAATAAAAAAACAAAGATTATTACATACTAAAGCATGCAAATTGTGAAGAATATCAAAATAATAAGATTCACAACAGAAAGATGGAAACAAAGAGCTTTACTATGAAAAATAATACTGAACTAAAAAAAAACTATAAAAAACAAGAATTGCCCAAATCACTATATTAGTAAAAATGCCTCTCGAAATCCAAAATCTTGAAAAAGTGAATATAATAGCTTTTAAACAAAAGGTTTATCAAAAATCATGCAAAATGGTCAGAATCCTATGAAGAAAAGCAAAACAAATAATCAAATGTGAACTACTGTATAATTCTTTTCAATGTAGACATTGTAGCAATGTTGATATATAAAGCTGAATGTGTGTTTGTCTAGTATGCCAGTCCACATGGTTAAAGACCATAGCCTGTGTTCTATTCCAGAATTGTTTCCTCCTGGTGAACTCAATTTAGTGACTGTACCTGGTCTTTTAAGGAAAATGCCCATAGGAGCCATTTTTGGAACTTTGGCAGAGACCTGCAAAATTGTTCCCTATAGTCGGTTTAGTCACTGAAATTTTGGTTTTCCACCAAAATTATTCCCCCTTTGGAATTTATTTAGTAACAGCAGCTGCACTTTATTCCACCATGGGAATAGGATTAAAATAGCACTGGTTTATTATTAGAACATTTCTATTTGTACTAAAGATAATGCACTTATGATTAGATCATCACATTATTTATTTTTAAAGTGGCAAGGAATTTTTGAGGAGTAATAAACAGAGTAATGAGACAGTCTGGGTCAGAAAACACTAAATTCACCAAGGTAACCCAAAATAAAAAAATAAAAATCATAAAGGCAAGTAAAAATCATAAAGATATGAATTCGGCCAAAGTCTGAAACCTAAAGAAAACCTAAATGGAAACAAAACTGCTAAAGAGGCTACTCTTCATGTGCTAAGAAGTTTAAAAAAACAAAACAAAACAAACTGTACACACAAAGGGTCAATTGCAGTGTATCTGAGATAGTACCATACTAACTGCAGATCTAGACCAGACTACATAGTGCAGTACTTAGAGATGCGCCAGCATTTAACTCCTTGCCCTCTCTCAATGAACAACTTGCTGTCACACATTCCTCTTAATTTAAAGGTGCAAAGGACAGGGAAAAAATTCTTCCTTGTGTAAACTTTTTAAAAATAATTGCAAATGTTCCATTTTCTTTGATCCGTACTTTTCTATTTCTTATGCTGTGCACAATAAATGTTTTTTGTGGCACTAAGTTAAAAAAAATTGATTCAGTATCATGCTATACCTTCTTCTAAACATAAATTGAAAATATGATATGATATGATATTGTTTAATGGCATATTTGTGCTTTTTCATATCCATGTCAGCCTGTCTGATAGGTGTGGAATTCATTTTGCAACATTACCCACTATACTGAGTCAATCCAACCTGCTTATGAAGTGGTCTAAGTTAACAGGCAACTTTATTCCCCTTCCCTGACTCTCAGAAGCACACTGCAACTGCAATTAGTCTTAGTTTTGGACTGCTGCTAGTCCACAACTCTGAGGCAAACTGCATCAGCAATACACCTAGAAGATAATTTTGTTACCATAATAACATACTAAGATCAGATCAGAATGGGGTCATCCCCTTTCTGCTCACAAATTGCAACTGACCCTTTATGATCTGTGTCATGGTCTGTTAAGGATAACAGTTGTGTTGAGCTACACATGCTCATGCACATGCATACAGTTGCAACAACAAAAACACAAAATGGCGGCAGTGGTGACATGACCAGGGAGATTGTTGAAATGATAAAAAGATTAACAAAACTACTGTAACAAAGCTACTTAATTGCTGACAAGTAAAATAAACTAAATCATTTGAACAAGTAGTATTGTTTAAATAAAACTACTGCAACAAAGCTACTTAATTGCTGACAAGTAAAATAAGGTAAATTATTTGAATAAGTAGTATTTCTTTGGTTTTCTTGAATTTAATTCCACTCTAAACATAAGCAGTTTGATGTGTTTGCAGATTCAATATGAGATTTGTTTGTATCATAATAAACCATTAACAATTCCACTAAAAACAAATCATTGTTTAATGAGTTCATTGGTAATAATGCAGGAACCTAAACTTTAAAACAGCCACGTAAAATATTTTGTGATGCACAATAATGAGTAACTTTGGTAAATGCAACAAAATTGTTCTAATAATTTTACCCTAGTAATAACTGCAAACCTTACAAATGGCTACTCCTGTTAGGGGCTGCCACAGCAGATCATCTTTTTCCATAATTTAGAGCTCTATTATACAAGTAACTATGTTTTATATTTTTTAGACAGGGTGTGTATTGTTGTTGAAAGATGCAATAGTATGAATTAGATGTGTTGACTGCATACTGCATGTTATCTAAATCTAATGGCCCTGTTCTAATTGAAATTATTTTCTTTCAGACAATTTAATTCTAACTTATAAACAGGACATACAGTATATATGTATCCTGTTTGTATTCACCTTCAGAAAAGCATACATTCTTTAACACTAGAACCCCTGAAACCTACGAAAGAACTCATAATCACAGGCCACCTTAAATTCCTTCGCACATTTCCATCAGCGTCTTTTGTTTTGCAAATGCATAGATCAGTACAAGTGGCAATCAGCCTGCTATCCCATCCCCCACCCCCACCGATGGAGCTGTGTCTGTCGCAAAATTCTCAGTGCTCAGGTCTCTTTATCTAGCAGTGAGGTGCCTGGAGTTGTATACGGTAAAAAATATATTGTTATTTGAAATACATACTGTACATATACATTTCATGTGTGTTACGTGTCTAAAACAATCTGTGTAAGTGTAGGATGACAGAACTGCTGAACACATACCTAAATCAGAAGCTTTTTCCATGTTGTACTGATAATGATGTGAAGTGTATAATGTATGAAGACTTTAGTCCAAATATCAGATAAACACGAGCACTTTTATTCAAGAATATAACCAAAGAAAAAAAAATCATTGATTTACATGTTACTGTCAATGAGTTAAAAACCCAAGCTCAAATGTCAATTGACAGGAAGTTGCAGTGTATTCTTGAATGGTGTAGAGGTAAGAACTGCTGCCGTATAATCCAAAGGTTCCTGGTTTGAGGCCGGACGCTTCTTGCTTTGAGTAGTGAGCTGCTATTATTATTACTATAACATAATACAAACATACATTTGATTTGAGTCTGTAACACCCGGTGTAAATTTTGGCTACTTGTAAAAGTTAGTGCTTGTTTTTTTTATTATTTAGTTTTATTCTGTCAGTGACGTTCACATGGTACAACGAACTTACCTCTCCCTCTCTGAGTTGATGGCATTTACTGTATCTCAATTCTTTTTACAAGAGCAGCAATTACCACAGTTGCTGCTGCTCAGAACTATTTGTTGTACTGGCAATCAAAGATACAATGTCCCGTGACCGCACTTTGACAACAAAGACACCCATGCAGAACGTGTGAAAAACGACAGATTTTCTGTGCTCTCGGACATCTGCCAATGTTTTATTGAGAACTGTGTTCTTCACAGCGATTTTGCTGGCTAATAGACTGCTGCACCACGACACAACTCTGCTTGGCACCATAAGTAAAGTGGGACTTCCACCTGCAGCTAAAGTCACTTCAGTACACGAGCAATTTGTCAGGCTAGTGTTTAGATCTAAACCACATTTGTTTTTTTATACCTTTGCGAAAGTGTTTATTTTATATTCCAGCAACCACTTGAATGAGATTGAATCTGTCTCTGCCTCTCTTGCTAATGCACACACACATTCATACATGAAAACGTCACTATTTGAAAATGCTATGTCATTTGAACACACGTTGTCATTTGAACATGTTTTTTTTTCGATCTTGTCTATACTCAGTGTTATGGTGCATGATACTGAAAATGCAGTACATGCAAGATCAAAAAAAATTAGTTCAAATGACAACTGAGACTTAGTTTCTAGTGTTTGAGCGTACACCTACCCATCATCATTGGGATTGCACAGTGTGGGCACACATACTGGCGCCATTTCCAAAGGGACTGGCTCAATGAGCTATTACAGCCTCGATGAGCGGGAGCCATAGATTATAACTAACTCAAAGACTAGGTGCTGCTGAGGTATGGAGTTAGTCCGGACCAGCAGACAAGGGTTTGTTGGTAGTGGAGGTTAGACCCAGAGCAGCCAACCCCACTCCAAAATATTTGAACTCTAGGGTACAGTCGACCTCCTGTAAACACCCTGCTCGATTATCTCACTGAGCTGGTCCAGCAGCTGGAATAAAACAACATTTATGACCTTACTGCAGTCCTCGAGTGGCACTGGGCGGCCTTGCAAGTTGAACGCTTAGAGTGGCCTGTTGATCACCACAAGTCCCCGAAAGAAAGTGTCGCCATTCCTAAGTCTACCCACCACAAGATGGAATCTTTGGAAGAACTGAAGGAGGAGAATGTAGCCCTCCTCCACTATTGCAAGTATGAGGAGGTGAGCCATTCCACCACAACTTGTCCCCATTTCAGTGAGCTGATCGACTGTAGTTGAGTGCGACGTGAGAGGCATTTTTTCTCTTCCTATCCCCTGATCCCTGATGTGGTAATTATCAATATGCATAGGGTGACAGCTCTTATAGACTCTGGCAGCATTTCCTCAGTTATGTGCTATCACAACAATGGGAATCTGGATCAACCAGTCTAAATTGTATCCACAGGGAAACTTGATGGTACAGATCAGCCTCATGTATAATCACCTACCAAAGGGCAACTCAAAAGATCAGGGTGGCTGTCTTACACAGCCAATAGTAAATGTGGAGCAGCACAAACCACCCTGTCTAAAACATTGAGCCATATAATAGATGGTGAGAACCAATCTCAGGCTGGCTCCACACCATGCTGTCAGCTGGCCAAAGAGTGGGGTTACATGGCTACCCAGTATGATGCAGGCAATATAATGACAGCTCGCAGGGACGTCTCAATGTAGATGGATCATCGCTCAACCCACCCTCAAACTTGCATTTTCAATTTCAGCAAACACCAGGCTGTTTGAAAAGAGAAAAGTGGAACAATAATTCCTTAAAGTTTGCAAAAAATGTGGTTGTTCTGATAGATGGAAAAAGCTACCGGGGTCCGCACTTTGTCCTTATTAATGATTAGTTATATTGTGTAGCTGACCACAAGGGTGAGGTGACGTCCTTACTATTAGTCCTGAGAATTTACTGGCAGCAGGTTTGCAAATTAGCACATGCCCACCTCCTAGGTACTCATTTGGGAGCCGAGAAGATGCTAGAGCAGATTAAGCTCCAATTTATTTGGTCAGGGAGCAATGAGCTGATCTGCTGCTTTTGTGCTTCCTGTCTAGAATGTCAGCTGCTCCAGATTCCTCAGAAAGATCACGCCCCTCTTGTCGCTCATCAGCATCCCGTTTAAGTTCATAGGGGTAGAATTTGTAGGACCCCCTTGAACCCTCATCTCATGGCCATGACTATATATTAGTGATTGTTGATTATGCTATACAATAACCAGAGGCTATCCCCCCAGAGTAGCCAATTCCAAAAACATTGCATGGGATCTGGTAGGGATTTTGTGCATGTTGGCATCCTTAAAGAATTCCTAACGGATCAAGGGGTGCTTTCACCTCAGAGACATTCAGGGAGGTTGCTGAATTACTGAAAGTTATGCTCTTAACGCAAACACTAAAAAGTAAAAAAAAAACGCTAACTTTTACAAGTACTACAAATTTACACCGGCTGTTTCAGACACAAAACAAATGTATGTTTTTATTGTATAATACTAGGGGGCTCCGCACCTTGCTCGCTTCGCTCGCCAACCCCTGTGTCTGGTTAATCCATCCATCATCCAACCCGTTATATCCTAACTACTGGGTCACTAGGGTCTGCTGGAGCCAATCCCAGCCAACACAGGGCGCAAGGCAGGAAACAAACCCCGGGCAGGGTGCCAGCCCACTGCAGGGTGCGCACACACACACCAAGCACACACTAGGGACAATTTAGAATCGCCAATTCACCCAACCTGCATGTCTTTGGACTGTGGGAAGAAGCACCCAGAGGAAAGCCATACAAACATGAAGAGAACACGCACACTCCACGCAGGGAGGACCAAGGAAGCGAACCCAGGTCTCTGCGAGGCAGCAGCGCTACCCACTGCACCACCGTGCCGCTGTTTGGTTAATCGGATATACAATTTTAAAAGCTTTTTTTTTCTTTGGAATTGTTTCAATTTTAATTGGTTGCACTTTTACTTTAAAGGTTTATTAAAAACAATATTTGGAATTACCTTTTCTTCAAGATTGCATAGAATTTTGAATCTGTTTTTGGAGATACTTTGTGACAACGCAATGTATAATTGCCCGTGAGTGAATATTGTTTCTGTTTCTCTAATAAATAATCCGAGTTTTTCTAATGGTTGTCCCTGTGATTGTTAATTGTCATAGCAAAAGCTATTCTCACGGTAAACTGTAAACATTTTAATACGAAAGGCATATCACGATCTCCTTTGGTGTCTAATGTTATTCGCGGAATATATACATCACCTTTCTTGTCGCCTGTTAAAATTTGCATCGCTTCTCCGTAATCATAAATATACACCTGACCGAATTGTGTTTTCATTGAAATTAAACTTGTCATTGCTTTAACTGTTATGGGACGACCTTGCTTTGTCCTGCTGTTTTTTCAATTACACCTGGCTCTGATGATTAATTACCTTTTGTTTGCGCTAAAGCGATCTTTACTATCTTTTTTTTTTTATATACTGTAGCAACTGACGTAATAAAGTGTCACAAAAGTTTTACCTGAACAATTGCCGACTTCGTAACCCCAAACACAACTGTCTAGCACCCTCTCCAACCCCTCCTCCTCCGGGTCTTGCCTCCCCCTTACCACATCAATCAGTACCCCACTATCAGTCTTCCGTGCTGTACTCTGCCCCCCTCAATCGGACCTATCAGTCACTTAAAACAAAAAAGGCTTCAACCTGGCTGGGACGCTACAATACTTTTGAATTGTACTGCTTTCATATTCTGTACCTTTCTCTGCATGTGTGTCGTGCCATCGTTTGTTTGAGCCTTTTGAATATATAACTGCTTTCATAATCTCTTATCTGCCTTTTTTTCTCTCCAACGCTTTTGGGTCTCTTTTCTCCGCACTGCTCTTTCTTCTTTGCATTGTTTCATCTAGAACGTATTGTCCTTATATGCTTTATATGTGCTGAGAGCACATGATCTGTGCATGCTACAGATATACAATTTAAAGAGATTGTTATTTTCATGGAAATTATTACTTATGCATTATTTTCACTTTTACGTTAAAAACGTTTGTAAAAACAATAATTGTCCTTTATTTCCGGCCCCGTTCATGGTTATATCTCTTTCTCTCAAGACGTGTAACGCTCCTCGCATTGTGGGGGTTTGTGGTCGGCTGAACGCATGCTAAGGATATGCCGTCGAATCATCAGCAGTCTTTCTGCTACTGGCGAGCTGCCTGTTCTGCTTGTCGCATGTCATTGTTTTAAGAGCTGGGAGCACGTAATGTGTGTCTGCCAAAAGCAATCCAACAACTGCTTGGTTAGATGTCTGTGGACTTGCTTTAAATGATGCCTCACTGACTTATCTCGCGTGATGTTGTAAAAACAATATTGTCCTTTATTTCCGGCCCCGGGCGTGGTTAAATCTTTCTTGTAGGACATATAATGTTGCTCCCGTTTTGCAACTGCTGTCGTGTCGTGTCTTGCAAGAATCTCATGTTCTATATCCCTGAGAGACGCTCCATGGCCATTCTCTTTCGTCTCGCGGGTCTTTTATTTGTCTTCCGTGATGATCCCGTATCGTCTCCTAGTCATTCTATCCCTCAGGATTTTCTTTTATAATAGAGAGATTAACAATAAGAGCAGCTCACTACTCAAAATGGTAAATTTGCAAGGCAACCAGTATCGAACCGGCGGCCTCTTGATTACAAGTCAGCAGTTCTTACCAATGAACCACAGAAGCTGTTGTATTATACTTGTACCTGTTGTGAAAGTGTTTATTTGATATTTGGACTTCAGGCTTCACACATTATACAGTTCATGTCTATATTTTGTCATTTATTACTAAAACATGAAAAAGTGTCTGTTTTAACAATGTGTTTACATAGATTGTTGTAGACATGGAACACACATGAAATGCATGTGTTCTAAATAACGATATATTATTTACCCTATAGAACTCTAGGTACCTCACTACCAGATAATCAATACTTGAGCTGGGAGAAATTTTTGCGCTTTCTTTTTTTTTGGGATAGTAGGCTGCTTGCTGCTTGTGTTGATCGAGGCATTTAGGAGACAAAAGATGCTGACAGAGAGGTGTGAAGGGATTTAAGGTGTGCCGGAATTAAAGTTTTTTTGTAGGCTTTGGTAATTCTAGTGTTAAGTGCATTCTGGGAGGTCCCACAAGCCTCCACGGGCTTCTCCACATTTGATTTATTGTATGGACAACAACCCTGAGGATCATTATACTTTCTAAAGGAAGGCTGGGAGGAAGAGGCACTTGGAATATTTTGGAATATTTCACACAGTTTTGCAATAGATTTGAAAATATCAGACTTATTCAAAAAGAAAACATGGACCATGCGCAAGTTCCATCCAGGAGATTGAGTCATGATCCTCATTCCCACATCACATTCCATATTACTGGAACATCGGCATGGCCTCTATGAAATTATTGTGAAGGAAGGACTGGTTGATTATTTAGTGATGCAACGGAATTGTCGACCAGTGGAACGAGTATACCACATGAACTTGCTGAAACCGTGACTCTGGACAGTCTTGTTCCTGCTTTGCTCATAAAATTACCCTTAATTTTGGCACAGATTTAATGCCCAAAGAATGACAAGAGCTCAAAGCAGCTATCTTGTCTGTCCCAGAAGTGGTGAATCTTGGATTGCAAATGATATCATCACAGAGCCAGGGTTGTCATCTGAGAATGCCCTATCACCTCCAGGAGCCAAAGTGAGCTGAAGTGAAGCTTGTGATCAGCAGAATCCTAAATTTTGGTGTAAGTGAAGAAAGGTTTAGTCCCTTGTCTAGTTCTATCGTTCTGGTCCCAAAACCAGGTGGCAGTTGGCGCATCTGCAATGACTTCCGACGACTTAATCAAGTCCTCCCAATTTGATTCTTACTCAAAGCCACAAGTGGATGAGCTCCTTGAGTCACTCAGGAGAGCTCAATATTTGACTTCTCCTGAGATGACAAAAGGGTATTGGCAAATTTCTTTAACAGAATATGCAAAGGAGAAGACCATATTTAGCATCTCTAGAAGTCTGTAGCAGTATCATGTCCTCCCAATTGGATTGCATGGTACCAATGACCTTCCGGCATCTGGTGGATAGAGTGTTATTTCCCTGCAATACATATTGCACTGCTTACCTGGATGACTGCGTCATCTATTCCATATAGCAGGAACACATATGGCAGGTAGGCATGGTGCTCCTGGCACTAACCAATGCCAATTTCCGGATCAACCCGAAGAAATGTTTCTTTGGGTTGATAGAGACCAAATATTTAAGCTACTTGATGTGCCAAAATTGATGCCATCATGAAAAGTCCCCTTCCAAAGACTAACTGGCAAGTCCAAGCCTTCCTGGGTTTGGCAGGGTACTACAGTGATCCCTCGCTATATCGCGCTTCGCCTTTCGCCGCTTCACTCCATCGCGGATTTTATATGTAAGCATATTTAAATATATATCGCGGATTTTTCGCTGCTTCGCGGGTTTCTGCGGACAATAGGTCTTTTAATTTCTGGTACATGCTTCCTCAGTTGGTTTGCCCAGTTGATTTCATACAAGGGACGCTATTGGCAGATGGCTGAGAAGCTACCCAGCTTACTTTTCTCTCTCTCTCTCTTGTGCTGACTTTTTCTGATCCTGACGTAGGGGGATTGAGCAGGGGGGCTGTTCGCACACCTAGACGATACGGACGCTCGTCTAAAAAGGCTACCTTCTGTGCAGCTGCTTCGTGAAGCGATATGCTGCACGGTGCTTCGCATACTTAAAAGCTCGAAGGGCACGTATTGATTTTTTTATCTGTCTCTCTCTCTCTCTCTCTCTCTCTGCTCCTGACGGAGGGGGAGTGAGCTGCCACCTTCAACAGCTTCGCATACTTAAAAAGCCAAACAGCCCTATTGATTTGTTTGCTCCTTTGAAGAGGAAGATATGTTTGCATTCTTTTAATTGTGAGACAGAACTGTCATCTCTGTCTTGTCATGGAGCACAGTTTAAACTTTTGAAAAAGAGACAAATGTTTGTTTGCAGTGTTTGAATAACGTTCCTGTCACTCTACAACCTCCTGTGTTTCTGCGCAAATCTGTGACCCAAGCATGATAATATAAAAATAACCATATAAACATATGGTTTCTACTTTGCGGATTTTCTTATTTCGCGGGTGGCTCTGGAACGCAACCCCCGCGATGGAGGAGGGATTACTGTACTGCTGTTTTGTTCCCCATTTCTCTGTGAGGGTGGCGACTTCACAGGTCTTACAAAGAAGCGGGCCCCTAATATGTTGGTGAGGGATGCTAAAACTGACGCTGCATTCTGTGACTTAAAACAGGCCCTTACATCAGCACCTGTATTGATAATTCCTGACTTTTCTCTGCCTTTTATCGTAAAGAATGACACTTTGGTCTCGGTGCCATGTTGAGGCAAAGCATCAAAGGCAACAAACACCTTGTCATGTTCTTGAGCTGGAAACTACAGAATTTTGAGACGAGGTATGCTGCAGTGAAAAGAGAGACTCTAGCGATTAAGTGGGCTATTAACCACCTGAGGTACCACCTCTTGGGCCTACTCTTGTGATTGATCATGCACCCTGTGATTGTGATTGGCACTTCACAAAGAGTTGAATCCACGGGTCACCAGGAAGTTTTTGGACCTTCAGCCTTATTATTTTAAAGTCCTTCATTGTCACAGTTCTTTCCATTCCAACGGCAATGCTATCTCGAGCTCATGACCTCACAGTTTGGACCTCCCAACCCGATGAGTCTTAGCTGAGGAGGGGGGTCCTGTCAAATGCGTGGGCATAAGGGACAGCTGAAGGGCTCTAGTGACTGCAATTCTACCGCTGCCCCAGGGGTTGGCGCTGTGTCCTACTGCCTTTCTCTCTTCCTCCCTCTGCACACTGGTTGATCTGTGGCTAGGACACCTCTGATGTCACTTCCAGCGTCCATCCACCTGGACCCGCCTCTTCTTGTCAGAATCGCCAAAAACCAGAAGCTCCGCAATTTTCGGGCAGTTCTGTTTTGAACTCGCTTCTGTAGAGAAAACTCTGCAGTAATTGTATATTTGGCTGACTTGGCACCCCAAATCTTTATTGTTGCCCTCTCTTTCTGTTACAATGTACAGTATATACTATATAAACATATACAGTATCTATCTATTTTTTCATATACTGTGTGTACAGTATAGTAATATTTTAGTAATGTCTCACCAAACCATCAAAAATAAATATTAGGCTTTTGGTTTTAAGTATAACATGTGTGGTGATAATATATACCACACCACTAACTCAAGATTTCTCAGTTTACCAGTTTTCAGCACACAGCAAAATCTGGACATAATTATAGAGTTTTTGCCTTATGCTAATAGTAATTACATAAGCTATTAGCTGTAGTCGATGGTCTGCCACAAATGGAATATCAGTCATGTTCAATCATTACTAAATCAATGAAATACTGCAATAGTTCAGTACAGCTAATGTGATAAATGAGTCCCAAAGATGGTATATATCGGACCACCTTGTTAATCAATGATAAATCTAAAATTGGAGGTAGGAATTTCTGGTGTTGTAGGCAAGAGCTGATAAGTGGGAGTTTTGATGTAGCACTGTAAGGATTCTGCTGAGTATGAGCTTTGAAGCTATTGATACTGAAAACATTTAAATCTAATTTCACATTTAAGTATCTGTTAAACATGAGAAAAGATAACACAAGCTTCTTATATAATGCCCTATTTAATATACAGTATTAAATAAATCTACCTGGTGCTTACCAGGCCTTCCAGTTTGCTTAGTATTGTTCAAGGTTAAGTCTCTGTTTTGTTGTTGTGATGAAGCTATCACAAGAAAATGAGTAAAATTTAAAAATCTGTCTGGTCATTTCCTTTTTAAAATCAATTAATTTAATTCAGGGTTAGCATTAAATGCAAAGAAAAGCGCTATATAAATGCAAAGAATTATTATTATTATTATTAATGAACAAGCAAAAGACAGGAACCAGCCCTAGATTCCAGTCAATCAAACATTTCACTCAGAAAAATGCAATAATTTGCTTATGGATTTCAAAGCCTAGTTTGTAAAGTCACTGTGAATCTTTGCTTCAATGTTAATGGGTGAATAACATCCAAAACTTTATACAAGTATGTGCTTTAGCAAGCAACACTTATTTTACACTTATTCAGTGATTTTGAGACTGGGTGCCTTCAAGTGTTTTAAAGGAAGAGGAGTATAGGAACTTAATCAAGGACTTTGTTAAATGGTGCGACTCAAACCACCTACAACTGATCACCAGCAAAACCAAGGAGCTGGTGGTGGATTTTAGGAGGGCCAGGCCCCTCATGGACCCCGTGATCATCAGTGGTGACTGTGTGCAGAGGGTGCAAACCTATAAATATCTGGGAGTGCAGCTGGACTGCCAATATGATGCTCTGTGTAAGAAAGGACAGAGCTGACTATACTTCCTTAGAAGGCTGGCGTCCTTCAACATCTGCAATAAGATGCTGCAGATGTTCTATCAGACGGTTGTGGCGAGTGCCCTCTTGTACGCAGTGGTGTGCTGGGGAAGCAGCATAAAGAAGAGGGACGCCTCACGCCTGGACAAACTGGTGAGGAAGGCAGGCTCTATTGTACGCACGGAGCTGGACAGTTTGACATCCGTGGCAGAGTGACAGGCACTAAGCAGGCTCCTGTCAATAATGGAGAATCCACTGCATCCACTAAACAGTATCATCTCCAGACAGAGGAGCAGCTTCAGTGACAGACTGCTGTCAATGTCCTGCTCCACTGACAGACTGAGAAGATCGTTCCTCCCCCACACTATGTGACTCTTCAGTTCCACCCGGGGGGGTAAACGTTAAAATTATACAAAGTTATTGTCTGTCTGTATACCTGCATTGCTATCGGCATTGTTATCACTCTTTAATTTAATATTGTTCTTTATCAGTATGCTGCTGCTGGAGTAGGTGAATTTTCCCTTGGGATTAATAAAGCATCTATCTAATCTAATCTCTAATCTAAAAAATATGTGATGGAAATATAAATGAAATTTTATCTGCCAAACTAGTCAGAAACAATGCAGATCAAAGAAAATACTGAAAACAGTTTAAGCATTGTAATCCTAAATTCCCTAAACCAAGGTAACAACATGAACCTTTTTTCTGCAATTAATATTTTCCCAAATTAAAAAGTGAGGTAAACAGTTATGCAGCTATTTTTTCTACAGTGTCATATATTTTAAGTAATACAATATACTGTATATGTATTTCCAGACATACTGTATATCCTCAGAAAGGAACATTCCGTAAACTAACAGTTAAACAGCTGCAGCAAATAGTAAAGTTCCAGTTGTTAGAAAGAAAAGTGCAAATACCCCATTAGATTTCTCTGTGCATACTATAGGAATAAAATGACAGGAACCAGTCAGGTGCTTTTGAAAGAACAGAGGAAAGAGTCTACAGCCTTAAAACTTCAGAAGGATGGCTTCAGGCAAAAAAAAAGAAAATTTCACCGCTTCCCTCAAGCACAGCTTTATTAAATAATTAAATATGCACAGTTCTTAGTTGTGTTTAAAATGTGAATTGGGTTAGGTCAGTCAATACATATTCAGCACAGTATAATAATTTATTAAATAGCAAACTGATTTTATAAAACAGCAATCTTACAATTCAGAATGCTATGATAAATTATGCTAAAATTTCCAATTGTTCTACTTGTATTTATGCTTAAGTTACATGTCATCAAAATGCATTTTATCCCAAAGTTGGCTATGGACTGATTGCATCCTGAAGTCAATGAATCCAAAAATGATAGCCAGTTTGATGGCTAGTAGAGGACAACAATCAGGAGCCACAATCAACTAAAGAGAAGAAGGAAACTTTTAAGTTAGGTTACCTTCATTCCTAGGTCATGCCTTCCACTTGATAAATTCAAAACAATTTTTGGGGGTGCTCTGGATAACAGTTTTTGTCATGTAATTGGATTGCACTTTGTTCATAAGACTTGTCCAACTTGGGTGTCCCACCTGAAGGTAAAGCTTCTGCTGGTCTCTTAGGGTCACTGAGGTACGCAAACCCCCTGACCACGATAAGGTGTCAATCCCTCAGGAGGAAAACTGAAAAATAAAACAACAAAAACAAAAATAAAATATTCCTCATCAGATTATAACAACTAAAAACATGACATTTACTTTAATTGGATGGCCTATATCAAATATATTCAAACCCAACAATAACACTTCTCACTATTGCCAATATTAACAAAACTAAAAAGGGTAGGCCAAGCTTTAAAAAAAAAATCAATTCACCATGTCTTGAAAATAAGACATCTCAATATAGCCAATATTTACAAAATTTTAAAGAGTTGGCATAGTAATTAAAAAAAAAAACAAAAAAAAAAACAATTCAAAATGTCTTTTCCTACAATTCTCAAACTAATTTGTAGAACACAACAGATTTAGAACAGAACATTTTAACTTTTTTCTTCTTTTTTGTCTTTTTGTCTTGTTTTAAGCTTGTTTGTTTTGCAAGCAACTGAACTCTCTGTTTGTAACTGAACAGCTCCACTCTCCTTTCTCCTCAATCCACTCTACAACAGCCTCCTGTTTCCCTTTGCAAAAACTCATAAAAATTCATCCATATCCAAGTTATTTGTTATGGACTTCTCATGGGCCAAGATCACCAAATTCCTCTTTCTTTTATGTAACATGGTGCGACGATATGGGGTTAGGACCCGTGACAAAGTGGAGAAGGAACTCTCCCACGATGCTGAAGACACACCAATTACCAGGGCTGTTACATACAATTTATGCAACTCAGGAAATGCTTTCTTGTACTCCTGCAGGAGTTTACACACAGTGGACAGGTTTGTTTCCCTTGAACATTTTTTGAGCAGCATCTGTTTTTCCACAAAAACTTCATTTTTCAGACTTTCGGACTTCAGGGTTCTAGAAATGCGCTAGATTTGGGTGCAAGACTAAATATGGCTCTCATCAGGTCAATATTCTTGTGTGAAAATCTAGTTTCCATTTCTGAAATGGCCCTGTGAAGGATGTTGAGCAGGGATCTTTTCAGAGACTGATGGGGGGAAATGGTAGGGTCACCAGAGTCTGTATGGCCCAAAGTTGAGAGCACAACACTTTGACCCAGGTGTTTGGTCATTGTTCTCCTTCTCTTTATTGGATGTGACTCATCCTCAGCAGGAGATGACACTACCCAACAGTCATCCTCACGGATGTTTTTTAAGGAGTTCAGTGCTGTACTAACAACCTCAGAAGCACAGCACAGATCAACTGACTGAGACTGTAGGATAGCATTTGCTGGTTTCAAGACACCAAGCACCCGCACTAGGAACTTTCCAATCTCAAAGAAGTGATACCTTTTAATTTGGCATAGCAGACATGATGCCTCAGTGCACAGGTCAACTGCAGTATCATCATCCTCTGTCATCTCAGATAGGATACTAAGGATTTGTTCTTGATTGTCCACAGTGTACCTTGTCACCTCATAGTGACTTGTAAATCTGATCTCAAGCAGCCTTTTTAGATAAGGTGCATCATGTTTATTGAGCACATAGTGGTGGTGAAAAAAGTTGTAAAGTGAACTAGATAGGCTAAAAAATCTTTTTGCACACGGCTCACTCTGCATGGAATGCACAACCACTAAGTGAAGTTGGTGGTTGTAGCAGTGGATGTATGGGACATATCTGTCAAGCCTCTTTTGGAGCAGAGCTTGTACACCATCTCTAACCCCACTCATCACAGAAGCCCCATCATAACACTGGCTAAGTATACTGTCAGCACTGTAGCCAGCATCAGAAAGGTTTAACAGTATCTCAGAGGTGATCTACTCTGCATCAAGTTGTTGCAAGTCAAGCAACCCAATAAGATGCTCCTGTGGCATGGAATTTTCGACAAACCGTATTATCACAGACAAATTTTCCACATTGCACCTATCCCTGGTCCCATCACTTTTGAGGCAAAACCCTGCAGAATCAGCACTTTCATATTTTTTCCTGACCTCTCCAAGCACCGTGTCAGCCAGTGTTTGGATAATTTCATTTTGGATATCCTTAGATGTGTATTTTGCATTTTTTGGGATACCTTTAGCAATGCTTGCTAGCTTCTCATCCTTCTCTAAGGTATATTCCATCAGTTTTAGAAAAATACCTGAAGCAATGTCATCATCATTACCCACTGCATCACGTCTCAGGGTTTCTAAAGTCCCACGGAGCCCCAACTCATTTACACAGAGAAACCTTATAGAACTACCAATACTCTTGACATAGTAATGGTTTTTTTCAAGTTGTGTTTTACCAACCAACATTGAATCCACAGTCCCCCCTGTGGCCTCTCTGCTTTTATGCTGTCCAGAAAGTTGAACCATGCACATGGTTGTAGCTGGACACATGCCTCTGTAACCCCTTGTCTCGATCAAGTGCTGCTTTCCAGTTGTTAAAACCAGTTAAGGTAAAACCTACATCCCTCTCATTAACAGTGCTGCCATATTTCCGACAGGGGAAACAGAAGCATGCGTTCCGCACAACAGAGTACTCCAGCCATGGTTGTGTGCGGTACCAGGCAGGATTGAATGATCTTAATGTTGTACCACCAAATACACGTTTGGGGCAACTACCCAGTATTGGCTGGGATGGTGTATTGCAATTTAAGTCACTGGGTAGCTGAGCGGGTTGCTTTGGGGCAGCAATTGTTGGCAGAGGTACAGGAGAAGCAGTGCCTGTTGATGCCACAGGAGTAGACATGCTAGCTGCTGTCTCTGATGTACTAGCAGCATCATTGCTACTGCTATTGGTACAGGCAGGAGCAGCACCACACTTTTTAAAAGCTTGGAAAAAAGGATGCATCTCACAGCATTAACTTTCCCTTTGTGAGCTGCTGGAAGCTGGGGTGGAAAGTGAATAAGCTTTACGAAAATCGCTGTGATTACATCAGTATATGAAACAAGAAAACTGTTGAGTGCAGAGTTGAAAGCTGGGGCAGGGCTTTGTGTTGGGTTCTGACAGACACAGGTCCTCCAGTCGGCTCTATGCAGCAGACAGGCTCACAGTGGTGCTTGTGGGATCAAGAAAGAAACACTTCTCTACCAGACTGAAACTGTGAGACGAACAATGGACTAGTCCCCCACTGACTGTACAAATATAGATGTATTTTTTAGTTGTTGTTAATTATCTCACAAGGCGCTATGATTTTGACAACAGAGATTTGCTGCTTCCTCAAAGCCTCCTGCTGTTGCGCAGCTCATTTTGCTCTGCCCTGCCTACTGAGAAACCTGACACCGGGTCATTTGCATACTAACAGTGATTGGATGTTTAGGTGGGGTGAGGGTGAGTGGGGGATCTCTGCAGAATGCTGTGTGAGCCTGCACACAAACAGATCACGGAGGGAAAGAGCAAACAAGAGGTGAAACCTATCATCTCATTTGTGCCTTTTCCAGTGGATTTTTCAGCCACTGTAGTAAATCTTGCCCATATTCAGTTTGTGAGTAATCTATTATTTTCTTTCTCAACTTCTAAAAGTTTGATTTAAGGGGGCAGGACTTTGTTTAAGAGGGCATTGCCCCCTCTTGCCTCAGCGTAGAGCCGGCCCCAACTGTTCGACTGACAACCATCTCCTCACCATTTTGGAATGCAGGGCAGGTGCTGCCATCTATCAACAACAAAAAGAATTTTAAGTGAAATCTCTATGTTCAGGGCATGTGCTGTGAATTCTCTATGTAATAAACTTAAGTTATAGCGTAATGAAAATTGCATAATTAGACCTGGACCACCCTATATATTAGACACATTACCTGTCAAAAACAGGTAATAGAATAAATAATAAATATATTTTACATCTCTTGCCCTACGTGTACCTTCAGTGCCCTTCCTCTGTATACTCTGTATACTTAAGCAAAACTTAAAAGAAGTGGTGAGGCGGCCTTCTGCTGTTATGCACCTAAAATCTGGAACAGCCTGCCAGTAGGAATTCACCAGGCTAATACAGTGGAGCACTTTAAAAAACTGCTGAAAACACATTATTTTAACATGGCCTTCTCATAACTTCACTGTAATTTAAATCCTGATACTCTGTATATCCAATTCATTATAATAACTATTCATGGTAGCGCTAAAATCTGTACTAACCCCTCCTCTCTCTTCTGTTTCCTTTTCCGGTGTCCTTTTGGAGGCACCATCTACTCAAAGCACCATGATGTTCCAACAATGATGGATGGATTAAAAGCCAGAAGTCTGTATGACCATCAGCATCAAGTGACTCTGTGAGAACCCTAACTACAAAGAGGACTATTTCATTTATGTTAGGTAGAATGCCCAGAGAGGACTGGGCGGTCTCATGGCCTGGAACCCCTACAGATTTTATTTTTTTCTCCAGCTTTCTGGAGTTTTTTTTTTTGTTTTTTCTGTCCACCCTGGCCATCGGACCTTACTCCTTTCCTATGTTAACTAATGTTGTCTTATTTTAATTTCTTATTTTGTCTTTTATTTTTCTTTTCTTCATTATGTAAAGCACTTTGAGCTACTTTTTGTATGAAAATGTGCTATATAAATAAATGTTGTTGTTGTTGTGTGTCTGAACCTCTCTTGACTGGCGCTACTTCTCTCAGGAGCATTCCTATAAAGACTACTTATTAGACACTTAAGTCATTTCAAGGTGTTTTGCTCACCTCCTGTTCTCTTTTATACTTCCCGTCTTTGAAGGCTACTCTCAGTGTGTCTCCTTCACCTTTAGGCCGGGGATCTACTTAACACTACAGACACTGCTACTATGCAAGCAGTGCATTGACTATACTTGTGCTCATACTTTATGTAAATCTATAGTATTCCACCAGGTGGCAGTGTGGGAAATCATCACAGTGATAAAACAACATCCGGTTTCGCTGTGTTGTGAGTTGATGGAAGAAAGAAGTTAAAGATAAAAATTCTTTTCATTCTGATGCAGTTGCGGAGGTACAAAAAAAATGGTTTGTGAGACCTTTAAATGTATTGTGTCATTACGATGGGAATATGTGACACTTGTATTGCCTATGCAAGAAATGGATGAAGAAAAGCAACATGAATACTTTCACAAGTCAGCATTTAAGCCTGATGATTTGATTAACCACATGGACCCATTCATCAAACATTAAACACACAGATTGATCCTGTTGGAGCTGCAATGTGGCTTATCGCCATATATTGATAGTAAACAACAATGCTGACATCACAAACCAAAACTTGAACTCACACGCCACCCAAATTTTTGCTGGTACTGCAACTCGCTCATGCATTTCATTAATTTTTGATGACATCCTCAGAATACACTTCAAAAGAAACCTGGGAACACATGGTAGCCATGATGTGTGTGCATAAGCATTCTGAGCACGAAGTATAACCCAGCCCTTACTCCTCTTCATGTATCGTATACTCATTCTTCCTCTTTTGATCACATCACCAAAGTCAAACTGACCAGTCAGGTTTTATTGGAGGAAATGGATACACACACAAACCTTAGTGCTTTATTTTATAGTATTTTATTGTCTAGTATATCAACATAAGTATACGTGTAGCTAGTAATCCACACAGGGAGAATATGAATCACGTATCTTAAAATTGTTCTTTATTCCTAAGCTTTCAACAAACTACGAGGTGTCATCATCAGAGGAAAATGATTAGACATACAGGAATCAAAGGCAATATATAACAAATGAAGGGGTAGGGGAGAGGGGGTGGGGTGGATCAATAAGGTTGGATTCAAAGGGTGTTGATCATAAAGTCTTTTTTTTATTTATCCTTCTCTTTAAGACTGCATATGCTGGGTTCATGCCTGAATGTCAGTTAATGGCATTTTCATTTGAGAGCTACAATTCAGCTAGCTCTCTGGCACTTTTAGTATTAGCCCAGAATTTTACTTTCATCATGTCCCAGTTAGACATGCGTCTGGTTTAACTTCTATGTGCGTATGTCAGAGATTGTGAGTCCTTCCTTCTGACGGCGTTGCGATGTTCTTGTATGCATGTTGCGAGTATTTTAGATGTTTGTCCCATGTATACAGCTGGGCATACACTGGATGCTATATTGTATACTGTGTTCCATGTCTCTGATGCATATTTCTTGCTTTTGGCATTAAAAAGAAGTAAATTATTTATTTTTGGAAGACGTCTTTGTGGTCACATATCTTTTACATAAAAACGTTTTTCTGGAAAATAATTCAAATGGAACCACAAAACTCTTGACCATTCACTGATTTCTAGCTTTCCTGATGTACAGAGTATGTGCTATATAATATCATCCTTGATGGTAGACTGAACTGAAAGTTGAGTGCTACAGGTTGGTTATCTGCAAAACTTGGTTAAGATATAGAGTGGACCTAAAACTTAATTTTTTGTTACCATTAAGGGGCCAGGTAGTATTCCATGTCCCCAAAAGCTTTGTTTTTTTTCTTCTTCATTTTCTTCAACTTTCCAAGAGTAAGGGCATAGTGAAAGTGAAGTGTGTTTGTTATATATCTTGGTAGTGCATGTGGTTAAATATAAGATGTTTAATTCTGTAAACCAAATGTTTACACTAGTCTTTTAATGATATAATTATTTTGGTACCTTTGAATGTTATTTAATGACAGAGGGGTATTGTTTGAATGTGCTTTTTATCTGATTGATCATTGGGGGGATTGAAATGTTTACTAGCTACCATATGCACAGTAAATGAACCTACAGTAAGTGATAACAGGAGCTGCTGTCTTAAGACTAATCAGACTTGGCATGGAAAGCCTTGCTGCTCACACAGAGAGCCTCCACCAGTTGGTGTAAATAAAGAACCATCTTTGGATTTCATTTAGAATGATGACTCGAGACTTTTTTGTTGACTAAAGATTTTCTGCAACAAGTGGCAGCAGCAGGAGTATCTCAGCTCAGTAGTAGAAGAATAAGAAAATAATTAGCAGGCTTTTTTTCTGTTAATAGAACTTAAAAATGAGTGGGTTTTCCACTAAAGAAGGAAATAAGGAAATTTTAGTTAACTCAGGTACATATTGCACAAGATAACAGCATTGGCGCTTGACAAAAGGCAATTGTAGAGTACTTTTAAAAAGGAAGGCATTTAAGCAGTTACAACATACAGTATGTAGTTGTATTGGGTTAGAAAGACATGAAGTAGTGCAGAGACAATTTCTTAGTGAAACAGACATGTTTAAGAGTCTAATACACATTCATTGGGCAGCTTAAAGTGTGTCAGTAGCAGTGGAAGAAAACATATAGTATTAACACTAGAATTACCAGAGCCTACAAAAAAACTCGTAAATCCATCCCACCTTAAATCGCGTCTTAAATCCGTTTGCACCTCTCCGCCAGAGTCCTTTGTCATCTAAATGTGCTGATAAACAAAAACTACTAGCAGCCAGCTATTCCATCCCCCCACCGACTTAGAATGAACTTCTCTCCTAGCTCAAGCCTTGCCTTGATTTGATTACCTGGGATTGAAGTGGAGTTTTACAGTGGAAATAATTCTAGCGTTATTTGGAATACACGCATTTCATGCGTGTTCCATTTCTATAGTAGGCTGTGCAAACACATTTTTAAAACAGAAACGTTTTTCATATTCTAATAGTAAATGACAAAATGTAGGCATAAACTATATAACGTATGAAGCCTGAAGTCCATATATCAAAGAAACACTTTCACAAAAGGTACAAATAAGAGAACACGTGTGCTTTTCTTCAAAAATATAACTGCACAAAAAAAAAAGCAGCGTTAGCATGCCACATTGACACTTTTACTACTACTGCCGTGGTGGCGTAATGGTATCAGCTCCTGACTGGGGATCAGAGGGTGGTGAGTTTGATCCCGCACGGCTCCACTTCGAGAAGTAACCTGCTCTTATTCTTACAATTTTAGAATAACAACATAAATTTCATTTCAGTCTGTAACAGCCAGTGTAACTTATGATACTGGTAAAGGTTAGCTTTTTTTTTTTTTTTTTAATTCACTTTTCATTCTCGCAGTCGATGCATACTAACGCCCCCCCCCCCCCCCCAAAGGGTTCTGACACATAAACGCTGGCGAAGCTGCCTTCCTTCGTATCTCACCGTCACTTGATTTTCTTTTTATTCCGTGTTATTGAGTGTTCCTGCCAGTCCCCACATGTTGCTGTATGCTGTTTCTTTTGTACTCCAGGACATGCAGAGGAGAGAATGATTTCACATTATTTATGCTGTTTTCACATAAAGACTGCAGAATACTCGTGACTGCATTCTCGTACCAATGCACTTTTTCCATCACCTTTTCCTGTAAGAAGCAATGTACTCACTTCTCTCTATGCTGTGGTTTCTATTACACACCTGAAAGAGACAATATATGTGAAAACTTCATTGCACTAATGCAATATTATTTGAAAACGAACAGCGTCAGATCAGGTGTGAAAATTTTATGTGAGCTACGAAGAAGGCAGCTTCGCCAGCGTTTATGTGTCAGAACCCTTTTGGGGGGGGGTGGGGGGCGTTAGTATGCATCGACTGCGAGAATGAAAAGTGAATTAAAAAAAAAAAAAAAAAAGCTAACCTTTACCAGTATCATAAGTTACACCGGCTGTTACAGACTGAAATGAAATTTATGTTGTTATTCTAAAATTGTAAGAATAAGAGCAGGTTACTTCTCGAAGTGGAGCCATGCGGGATCAAACTCGCCACCATCTGATCCCCAGTCAGGAGCTGATACCATTACGCCACCACAGCAGTAGTAATAAGAGTGTCAATGTGGCATGCTAACGCGGCTTTTTTTTTTTGTGCAGTTATATTTTTGAAGAAAAGCGCACGTGTTCTCTTATTTGTACCTTTTGTGAAAGTGTTTCTTTGATATATGGACTTCAGGCTTCATACGTTATATAGTTTATGCCTACATTTTGTCATTTACTATTAGAATATGAAAAACGTTTCTGTTTTAAAAATGTGTTTGCACAGCCTACTATAGAAATGGAACACACATGAAATGCGTGTATTCCAAATAACGCTAGAATTATTTCCACTGTAAAACTCCACTTCAATCCCAGGTAATCAAATCAAGGCAAGGCTTGAGCTAGGAGAGAAGTTCATTCTAAGTCGGTGGGGGGATGGAATAGCTGGCTGCTAGTAGTTTTTGTTTATCAGCACATTTAGATGACAAAGGACTCTGGCGGAGAGGTGCAAACGGATTTAAGACGCGATTTAAGGTGGGACGGATTTACGAGTTTTTTCGTAGGCTCTGGTAATTCTAGTGTTAAGAGCATCTGTAATACTAAATACAGGGGCATAGAGATGGTCAGGAGATATTAAATTGGTTTTATAGTTTGTTAAAATCATAATTTATATTTAATTGTAACCGCCAGGGCTTCCCGTTCCACTGCCGCATACCTAGTTTCGCCGTCCAACAGTTTCCGGCTGAGGTACATGACAGAGTGTTTAACTCTTGACTTTTCTTTACCTTTTATCCTCTGGACGGACACTTTGGACACAGGTCAGTGTGACTGAAGTCACCAGCAATAATGAAAATGCCATACGTGCTTTGTTTTTTGTTATTAACTATTAGCAGATCACCAAGTGCTACTTTAATAGTGGCTCACATGGTAGATAAAAGAGTCTGCTAGTGTAACATATTCCACATCTGAGGAACAGTTGTTATCAATTATATTCAGGTCTGTCACCAGTCATTAAGTATTTATATGCAGAGATCTCTGCCTGTGCTCTTACCTGAGACTATTGTTTTGTCGGCACAGTAGAACAAGTGAACTGCTAGTTCAAAAGTCATGCCAAGTATCATTAAGTGTAGCCATGTTTCCATGAAATTCATTACATGGCAAAGTTGAATAGACACCCTTTTAGAGATTCATATCCATAGATTGTCCATTTTATTGATAATCAACCTTGTATTAGTGACAAAAATGCTTCAAAGCAAAGGTCTGTAAGGAGAGTATCTCACCCTGACCAGTACTACAGCTTGCTTACCCACCTTTTGGCTTCCTCTCGCTGCACCACAGTCATTGCCTGGTAGGCAGTATGGTGATCAAATTGATCCATGGCATTCTGACGAGATTCATAGGAATACTATCAAAGTGTCTGAAATTAGACTGTCTACACATTTTCCTAATATTTATGAGTTCTTGTTGGCTATATAATATATATTCAGGTCCAATTTTAAGGTTTAGGCTAAAAAGCAAATACTGAAAAACTATGAAACTAAAAGATATGTATCATCGTTTTGGGGAGCACAATGCATCCGGACCATTGTTCATTATTCCTAGTTTCCATACTTATTTTCCTGACATCTGCAGTTGCTCTTCATTTATACATTTTTCACTTAATTTAATATGACTTAATATACTTGGCTATTGTTTCATTAGCTTTCTGACCTGCATTAGGTGTATGTAATAAGCATATACAGCAAGTGCATAAAATATATCCATAAATTACAGTTTACAGCTTTGTATATTAGATATAAATTAAGATATGATGCTATGAAAAAGCCTTTAAATAGGATGACAGACATACCAGTTTGCTTCATTAAATAAATGTAACAATGCTCTCACGCATGAGCGTCAGAGGGTCACTCTCCAAGTTCTTGCAAGGTATGTACTACCTCCCCAAGCTGAGAGAGGATGCTGCTGCTGTCTTGCCTTCTTCTTTCTCCACACAGACTCTGCCCTCTCCGGTCCCTGGGTCATAAAAGTGAGACTGTCCAGAAGAAGGCATCACTTCTTGTTCAAGTGACCTAAGAAAAAATATCTCCACAGACTACTTATACTCAGTCTAATCATTCTGACTAAGCAAGACTAAGTGTTTACGGTGTTTCTTTTTGAATGCCATTGTGCATTGTTTTTGTTAAATTCTTCAAGTAAATGGGGACTGTTGGGTTGACACCCCAAAAAGTTGTCACAGCATCAGCCTATCATTCCCTCAATGTAAATTTCAAATTGCCTTTATTTTTTGATTTAATCTATTAGATGGTTCTTACAATGCATTATGTGCTGCAGGGATAGACAGTGACTCAACAAGATTAAGTTGTGGAAAAGGTCTGAAAAATAGTGTAAAACCATTCTCATGAAGTTGGTGTAAGGAGTACAGAGACACTTAATTTGGGGAGCTACAACACTTTACTTGCACCCGCTTCCCCCTACACTTTTTTAGCCCAACCCAAAGTGCTCTGCCTTCTCTATTTTTCCCAGGCTTCCTTGCCCAACCAGGCACAGCCATACTGTAAATGTAAATAATAAAAGGTTGTATCAACACAAAAGTTAGAACAATAAGTAAGTAATAACATAACTATTACAAATACAGTACTCTCTAACTATAACCAAAATGACAGCTTAAAAGACAGCCTACAATAGAAAGAAATTTAATTTATCAGATTTTTGTTCCAGAGATTATTTTATGGCCATCATCTTTCATGATTCTGTTCCCTCACTTAGAATGTGTTTTAAAATGCACTGCACTGCCTGAATGATGCTTTCCCAGGATTTAAATAAAATATGCATTCAGTCAATAGTTGAAGATTTCAGAAAATAAATTGTGTCTTATAAACCAGAAGGAATATATCTGCCTCTTCTTTTGAAGGTGAACCAAGTTTACCTACACCTACTGTGAAAGAACACAGTATGAATTTTAAAAATGTTCATGGTCCAGGTACATACTAAAAATAAAACTAAGAAGACTGAAGTATTAAGTGAACTGTCTATAGTTTTAACTTATTCTGTTTTCTTTCTGTCAAGTTCTATAATTAATGAACAGTCTTTTTTATATACACTCTGGCAGCATTAACTTTATTGCATATGACATGAATATATTGACAGTTTTTATTGATATTCTCAGCAGAATGATAGAATGAATATTGAGTATTAATTTGTATGGTATGTAAAAGTTAGATGGTGCATTTCCAATAAAGGCACATACATAATTTCAAGTGTAAAGTGTAGAATAAATACCGTAGTGTCTTTTTCTGGAAGTAAGGGAAAATTATATTTTTAATTTTGTTAAAATTTAAAAAATTGCACTGTAGCTACATAAATATTGGTTATTCTTGGGTAGGGGTTGATTTGCTTCAAACATAGTTTTGTAAAACTTGACTTGCTTGTATGGAATGTTATTTTGTTTTAATAAATTCAATAAAATGTAAAAAAAAAATATTGGTTATTCCATTACAAGTTTGTCAAATAGGGGAAAGAAATTTGCAAGTGCTTTTCTTGATAAAATAAGAGTTTAAAGAGAGTCTGAAGAATTTCTCAAATTCCTGAAATGTATTGGTGTAAAATTACAGTACATTGAAATACTTTATAGTGAACAAGTGTATATACATCTGCCCCACCCGGGAGTGCGATTGGGAACAGGTGAGCAAGCACCAGGAGCACTTCCGGGAGGACCATAAAAGGACCCAGCAACCACCACTCAGGGCCAGAATCGGGAAGAAGAGGACGAGGTTGCCTGAGAGGAGGAGGAGTGGTGGTGCCAGCAGAAGGATTGCTGTGTTGACAGTAAGGTGTTATGGGACTGTGTTATACCTGTGGGGTTCACGGGGAAGACGTGACCCACAGGGGAAGAGTGTTTGGGTTGTGTTTAAGTGCTTGGGACTGTGTATTGCCTGTGGGGTTCACGGGGAAGACGTGCCCCACAGGTGAAGAAAAATAAAAGATTTCTGTTCAATTTACACGTGCCTCAGTGTGAATCTGTGTCGGGTCGAGTGCTTATATACAGTAATCCCTCCTCTATCGTGGGGTTGCGTTCCAGACCCCCCCGCGAAAGGTGAAAATCCGCGAAGTAGAAACCATATGTTTATATGCTTATTTTTATATTGTCATACTTGGGTCACAGATTTGCACAGAAACACAGGAGGTTGTAGAGAGACAGGAACTTTATTCAAACACTGCAAACAAACATTTGACTCTTTTTCAAAAGTTTAAACTGTGCTCCATAACAAGACAGAGATGACAGTTCCGTCTCACAATTAAAAGAATGCAAACATATCTTCCTCTTCAAAGGAGTGCTCGTCAGGAGGAGATAATGTCAGAGTGACAGAGAGAAAAAAGCAAACAATCAGAAATCAATAGGGCTGTTTGGCTTTTAAGTATGCGAAGCACCGCCGGACAACGCAGCTGCTAGGAAGGGAGCAATGTAAAGGTAGCCTTTCAGCATTTTTTTTGATGAGCGTCCGTATCTTCTAGTGGTGCGAACAGCCCCCCCTGCTCACACCCCCTTCGTCAGGAGCACAGAATGTCAGAGAGAGTGAGAGAGAGAGACAGAGAAAAACAAACAATTAAAAATCAATACGTGCCGTTCCAGCTTTTAAGTATGCGAAGCACCATGCAGGAAGCATATCGCTTGACAAAACAGCCACATTTAAGCCCAGCAAGGAAGAGAGCAATGTGAAGGTAATCTTTCAGTGTTTTTTGAGGAGTGGCCGTATCTTCTAGGGGTGCGAACAGCCCTTTTGCTCACAATATATTTGAGGAGTTTTATTTAATACGTAATACATGCTCTGATTGGGTAGCTTCTCAGCCATCTGCCAATAGCGTCCCTTGTATGAAATCAACTGGGCAAACCAACTGAGGAAGCATGTACCAGAAATTAAAAGACCCATTGTCCGCAGAAATCCGCGAACCAGCAAAAAATCCGCGATATATATTTAAATATGCTTGCATATAAAATCCGTGATAGAGTGAAGCCGCGAAAGTCGAAGCGCGATATAGCAAGGGATTACTGTAGAGCCTTATTCACAATATATATATATATATATCAGTAAACAAAGGGGGGGGGGGGGTTTGTATAGTTTATTTATTATGTACATGTTCTTCTTAAGTTAGCATATGCTGGGTTTATGTCCAAGTGTCTGTTGATGGCGTTTTCATTTGATAGCCAAGACTCGGCCAACTCTCTGGCACTTTTAGTACTGGCCTTAAATTTTACTGTTACATTGTCCCAGTTGAATGTATGTCCTGTCGATTTAGTATGACGCACTATCATTGATCTATGAACATACTAAATCGACAGGACATACATTCAACTGGGACAATGTAAAAGTAAAATTTAAGGGCAGTACTAAAAGTGCCAGAGAGTTGGCCGAGTCTTGGCTATCAAATGAAAACGCCATCAACAGACACTTGGACATAAACCCAGCATATGCTAACTTAAGAAGAACATGTACATAATAAATAAACTATACAAACCCCTCCCCCCCTTGATCATACTGACTTAGTCACCTCCCCCACCCTCCCCAACCACTTAATGTGTTGCTATATATTGCCTTTGATTCTTGTAAGTCTAAGCATTATCCTCTGATGAAGACCCCTGGTAGGGGTTGAAAGCTCAGGAATAAAAACTACTTTATGCTACGTGATTCATTTTTTTCTCCCTTTGTGGATCTCCAGCTGCAAATATGCAAACCGTATCACAGACCTTCTCTTCCATATATATAGTCACACATGTGTGCTTGGGGAACAGCTTAAGGGCTTGAGTGATTGTAATATTCCACCATGACATATAGTGGCGCTGTCTAATAATGGTCTCTCTCGCCTTCTTTTGCAGAAAAGAAAATTGATATGTTTTCATTCATGACATCACTTCCAGTGTATGACAACCTGGATAAGCGTCTTCCTCCCAGAATCCATCTAAACCAGAAGAAACACCATCTTGAGCAGTCTACCTGATTATAAAGTCAGAATATCTTGTTA
The DNA here is from genome assembly GCF_900747795.2 of Erpetoichthys calabaricus. Lineage (NCBI taxonomy): Eukaryota > Metazoa > Chordata > Cladistia > Polypteriformes > Polypteridae > Erpetoichthys > Erpetoichthys calabaricus. The sequence continues at coordinate 63,921,257 of NC_041400.2, forward strand.
GCATTTTTACCACATTTTATTTTCATTTTTTTGACTGTTTAATTATACAGGGTTAGCTGAAAGGCTGTGGTGTAGTGGGTCCACAGCTCAAGTCAAAAAGGCCACTTTTTAAATAAATAGTCACCGTACTCGCGTCTTAGAGAAGGGGTGTGGTAGTGTGACGGGAGCGATTCCCGGGTGATTCGTGATGCGGACGGTCCTCGCTTAAGTGCACATGTGAGGAGTTATCCGTATCCGTAATTGATGCCGGGAGCTGCTAATTGCCACACCTGATCCACGTCCCCGTGATAAATAATAGAAATGCTAGGCGGCAAGGGGGGAAAGAAACAGAAAAAGACGAACGGAGGTTACAGGAGTAGAAGAAGAAGGCAGGGAGGAGAAAGCCGGTGTGTGAATGAGCAAAGGTACAGCTGAGCAGTGAGCCTGGGTGTTTGGCCAGCACCCTGGGAGCAATCAGTAGTGGTCGCTCCTGCTGAGCGTTAGTGAGGAGCGGGAGTGACCGGAAGGAGGATGGCTCACCGCATAAGGCTGAGAAGGCAGTGGGAGTTGGGACTTGGGTAGTAAAAGCCCCAGAGTGAGCTCCCTGGTCACTGGGGAGCCCAAGTCACAGTCTAGTGAAGACTACCGGAGCCAGGGATCGGAGAGGCGAACAGACCAGCAGAAAGAAGGTCATCTGCAGGTAGGGTGGCTCTCCTGGTGCATAGCCTGGACAGGAGAAGCAGGGGAGTCACCAGTAGAAAGGCACTGGGATCTCTTTTTAAAAGGATGGCTTCCAGCTATTATTTTAACCTCAGGTTTTTAAAGGATTTTTTTCTATTGGATTTTAACCTCCACCTTTCACTTTTTTTATTGGATTATTTATTTGAAGATTCTTGATGTACTGCACTATTTATTTGAACACTTTGTCTTTTGGTTTTGACTGTTTTAATAAAAACACTTTTGCACTTTTTGCACCATCCCCTTGCTTCATTGTTGTGCCTCACTGTCCAGCTCATCGGTGACATTACCAATGGTGTCGGGTTCAGAGCTCCCAGAAGCAAGATGGGAGCATGGAGCGGAACCCGCATCGTCACAAAGGCTAAAACCCAAGATGTTAGCACAGTCCTTCAAGCCATGACTGGTGGGAGAACAGAAGACCCAGCTTGCCAAAGCGGAGGTACATGTACGACCTCTAAATGGGCCCGTCCCGGGTTTTGTTGTTTCTCCAACAAAACCTCAATATTAACAATATTGAGACATATTTCCTGGTGTTTGAAAGAACTGCCACTTGTCATCTCTGGGACTGCATGGAGTGGTCACACATACTGGCACTGTTTCTAAGGAGACTGTCAAAGCGGGTTTACTATAACCTCGATGAGCAGGCAGCTGGTGACTATGACACACTGAAGGCCAAGGTTCTCACAATACAGGATTACTCCGGACCATCAGTCTAGGGCTTGTCACAAATGTTTATTCAATCCAGAGCGGCCATCCCATTCTGAAGCTTATGAGCTGTGGGGCAGAGTAGGGTGTTGGTTGAAATTGGAGGTCAGTTCTGCTAAAAAAGATCACAGAGATGGTCATTTGTAACCTCCTAGAGCATGCCGAGTGCATCCCTGAACATCTTGCCCGACAGGTCCAAAGACAGGAGTATGAATCTCTTGATTCACTGGTGACATCCCTCATGTGCCACTAGCTGCCTTACAAGTTAAGGGGTCAGAACAGCTTGTTGATCGCCATAAGTCTCATCAGGGGTGTGTTGACACTCCCGAGCCTGCCCATCATGGTACAGAACCTACAGTGCACCTGAAGGAGAAGCACACAGCTTCACTCCGCAGTTACAAGTAGGGGAAGGTCAAGAATACCATCCCCAACTGTCTCCACTTCGACAAGCCTATGGACTGTAGTTGCATATGAGGACAGAGGTACTGTTTATTCACTAATCCTCTGGCTCTTCCATGGGATGAAGTGGTAGTGGTGAATGGGTACAAGGTCTCCGCACTTTTTAACTCTGGCAATAACATTTGTGATTCTGCTACAGTGGGAATCAGGAATGACCAGTCAATTATGCTTCCCGATATCCTGAAGCCATCCCATTTTGAGTGGTTAACTCCAAAACTATCATACGGAACTTCTTGGGGTCTCTGCACGAGCAGGCATCCCTAAAGTAGTCCTAATGGATCAAGGGACATGCTTCACATCAGAAACCTTCATGGAAGTAGCCAAATTACTCAACATTAAACACTTAAAAACCTCAGTATACCATACTCAAACTGATGGCTTAGTAGAGTAGTTTAATTAAACACTCAAACAGATGCTGCATAAGGTGCTCTATGAGGACGGCAGAAACTGGGATCCATTACTTCCCCTCATCTTGTTTGCTTATTGGGAGGTTGCACAAGCATTTATTGCTCTCTGTTTGAACTGTTGTATGTTTGACAATCCTAAGGTACCTTGGCTATCTTAAAAGATGGTTGGGAAAAGGTGGCTGCAATTTCCACTAACATTTTAGAAAATATTGCAGAATTAGGCCATAGATTTGACAAAATCAAACCTATTCTAAAAGATCAGCCCAGGCTCGTCTTATGACTGGGGCACCTCACTTTGTGAGTTCTGTCCTGGAGACTGGGTGATGGTTCTTATTCCAACTTCCCACAATAAATCATTGGCCTATTGGTTAAACAACCAAATAGACGACCTGCCAAGCGAGTTTGTCACGTCAATTTGTTGAAGCTGTGGAAGGAAAATGATGACGATCCTTACTCCACTCAACCTCGCTCCTTCTTCACTTGCAACATCCATAATTTCAGTTCTATTGAGTACCCATCAACAACAAGAGCTTGAAGAAGCCTGGAAGAACCTCTCTTATTGAATACAGCATTGTTACAGAGCATGGAGTGGTGGTCAGAGAATGCCCTGATTGCCTCCTGTAAGCGAAACGAACAGAAATTGAGCTTCAGATCAGAAGTATGCTGGATCTTGGTGTTCTAGAGGAGAGTTTTAGTCCCTTGTCCAGTCCCATCATACTGTTCCCTAAACCAGATGGAAGTTGGAGCTTTTGCAATGACTTCTGTTGATTGAATCACGTCTTGTAATTCGATTCCTATCCAGTGCTGCAAGCAGATGAACTCCTTGTGTGACTTGGAAGTGCATGGTATTTGAGCACTCCTGACATGATGAAAGGGTATTGGCAAATTCCTTTAATGTCCTGTTTTCTCCTTTTTTCTGCAAAGGGGAAAACCACATTCAGTACCCCGAGTGGTTATTGGCAGTATAAGGTCCTCTTATTTGGTTTGAATGGGACATTTGCAACTTTCCAATGTCTGACTGACAGAGTGCTACATCCCCACTAGACCTATAGTGCTGCCTATCTCGATGACTTTGCCATATATTCCGGGACCTGGGAGGACCATATATAAGCAGTACTGCAAGCAATATTTCTGACACTAAGCAAGGACAGATTAAAGATTAACCCAAAGAAATGTAATTTTTATTTAATGGAGGCTAAGTATTTAGGTTACTTGGTGGGCAGAGGAAATGTATGTCCCCGATGTACCAAAGCTGAAGCCATTATGAATTGGCCCTGTCCAAGAACAAAGAGACAGATCCAGACCTTCTTAGGTTTAGCGGGGTACTATTGCTGGTTCGTTCCCTGTTTCTCTGAGAGGGCAACACCTCTAACCAATTTAAGAAAGAAGCATGCCCCCAATACGGTAACATGGGATAAGAAAACAGAGGCCACATTTCGCGACTTGAAATGTTACACTATTACTTTCTAGGTCACAAATTTACTGTAGTGACAGATCATGAACCTCTACAGTTGATGGCTCTGCACAAGAAGTCGAATCCCTGTGTCACCAGATTGTTCTTTGATCTGCAGCCTTTTTGGTTCTCAGAGACATGAGATGACACTATTTAATATGTCTCTTCTCCTCCCACAGCAGAAAGGAAGATTGACACCTTCCTATTAATGACGTCACATCCGATGTTGAACCACCTGGACCTGCCTGTTCCTGCCAGAATCCATTTTAACTGGAAGAAACACCATTTTGGTCAGTGTGCCTGACTGTAAAGTCAGCATTTTTACCATGCGCTTTATTTTCAATTTTTTGATTTTTTAATTGTACAGGGTTAGCCACAAGATGCCTAAAACACTCTAATCTTCCTGGCTTGTTTTTACATATATATATAAATATATATATACTAGGAGGCTTTGCTCCCTGCTCGCTTTGCTCGCCCACCCCCTTCACTGGGGCGCGCTGCATGCCAGTCACTTTGCGTCTCTACCGCTTGCATTGTGAAGGGAGGGGCTGAACGCACGCTAAGGAAATGCAGTCGGATCAGCTTCTGGCTTGCTTCTGCTGCCACTGACCTGTTTGTTCTGCTTGTCACGCTGCACGTCGATCATTTAAAAGCCTGTACAGCAGCTGTCCTTTTGTCTCACTGCTGCTCGCATTGTGAAGGGGTTGGTGGCTGAACGCATGTTAAGGAGATGCGGTTGGATCATTGGCTGTCTTGCTGCTGCCAATCTGCGTGTTCTGCTTGTCGTGCTGTGCGTCGATCATTTTAAAGCCTGTACAGCAGCTGTCCTTTTGTCTCACTGCCTTGTCTCGTGGGATGTTAAAGTGTCTCCGACAACATCACATATTGTCTCCTTCCAAGATTTTTTTTTAGTATATATATATATATTTTTTTTTTTTCTGCAGTCAAATTAGACAATCAAATGCAAGGACCACAGCTATATCTAGTACATAGACAAACATTTTCAAAAATAAGTGAAACAAAAATGTCAAACTCCCACCCAACAGCGTCCACTCCAACCCCCACCCAGCCCAGTAAAAAAAAAAGAAAGGGTTAGAGACCACCTAGGTCAATTAGAGAGCAGGATCCAGTGTATTTATTTACAACCTAAACATTTTTTTTCCTGAATTGCACCTAGTACATATACTCCATTTAGTTTTTCAAAGATTTACACATCATTGGAATGGCTGAACATGATTTGTTAGGATGTGAGTCAATGAACATTATAATTCAAAAACAATTCATTCAATCCAAATAAAAGTTGGCATTTATTAGCACTGTAAAACTTTAAGAAGCCTGTTGGTTTCCAGTAGCATTGTCCCTGTAGAGTTTACTACAGAGTTCATTATTATGCATGTTTTGCACTGTAATATGTTACTGCTAAAATCATAATATGTTTGTAGGGAAAGTCACATTCATGACTTTTTTTAAAATTTAGATATATAATGATACTCTTTGTGATTATATAACATTACTTCTCTTTATTATGTATCTTATTTTATGTTCATATATTTTATTTCTATTTATGTTTTTATGTTAATTGTTTTGTTTTTCTTTTATTCTATTATTGTAAAGTACTTTGGCCACAGCATTACTATGTTGTTTTAAATGTGCTATATAAATAAATTGACATTGACATACATTTTGCAATATATGCAATAAGGCACTTCACAAAAAGTAGTAAATGCACACGATAACTGGGGTGGTAGTAGTAGTGCTGGGGCTGATGAGTGGTGGGGACAATAGCCACAAAATGTGGCTTAATGAGAAAGACCAGCGAGTCACTTTGAAGTCATCATTTTCAATAACCAAGCAATACTCAAATGCAATTTAAAAGGCCAAATAAAAGACCTGTTTGCCTTATGAAAGCCTAGAGACGTACTGCTGTTCTAATCCCAGGACTCTGGAATGTGAGCCATGATGAAGGATTGTGTAAAATTAATCTTTTCAGTTTATGAGGTGACAAGGTTCAATTATGACAGGAGTAAGCAATATGGATGCTACCTGTTGTAAATTTAGATCTCAAACAAGAACATAAGGATAAAAATGGAACCTCATTAAAAAATACTACACCCAGATATTATATTTTTGTATGTTACCTACCCCATGTAGTTTGTAGTAATGGCCACGAAAAAATGTAATCTCATGTTTTTGAGGAGAATGGACATAACAATTATTCTCATAGAACGGGAGATAATGGTGACCAACACTGAACAACAGCAAACAATATAAAAATGTCTGTGAAAAATCTTACATTACTCATGTCACATAATCCATATGTCAAGTTATACAGTAGTACTCCAGAAACAGGAACAACCTTTACATGGGGCCCTACTTTGAATTGAAGACACCCTCATTCATCAAAGTCCTGTCATCAGTTCAAAATAGCAGTCCTGTGTGAAGGGGCTTCCTGTTTGTGGACTACTTTCATTTCCTGGAAGTATCTTTTAACACTATTGTGCCAAAAATGCATGTGTTTTGCATGTTGTAAGCATATGACTGGATGAGAGTCGTTTACAATTATCTTACAATTTCTAGGTCAGTACAGCGAGCACTTAAACTCTTTGGCATTAAGGTGAGTTGCATTATTAAAAGTAAGGTAAATCATATTTCCCCTTTTGCTAAGATGCCCTGCTTTTAATTTCTGGCACATCCATAGTATCAAGACTCACAGAGACTTATATATCAGTTAAATTTCTGAGATTTTTGAGAAGCCAGAAACATTAATAAACACAACATTTTTCTGCAAATTGCAGATTAGAGATTTTTTCATGTAAAAAACAAACGACAAGGAAGCATTTAAAGTGTTCTGTTTCAACCATAAACATACATTTTAATATGAATAAAAAAATAAGTCCAAAAGAAAACAGAAGGGAACAGTGTATAAAAGTGAGCTTACTGGTACAAATGATGACAATTTCCTTTTGTCATCTGACGTTTTTTTATTGGCTGGGACAGAAGATGTGGGATTATCCACTTTACACATAAAACTGCTATAACAAAATTATATCAGTACCTATAACAACCCGTCCATAAGCTTCTAGTGATGGGAACAGCAGAAAATTACTTTTTCAGACAGTACATGGAAAGTGGATCTCCAGAAAAAGAACTCCTCATAATTAACTGACAGGCATAGAATTTAAAATTGTACACAAATGTATTTTTCCAATGCTGGTTATCGAAGGCATTATTTTTTTATCAGTCAAAAATGTTATGTAGGAAATATAACATGGTGAATATGGCAGCAATGCAACTGCTTTTCTTGTCAGATTTCATGTTTTGCTTTAGGAATATTGAATAACGCGGAAGGGTTAAAATTGCATAAAAATTCTACATTTATTTACTCATTCATGTTGTAAAACTGTGCAAGTCCCATGCTTATTACTTATGTGAGGGAGATGCAGAACATATTCTGTCAGTATTGCGCTCTAGGCTGGAAATCAGCCTCAATGGCAGGCTATCAGAGGGCATGCTCTTTCACAAAGAGGCGATTTAGAGTTACAAATCAAATTCACTTGAAAATCTTTGCTATTTTTATAATAACAGTAGAATATGTAAAAATCCATGGAAGTACAAACTCCATGCACAGCCAAGTTCTGACTTTGCAGCCAAGCCTGCAAAACTTAAAAATAGAGTATAATTATTCAATATGAATTATTTATAAATTTTAGTTCTTTTGGGTGTAAAGCTTTTGTTGCAGAGACAACATCTTGTTCACAAGTAGATAGTTTTTCATACATCTTCTTAGAACAAGACCTCATTTGCATTTATTGAACTATTTGGTAAGTACTTCAATGTTCTAAATGTTTTCCTCTTGTCTATAACATTTTATACTCTTAAATATTTTGTGAGGATTCTGTTTTCAATAGTTTGAATTTCACAAAAATGAATTTCTTAAGGAAATTTTGTAAACAATTAGGTGCATCTATTTTCTGAAGCAAAAACCAAACATTTGATGTGACATCCTGATACAGAAGACTACAGTAACACAACATAACATGTCATAACATAGCATAACATTCTCCAGTCCAGATTGTTGCACAGGTCCAGAGCTGGCAGCAATGGGAGGCTGGGAACAGCTCTGAACTGGCTGGTTGCACATTATGGGGTCCACTGATGCAAATACTCATCCTCACTTTGGGAAAATTTTGAATTGCCAAACTGAAAAGCCTAACCCTAACTTTAGGGATGAGCAAGGAAAATCGCAATACTCAGTAGAAAATCCCCACAAATATTGGGAGCACATGCAATCCATAGACCAACAAAAACTAACGAGATGAAGCACTGTTATGAAATGTTTTGAAAACAATGTGACCAGAAAACTGAGATAAGATATTTATAATTGGAAGATGAGAAAGACCAATGTGGTCTTTGGATAACAAATCATAAAGAAATATACAGGCAAGGGTAAGAAAATTGGAAGATCTTAAAAGAAGCAAAAAATAATCCTAACTAAAGATTTGTAAACACAAAGCTACAGTGAAAAAGAATATTTTAAGAAATATCCCAAAGCAAAGTTGACAGAAGCTGCAACCCTACATTTTAAATAGGTGGAGCATGATGAAGCAATACCTCATCCTTGGCAAATACATAACAGAAAAATATATGTTTTAGTACCTAGGTGTTTTGTGTATTTTGACATTTTATTTATAGTTAGACATTGTGGCAGACGACCAGGGATCTTGCCCCGCTGGGATGCCTGGAAGAAGGTCGGACCACGGGAGGGGCACTGTTTTTCCCTGGGCGCAAGAGGGAAGCACCCCTGCATTCCATCAGGGCCATGGAAATGGATCTGGGGAGCTCAACCCTGTGGGGACCTGTGGCCACCACCAGGGGCCACCTGGATGGTCCTAGAGCCCTGGAGGACAGCACTTCTGCCACACCAGTAAGTGCTGTCAAACCAGGAACAATGTATGCCCGGATTGCTTCCAGGTGCAAGCGCAGCACTTCTGCCACACTAGGAAGTGCGGCAGGAAGACCATCACCGAGCACCTGGAGCACATCCTGGGCATGATAAAAGGGGCCACCTCACTCCCTTCGAGGAGCCAGAGTAGGATGGTAGAGGACGGAGCTTGCAAGAGAGGAGTGGAGGCGGCCGAGGGAATTAGGACAGCGTTAATGTGGGATTTTGTGCACTGCCGTTGTGTTGTGTCGAAAAATAAACTATGTGTATCTTTTACAACATGTTAAAGCTACTTAACAGTTCCTGAACAACAAACAGGATATATACAGTACTGCAACCATTGCTTTTCTGAGCCTTATTAATCCAATTATATGGTTGCTGGTAAATGGTTGTCCCTATCTCCACAACATCAAGAGTAAGGTGGAAATGAATTCTAGTTGAGAGAAATTGCAAGTTGATTACAAATGTCAATTGTCAATGTCAATGTATTTATATAGCACAGTTAAAACAATATAGGAATGCTGTGGCCAAAGTGCTTTACAATAAAAGATGTGATAAAATACAAATGATAGTACTTCCACCCCACATGATGTGTTTTGCAGTCCCTTTTGTTAGAATTTCATTTACTGTATTTGTCAATTGTCAGTATCTAGGCCTGGTTGGTAGTAATGATAATATGTCATCAGCATGTAAGAATACAGTGGAACCTTGGATTGCGAGCATAATTTGTGCTTGTAATCCAAAGCACTCATATATCAAAGCAAATTTCCCCATAAGAAATAATCGAAACTCAGATGATTCGTTCCATAACCCAAAACTATTCATATAAAAATGATTAATACAAAATATAAAGTAAAAATACATAAAACAAATTAACCACACTTTACCTTTGAAAAGAATCATGGCTGGTGTAAGTGAGTTTCTAAACTCTTTTGGGATTTCACCCAACGGGACGACACGCAGAAGTGCATTCCGAAGCGACCGCAGGCTCCTAGCGCTGTAGCAGTTCACCGTAAAAGTGAATCCAAAAAGATCGCGGACATGCTATAAGTGCCTGCCATTGATGGGTGATACAAGGAAAATTATAAATGCAGGGCACAGTATTACTTGGCCACTATCCTGCCCCCAACCCTGCCTGATTGATGTGTCTGTGTATAGGAGAGTGGCAGATCCTGCTACAATAAATAACTGTGCTGTTCCTGTTTCAAGCTGAATAAAGCTGGTGTTGCTAAAGTACTGAGACTCAGCTTCATGTTTTGGGGTGCAAGACAGGGACTCACACGTTACAACACACACACGTGGTCACAATGCTATAGTAAACAGTATACGCTCGTACAGATGCTGACTATACGAGTGAGGCATGCCGACTGAACCCGAGAATGGGAGATGATTACCCACAATCCCGCAGCGAGAGAGAGAGAGAGAGAGAGAGAGAGAGAGAGGGAGACCTCGCTCGTTTATCAAGTCAAAATTTATTAAAAATTTAAGCTTGTCGCTTGTCTTGCAAAACACTCGCAGACCAAGTTACTCCAAGGTTCCACTGTATATGTAAAAATGCAGGGTTTCCTACAGAATAGAACATAAAAGCACTTTCACTGTAATGAATTTCACAGATGTTTATGACTTCTTTCATCCACTAATAAGCACATGCCAAATCTTTTCGACTGTGTAAATACGTTTTTTCATTGAATATTAACATTGTGGTAAAGAGACTCACTCAAGATAACTAAAGCAAACAGTTAAGTTGTTTACTTTATGCACATTAAGTTGTGCTCCGTAGGTACGTTTAATCGTTTACTATTTTTTTAAAAACTCAGCCCATTTTCTCCTAGGTTTTGAATTTTTCAAATCAATGTGTAATTTTATTATACTGACCTTTTGTCTTTTTGGAGGCATGATATATCATTAACTGCATGCAAATTGTGTTTTCCTTACAGTTAATGCATTTACCTTTGCTTTCATTATTTTGCAAAGTACTTCATTATCCGCTTAATTATACGGACATACATATTCCATTATATTTTAAACACTGGCTTCTCAAAGGTCAGCAGGTTGCTAAGTAATAAGTTTAAATGTATCAGTAAATGCCTGGGCGAAGAAGTGGATTTAATCATACTGTGCATTTTTTTGCAAAAAAAAAAAGAATTATGAAAAAATGTGAGCGGAAATAACACATAAAGAAGTATTCAGCTTGTAGCAGATCAACAGCCAAGGGCCTAATATTCACCAGCTGGTATTTCAAGTGAGTAGTAATTAAAATAATTACAGTACAAAAAAAACAGTTTAGTCTAACAAAAATTTTGAAATAATATTCAAATTACAAAATGATTATAAAATACAGAGCTAACTCTGTCCTCCTACACACAGAACATGTTAACATCCTTCATGCTAGTTTTAATCTGTCGTATTCTAATTGAAATGCAGTGGTTTAAAGTAATTTTATGGAGTTTTTATGTTTTTTTCCACTTATTTATTTTTTTTAAATGTATTTTCTTGCACTTTAAAATTAACTATCTAACTATCTCCATTGTACTGGATAAAACAAATTCGAAGATTGGATGAATATATACACTTAAACTCTTTTTGATAATCGACTAAGTGCTTGAAAAATAAATAAGTAACTATTCACATAATAATGTGTGTGCAGTGCTGCTTTTTTACTTTTAGTGTTATACTGATGAAAAATAAAATTCTGTGGAACATTGTTACTTTCTTTTACAAATACGTTGTTTCATTTTTTCAAGTTCACCGCATTAGTGCTACTTCTTATTGCTCTAGGGGAAAATCAAAGAGTAATGTGCACTTCCATCCATCCATTATCCAACCCACTATATCCTAACTACAGGGTCACGGGGGTCTGCTGGAGCCAGTGGCTCAGCCAACACAGGGCGCAAGGCAGGAAACAAACCCTGGGCAGGGTATCAGCCCACTGCAGGGCACACACACACACACACCCACACACCAAGCACACACCAGGGACTATTTAGAATCGCCAATGCACCTAACCTGCATGTCTTTGGACTGTGGGAGGAAACTGGAGCACCCGGAGGAAACCCATGTAGACACGGGGAGAACATGCAAACTCCACACAGGGAGGACCCGGGAAGCAAACCCAGGTCTCCTAACTGCGAGGCAGCAGCGCTACCAGTGCGCCACCATGCCGCCCCATGTGCACTTCCTCCTATTCTTATTCAGGCAGCTCACGAGTACAGCAGTAAACACTCCAACAACAAGCTCAATGCCAACAAATGAAGATGCAAAACCACTTCTGAAGTCCATCTTCCAAAATTTTTTACGCTTACCTAATCCCTTCCTTCAATCTCGTAGGATGCCTCACCAAGTTCCCCCCACCACAATTACCTTCTGCACTCTAGAAGCAACACAAATCTCTGCCCATGCTTGTGTATGAAGCCACATACACTCCAACTTCGACTGATCTCCGTTAAATAATTTCTTCTCTTTCTTTCAGGCCCTTTGCTCACATTTAAATGGCTTAACTAGCTTTTTCTCTGTTCCTTGCAGCATGTTACTTCACACTGAGAGGCTTCCGCTCATTCGAGTTCAGCTGTGTTACGTAGCATTCCACCACTCATCCCTGCACTGCCTTGGACATGCACAGCTTCTCTGACATTTCCTTTGCCAGAGCTCTCATCTGTACCACCTTTAAACATTTTAAGGTACGTGGCCCTCATAACTATTCAAACAAAGTGAAAAGTCTATAAATAGTTACATTAACCTGAAATAAAGCAAATGCCATAGCGTGAGTCACATCATTGGAAAAAACAAATGAAATGGTGAGATAATGCTGATATTATAAGAAATACTTTAATGCTCGTTGGAGATGATATGGGAAGTTGAGAGAAGCAATACCTTAACATCATCCTATGTACTTCAACACACTTTCTAACATTCAGGGGCATATAATGTCCTTCATGGTTTGGCAGTTAATACCCCGGATCATGGGCTGATGGCAAAAAGAGGAAGTACTCCATGCACGGCGTCTGCTACAGTATGACACCCTTTATTCACTGCTCACTATCACCCTATGCCTGAACTGAACTCAGGTCATCTACAGCAATTAGTCCTACTTCTTCTTTGGGCGCTTGGCCATTTATTACCAGAATGCTGCAGTATAGGTCTATGAGTATATGATAAATAATGAACTCTATCAAAACTTTTAAAAAAATATAAAGAAATGTATAAGAAAGTAACATTTTTTATTATCAACAATGATACTGTCAAAAATATAAAGAATGTATTAATTACTGTATTTTCAGCATGAACATGTAAAAGTCTCTTATTTGTCTGAGAGTCCTAAAGGCATGGTACCACACAGAGTGCAGGCTAAGATGCACATCCGACACAATTATGACGCATTTCTTTGCTCTGTTCATGCTTCTTGCACTGGTGACTGTTTCTAGTCAGTGGGCGGCAGATTGTTCTTGTAGTGCTGTCCTAACCAGTTGGGATAAGTCGGACACCTTGTGATAAAGAAACAACTTCAGGGCAGCTATCCTTATCAGTACCAGAGCCTACAAGTTCCACATCATCCAATTGATTGTCACTATCTTGATCACTGTCATTATCATCAAAATATTCATCAGAAAAAACATCAGCAGCTTTATACCTTTTTCACAATGGCATAACCATGGACTGTCTGTTTATAAGACTATATTAAGCAAGCTATTGGCAATAAATAAAGTAAAAAATTCTATGTCTATCCACTAGATGGCAGCACTGTTGTAGGTAACTGAGAGGTGGCAGCAAAGATTGACAGCAAGCTGGCTGTGTCAGTAGAGACTATATGCATGAGATACAACTCGTCTTGTGTGTCGCAGCTTGACAGGCTCAATGAGATACAAGTTAACTCGTAACTCACATTCAAAGCGTTAAGCATGCAAAAATTGATTACACAAAACATAATAGTGTTTGGCGGCACGGTGGCGCAGTGGGTAGCGCTGCTGCCTCGCAGTTGGGAGACCTGGGGACCTGGGTTCGCTTCCCGGGTCCTCCCTGCGTGGAGTTTGCATGTTCTCCCCATGTCTGCGTGGGTTTCCTCCGGGCGCTCTGGTTTCCTCCCACAGTCCAAAGACATGCAGGTTAGGTGGATTGGCGATTCTAAATTGGCCCTAGTGTGTGCTTGGTGTGTGTTTGTGTGTGTCCTGCGGTGGGTTGGCACCCTGCCCGGGATTGGTTCCTGCCTTGTGCCCTGTGTTGGCTGGGATTGGCTCCAGCAGACCCCCGTGACCCTGTATTCGGATTCGGCGGGTTGGAAAATGGATGGATGGATAATAGTGTTTCACAGAATACAGCTCTTTACAAATGGCTAGTTTTCACTCTGAAAAGACACAGGGTGGGACATGTTTTAAATCATGTCACGCATTAAAAGAAGCCTGGTGAAATGTTAGGAACAGACTTCCTACTCAGTGTACATTCATAGACCATGAAAGATGTCCTTTGTCAGCTCTTGGCTGGAGCCATGGGAGTATGGTGGAAGGTATATCTGAGAGATAGCCAAGAATAGCTTACAGTTATGTAGATCTTTAAATGCAAATCAGAGCTCATGGTTACATCTGAATCTGCTGTCATTGAAGGGGAGTATACTAAGATGGCACTGGGAATATTTAAGTCATTATGTGAATGTGAAAGTGTTAAGTATTTAGATGAATAAAGTCATAATTGTGTTTTTTAACAGTAAATGTGACATTGCTAACAATATTCACCAAAAAGATTCAAAAGAAATAATAAAACATTACTGATAAAAACATTTATGCCAGAACAAGTGTACATTTGCATAATAGTGCATTATAAAAATGAAAGGAATATATTTTATGGAGTGTGAAAGTGCTGCAGTCTCAGAAGGTATCAGTCAGAGAGAATTTAGTAGATTGCACATGCTAATCAAATGATTAAAAAAGAGAAACTAAAGAATGTAGCATTCAGGTTTAACATCGCTCTAGGTATAATATTAAGAAGAAGGGAAAATATTAAAGCAAAAGAGCTATCAAGTTAAAATGAGTCACTGCTTTTGCCGTCATGCCTGGAGGGTTTTTGGTTTGATAAGAAGCAGTATTTAAAACTTTCAGAAAACTGGGAACAAGAGACTAGGTTAGATACTCAGGGCCCTTGCTTTAAGAATACAGAAGCTAAACTTCTTTCTTGCCCCAAACTCTAGCTCAACAGAAATTTTCAGAAAACATATACTGGGGCATCCAAAGAAAAGGGGAATACACAAGAGACACACACCTAGAAATACATGACAAACGTCCAATAATTTGTTTCCTAAATCATTTGTGTAAAAAGTTGTGTAACTTTTTTTGTAAAGAGCAAGAAAAGTTTCAAAAAGAGCTAATAGAAAAAAAGTCTTTTACACGACTCCTACTGCAGTACTACACTATGCTCCTTTTTATTATCAGCAGTTGTAATGGTGTCTTTGAGAGTTTTATTCACAACATCTGCTCTTCATGTGAAGTACTCTGGGATTAGAGTTGAGATTTTTTTTTCCTTTGTGTTAATCTAAGTATTAAAACAACACAAGTAGAGCCTCTCCAGTTGGATACGAGCACTTAAAAAGGATAATTCAAGACTTGTTTTTTGTTACTTTTTTTTCTAGCTGTCAGACAGTATGTGTGGGAATGTGAGATTGCATCCTAGCCACTTTTCCAGCTATTACACTAGGCACGGAAAAGCAAGAGACCGTTCTTTTGTGATAAAAAAAAAAAACTTTTGTGCTTTTGACTGTGGATAATGTGATTTCATTGCTTCTCTTACAGATGGCTCTCACTGATAATCTGCACTACCTGGCACTTGCACAGCTGTTCAAGAAAGTCTTTGAACCCTGGAGTCTGATGAAGTCACATTTTATTTTTGGTTGAATGATCTGCATGGCATGGTATATGTTGCATATGTTGCTAGGGAAAGCACAGAAGAAAATGGAAGAAAATACACTGTACCTTTCCAAGTACTATTGTTGTAAATGGAATGTAAAATAAAAGAAAACTATATTTACCTCTTAAGAAACCCTTACTTAGTTGAAATATTCACCTGTATTGGTGGTCCTCAAGCATCATTGTCACTTACAATTAACTTGTTTACTAAAAAATAAATGCATAAATTGTATGTATATTCTTTAGCAAAATAAGTATATTATTAAATTCTTCAGGGGTCCAGGTTAAGGTTAGGGTTATGTTATCCTATACAACTGCACCAGATATACATGATGAGCACTTGAGCAGCCACAGCTTCTGCACTTAGAATGTAAAATACGGAAAAGTGTTATGTAACACTTTCACAATGTGACAACGCACCTTCAGCACAATTTATGAATACATGGTTGTAAAATTAACCAAACATTATCAGGTTATACAGTCCCTATAGTAATTTAAGACAAATCCAAATCACTATCATCTGACAGTTCCCTGCGAAACAAAGTACTGTCAGATCAGGAGAATTAATATGAAGAACTATGATTAGGCATAGTCTTCAAAAAGAATTTAGTGACTTTTTCTCTGATAAAGCATAAGCAATACAGCTCATTTAATTTGAAACCATATATCACATTATCCATCCATCCATCCATTTTCCAACCCGCTGAATCCGAACACAGGGTCACGGGGGTCTGCTGGAGCCAATCCCAGCCAACACAGGGCACAAGGCAGGAACCAATCCTGGGCAGGGTGCCAACCCACCGCAGGACACACACAAACACACCCACACACCAAGCACACACTAGGGCCAATTTAGAATTGCCAAACCACCTAACCTGCATGTCTTTGGACTGTGGGAGGAAACCGGAGCGCCCGGAGGAAACCCACGCAGACACGGGGAGAACATGCAAACTCCACGCAGGGAGGACCTGGGAAGGGAACCCAGGTCCCCAGGTCTCCCAACTGCGAGGCAGCAGCGCTACCCACTGCGCCACCGTGCCGCCTATATCAGATTATTCACAAGTGAAACTGGAAACTAAATCTGAAACATTATTTTCAAAAGCCCAGAGTTAGCAGGAAAATTCTCTTCACTATAATACGAAAAGCAAATAAATACTATGAACACTTTCTTTTAAACATACATTTTCTAGTTTATTCTGTGATATATGCTTGGGCTGTAGCTTATGAATGCCAAACTCAACTTCTTTATTCTAAACTAAATATGATTTCATTTATTCAATTACTTTTTTAAGTCTGGTGGACTTGGGATTTCCAATATATACAGTGGTACCTTGAGATACAAGTTTAATTTGTTCCATGACTGAGCTCGTAAGTCAAAATGCTTGTATTTCAAATCAGTTTTCCCCACTGAAATTAATTGAAATGAGATGAATTCGTGCCAGCCCCCAACAAACCACCACAATTTTTTGTTAAATGTTTTCAACATAAGAAAAATGTATTTATAATGAACAAATATTGTATACAAACAAAATAAAACCAAATACATAAAAGAGACTCTAAAGAAATAAACAGGTGTTGGTGGAGCCGATTAGCGTATTGTATTATTTTTTTCTTTCACTTCACTTTTGCTTAACTTTATTTTTTTCTTCACTAGTTTTTTTTCTTTTTTTGTCACGCTTTTGTCACTTTCATTCGCAGGGCATTTCAATAGAAACCTGTCCAAGGAGCTTTGTTTCTTCCTCCCCTTTAGAATGTTTCTGAAATGAGTTAGTCAAGTGTCATTAAATAGCGCCGCTGCATGACCAGTTGCAACCTTTTCAGGGTGTTTCTTTTCAATAAAGTCCAAAACTTTTTCCCACATTGCCAACACTTCCTTTATCTCACTTGAAGAGAAAATCTCCTCCGCCTCTGGCTCCTCTGCGATACCAATCTCCTGTAGAACCTCCGTATGTTGCTGCGTCTATAGTTCCATCAGCTCCTCTGTCATCAGTTCCTCGGAATGTGCAGCAACAAGCTCTTTGATGGCTTGTATTTCGAATTTTGGCTCGTAACTCAAGGCAAAAAATCGACCTAGTGACGGCTCATATTTCAAAAAACTCTTATATTGGGGCAGTCGTATCTCAAGGTACCACTGTACTTTATTCTTGTAACTGTGCAAATGGCAAACAAAGTCTCTGCTCTACCATCTCATCACTAACTGGACTATTATTTTGATCACCAATCACTTACAGTATATACAGTACATGTAAAGTATTCCAGTAAAAATGTTAGATTTGAATACAAAATGTAAGGTCTGAAAATCGAAAATACACCTTATGAGGAGGATTTAGGAGTTGTAGTGGACTCCATGCTATCAACCTCCAGACATTGTTCAGAAGCCATTTAGAAGGCTATATAGCACAAACTGTGGAGTAAAAGTCCAAGGTGGTTATGCTCAAGCTTTACAACATACTGGTGAGGCCTCATCTGGAGTACTGTGTGCAGTTTTGGTCTCCAGGCTACAAAAAGGACATAGCAGCGCTAGAAAAGGTCAAGAGAAGGGTATCTAGACTGATCCCAGGGTTACAGTAGATGAGTTATGAGGAAAGATTAAAAGAGCTGAGCCTTTTTGATTTAAACAAATGAAGAATAAAAAGAGGAGACATGATTGAAGTGTTTAAAATTATGAAGGGAAATAGTACAGTGGAGTGGCGCAGTGGTAGAGCTGCTGCCTTGCAGTAAGGAGATCCGGGTTCGCTTCCCGGGTCCTCCCTGTGTGGAGTTTCCATGTTCTCCCCATGTCTGAGTGGGTTTCCTCCGGGTGCTCCAGTTTCCTCCCACAGTCCAAAGACATGCAGGTTAGGTGGATTGGCGATTCTAACTTGGCCCTAGCTTGTGCTGTGTGTGTGTGTGTGTCCTGCGGTGGGTTGACACCATGCCTGGGATTGGTTCCTGCCTTGCACCCTGTGTTGGCTGGGATTGGCTCCAGCAGACCCCCGTTACCCTATGTTTGGATTCAGTGGGTTGGAATATGGATGGATGGAATAGTACAGTGGATCAAGAGTGTTATTTTAAAATGAGTTCATCAAGAAAACAGGGACACAGTTGGACATTTCTTAAGGGTAATTTTAGCACAAACATTAGGAACTATTTCTTTACACAGAGAACCATAGACACATGGAATAAGCTTCCAAGTAGTGTGGTAGACAGTAGGACTTTAGGAACTTTCAAAACTAGACTTGATGTTATCTTAGAAGAATTAAATGGACTGGTGAGCTTTGTTGGGCCAAATGGCCTGTTCTTGTCTAGATTGTTCTAATGTTCTAAATTACAGTGTATATATATATATATATATATATATATATATATATATATATATATATATATATATATATATATATATATATATATACACCAGTGTAGCACCCTCCTAGTTGGGTATAATAGTAAACTTAGAAGTAAGCCTCAGTGACACAACTTTTTTTTTTCTTTTCTTTGCTTTAGGGAAAGCAGGAACAGAGATGTGATTGGTGCTATTTAATACCAATCAAGGCATAGCGTGCCCTTGGTACTCCAATGATTTTTGTTTTTCTTGGGGAGTTGAGAGGAAGAGCATGTGGAGACAGAGCGAGGTGAGAGGAAGAGCATGTGGAGACCGAGCGAGGTTGGGGAGAGTGTTGAACGAGTGTGTAAGAAAGGAAAAAAAAAGAAAAGGGAAAGCTGGTACTAAGGTTGTGGAGAGCGCAAGAGCAGAAAAAAAAAAAGACGAAAAGGTTTTTTTGGTGGTCAGTGTTAAACGTGACAGGCATTGAGCAGGTTTGGCTCATTGGAACGCAGATGAAAAAGAGAGCTCAGCTTTGGAAAAAAAGGGACAGGCAAACAAAGAGCCAGATGCCTGCTTTACATAAATTTGTTATATAAAAAGGGAACGCAAATAAATCCCGCATCAAGACGAAGCTACTGGCGTCATCCCAGAGGTAAATGTGAAGTGCAGTGAAAGTTCTGGAAGGACACTATGAGTACATGTGAATTTGTATACTGCGTATGAGCTCCAACTATGTGCGCCAATGATTTTTTTTACAGGTATATATACATATATATTTATTGTTGATTTCTATGAATGAACCTTACCTGTGCTGTAACTCAGACAAACTAATTGAGTTAAGTTAAACTGTGATAATATCCCTTGAGTGGCGTGTTTAATAAATGTGTTTTATTATTATTTTTTTTTTGTTTGTTTTGTTGTTTCCTATCCATGATTGTGTGGAGTGTTTACATGGTGGTTGCATTCAAATAATTAATAAAAGGAGTGAGTGTTTACAAATCATTAGTTTGAAATATTGTAACAACAGGAATATATATAATTGTTTCATTGGACCCATTGATTATTACAATTTATTGGGATGTGTATAATGTGGATCCCACCAGTGAAATTTCATCCTATGTCATAGGTAACGTGCCAGTTCAATGGTGGGAGGGCTACACCAGTAACGGCACACTGCACGATAACGTGCAGTGAATACACTTGACTTGAGCATTGATAGTTTTCGTACTCTTTCTCTGTATGTTTAGCATTCGTTTGCTCAGAGGTTGATTTGTTTGCTGCTTGCTGAGCAGCTCTTCTTTTCTCCAGCATAGTGGCCTGCTTCTTCTCTTCTTTCGTCGACGTCTTTTTGCGTTAAAACGGATTAAGTCAGTGTTTGTGTTGCAATTACTTTATACATTTTCTTTAATTTTTCACTTAAGCTGGCACTTAAGTCTTCAATCTGCCTCAAAAATTATTTAAGATATTAAGAGTTAGGGGAAGTGATGGCGATGGTGGTAGGGATGAGAATGGCACCCGTACGCATGCGCCACACGGCTGCCCTGCTGGCTGCTGCTGAGAGTTGATTCTACAATAAGTTAAAATAAAAATAAAAAGAGGAATAACCTTGGAGGTCAATCATCACCCCAAAAGTGGATAGTAGATGTCATGTAGTATATGTGTACCAAATTTCAGGTCAATAGGTCAAACAGTTGGCAAGCTACAGGTGATTTTAAATCCTGGACAGACAAACGGACAGCCACAGTAGCGTATTATATAAGAAGATATCTATAATGTTAGCACAGTATACA
Organism: Erpetoichthys calabaricus; assembly: GCF_900747795.2. Taxonomy (NCBI): domain Eukaryota; kingdom Metazoa; phylum Chordata; class Cladistia; order Polypteriformes; family Polypteridae; genus Erpetoichthys; species Erpetoichthys calabaricus. Next base: position 63,941,921 of record NC_041400.2, read on the forward strand.
TTTACATGTCTTTGATTGAGTTACTGCCTAACTGGCAAATAATTGGTCAATCTCTGAGTCTCAAAAAATCCAGTTTCACAATGATAATGTGCAAACTCTACACACTTACCTGGTTTTGGATTTGAGCAATGATACCTGTAGTAGTAAACAGCAAGACTAATCAGTTTTTCATTAAAAGTAAGATGTTTGTTTGATTTTTACAAAAACGTTTATTAAGCAATATTTTGAGTATGTTTCATTATGTAAGACTTCTATTAAGCAGTTACATTTTTGTCATGAAAATTCTGGAGGGGCCATACGAGAATTTTCCTATATCTGTGCAAACGTCTCTAATATTAGCTTATCTAAATAAATATTAGCTTATCTAACTAATAATACCTGCCCCTCTTTTATTAATAACTAGCGAAACATGCAAGTTGACTTAACTTTCACATTACAACAAAACAATCGTACAATGGGATGCAGGTGCATGTTCTGTCTTAGTTAGAGTCAGATCTTTGAGCTACCTTCTGACATTTCCATCATCTGACAAAATACAGTCATATAGATTTAAACATTAAGTTAGAGCCTTGCAACCACTTACTGCTCAGTAATATACTATATAGGGTGGTCCAGATCTAATTATGCAATTTTCATTACGCTATAACTTATTAAGTTTATTACATAGAGAATTCACAGCACCTGCCCTGCACATAGAGATTTCACTTAAAATTCTTTTTGTTGCCGATAGATGGCAGCACCTGCCCTGCATTCCAAAATGGCGGAGAGACGGTTGTCAGTCGAACAGTTGCATAATTAGATCTGGACCACCCTATATATTGGCTATGAACTGCCTATATTGAAATGTCAGTACCTTGAGTTTAGAACTGAATAGCTTTGAGGTGAAAAGAACAAGCCACAGCAACATAGAATTAATACATGAACTACACACACTGCATACCATGAACTGCAGGCTGCATGTCTGGTAGGTACGTTAAGTTGGGAATACACCTTCACTCAGGTGTTTGCTGGTCATTACAAAGAAGGCAAACAATTGAACAAAAGATTTTCTACATATATACTAGTTCTTTCCACACCAGGATTCTGTGCTTGTTTGAAACAGGAGCACCATACTACTGGCTTCTTTTCCATTAAATAGGCTTCCTTGGAGGCTTTTTCAAATTTAGTGGAGCTCTTCTGAACAGTGGGTGAAAATTAAAGTGCAGTGTAATATCTTATAAACAATGCAATCCTGATACTAATCGTTTTCATTTTTTTCAAATGACTGCCTTTAGAGAAATAAATAGTACTGGAAATTTTGCACCTCATCGCTGATGTGTACTTCATGGAAATGCTTGAATTGTAAATACAAAACACAGAATATAAAAAAAGGAACAACAGACAGTCCTCATTTTAATACAGACAATGACCTTTAAGTTTAGGTTGTACATGTACGCACACAGACAAGAGCAGAGAGAACACTGCAGGGCCAATTGGTCCATACCTTCATCTGGAAACGCACTTGCAGCACCCAGCACAATGACAATTGTTTACAATTCAGGATACAGTATTTAACTAGATAAATAATTACATTCATAAGATAGAGAATTGGAAACAAAATTGCTTAAGAAGACTAAGCTGAGTATTGTTATAACCATTTTCAAAGTAAATTAAATTACTTAAGGAAGATTACTACTTATTTTGCACAACATCTGGTGGAGCTGTGCCCCACTGGCACATAAGGCAGAGACACCACTGCTATTAAGTATGCTTATCAGGGCTTGAATTTCAACCAGGGATTGCATTTATTTAAAAATCTTATATTGATTAATTCAATAAAAAGTTAAACCATGCTTCTTTTCTAAGGTAAAAATGTTATTGCTGTTTTAATCTCATTATGAAATTATTGCCGAAATAAAAATACTTGATTCATTCATACTTTGAGTTATTTTGTGTGGACTGTTTGAAACAAGGATTAAACTTTGTTAGCAGGTAACAGTGCTCTTTTTAATTTATAGTCTCCCACAAAGAACATTGGAGATGATTTACAGAAATTTCTATCATGGAACTCTTTCATTTTCTGTTTACTCTCTGTGTCTCTAGCCCTCATATCTTCATATAAAGTTGTGGATGTGAAGCATGCTATCATTTTATGGAGTGCTATTCCATACAGGACTTTAGCAGGCATTTTCCCAGTAGAGCAGTGTGGCATTGATGTACAGTTTAAGCTTTGTGATTAGTTCTTGTTGAAGCTTTTTATTATCAAGCATTGCAATGCATAGGTTTTTTTAAGAGTCTTCATGACTTGTTCTTCTTCCCTATCAGCATGCATCCAGTATGACATTGGTTTTCAATGATGACATCCTAAATATGCAGCATATTGCAAGCAATCTTCTGAAGGAATTAAACTGAAGGAAGGTCCATTGTCACTCTTGTCTACTTCAAGAATGACATGGTTAGGTCAAATTTTGTATAACTTTAGAATTACAGAGTTTATAGATGTGCTAGACACTTCTCTTCACAACTCTGAAGTGGGAATAGTTGTCCAATGCCAGTAACAGGTATTCACCAGAAGGTAGTAAACAAAGATCAGCACTTACTTCTGCCCAAGACGAAGCTGGTAGTGCAGTTGTCTGTAATGGAGCATACGACTGGGTGGTATTATTGTAAAGCACTTTGGCCACAGCATTCCTATGTTGTTTTAAATGTGCTATATAAATAAATTGACATTGATATATTAGTCACTACCAAACAGGAAAGACAAGTCTTAATTTGGGCTTCTAACATCTGAATGATCCCTTGGAACCACACATTTTCTTGAATAAGCTTTTTAGTCTTTCCTGTTCCTTGGTGGCTTTCACGGGCAATTTCCATCAATTGATTATATACTGATGACAGGATCACATGTTTTTTTCCTTTTAAGGACTTCTGCAAAGCGGTGTTCACTGGATGTTCAAATTGTTCTTTATACAGCCTTCTGGTTAATCCAAAATGCTGCTGCAAGAATTATTACAAGAACAAGAAAATACAAACACATAACTCCAGTTCTTAAATCCTTATGCTGGCTCCCGGTTAAGTTTAGGGCAGATTTCAAATTCCTCCTTTTAACATATAAAGCAGTAAATGGCCAAGGTCCGAATTACTTGTCTGAACTTATCATGACTCACAAACCAGAGCGCATATTAAGCTCTCAAGATGCCAGTCTGCTTATGATTCCAAGGATTAATAAAATAACAGTGGGAGGTTGAGCTTTTAGTTGCAAGGCCCCTAAACTGTGGAATGGTCTGCCTGCTACTATAAGAGATGCCCCTTCGGTCTCAGCTTTCAAATCCCAGCTGAAGATTCACTATTTCAGTTTAGTATATCCTGACTAAAGTTGCTGATTAACTGTGCATACTGCATCTCTGTTGTTGGTCAATAGCACTAAAACATAAGAAATATTATAGTTATAATTTGTTACTAACCGTCACCTATTCTGTTTCTCTTCTCTGTACTCAAATGTGGCACTTGGTGCCACTGCCTACCTGCCAAGTTGTTTTGCCTGCCTAAGGTAAAGTCATCTGTGATGGAGAATTGCAGGAATCATCGGGTAGAGGGGTCCTTTCATCGGATTGGCTGGCCCAGCGCTGTCTCAGCTGTGGAATGGCCAATAGGGGGAGGCAGCTTGATGGCTGAGGTTTCCAGGACTCTAAACAAATCCAAATCCTATTATGTGATATCATCAACTGTTAAATTCTGTACTGTACTTGAAATATTTTTATTTTACTATTATATTGTATTGATGATTACTTGTGTTCTGTTCTGTGTATTGAATTGTATTGACCCCCTTCTTTTTGACACCCACTGCACGCCCAACCTACCTGGAAAGGGGTCTCTTTTTGAACTGCATTTCCCAAGATTTCTTCCATTTTTCCCTACAAAGAAAGAGTGAAGAGTGAAGGCTGGAGTGCTGTCAAAAGGCACTTATGTGATTGTGGGCTATACAAAAATAAATTGTATTGTATTGTATAAGGTTACCAGCAGACATTATTAGCTTTGATTGAAGCACTGCTGACTTAAGGTCAACAGCAATTGCTGTATAGCCGCTTTATACTGGGGTGCCATTTGGTCAACTACGTAAAATATGTATGTAATTACACCATCCTGAAATCTTAGCTGTGAGAAGTTTGTGACATTTACATAAGCAAGACATCAAGTGAAAGTTTGTCACAGGATGAAGTGGAAAAAGGGAAGAGGTGGTACTGTAGGTGTTTCGACTTCTTCAGCTAAGGGGTAGAGGTTTGTGGGAGGGTGTGGAGAAATTTTAGGTAAGAGACCTGTTCCCCCTCACCAAATTTCCAATGAGATTGCTGATGGTTACCACAAGTGTTATTATGTTACTGAGAAATTGTGAGAAGTGCCAGTATGAAATACTGAAAGAAATAGTGACCATCTTCCGAAGACTAAAATGAAGAAATGCTGGTACTACATACTGGTGAGTAATGACTGATTTTAAACATTGCATGTAAGAAGATAAAATTCCTGGTAGTGCAAACAGAAAAAATGTTGTAGTACTGCTACGGAGTATCAGTGAGTACCAGTTCACTTCAAGGACTTTGTTAATTCAAATACTTTATTGTGATACTTGGGTCAGCTCGTGTGAATTGGTACTTAACATCCTCCTCCTATTTGCTAAGGTGAACAGTGTTAACATTAGCATTTTTCTGTTTTTTGTTTTAACTGTGTCCCGCAAACCTCAGAAAATGGCTATTCTTACCACAGTTGTGGGAAATGAGTCATTGTGGATGACACTGTTCTCAATGATAGAATGGCCACCATAGTTAAAACATATAGTCTTGCTTGCGGTGGCTTTTACTGAGGGCTGGTAAATTCAGATTCACTTTCTATCCTACTGCCATATTGCTAACACACTGGTGGGAGAAATATCAACATGCTTCACCAGTTCACAGGCTTACCATTCAGGCACTAAATTTAGCCTTGCTATTTTCAGCATTACAGTTACGCTGGGATCTGTAAGAACTTCCCTACATAATTTATTAAATGTGCAGCTCTGTGTGACTAGATAATCTAGCCTGCATATCATTGGGAGAAATAAAGTCATGCTAACCATAGATGTAACAAGAAAAAAAAAGAGCCAATTCATAAACAGTCATAGCATGAGCAGTTCCAACTGTGTATTCTAAATTAAAATTTATTTGGTTATTTTAACATTTTCTTACTAGCTGGGAATTGTGTGGGCCTTCTCATAATGTTTTTATGTAAAAGGTATATTTTTCATATGCCATGAAATGTAATCTTTTTATAGAACCAAAAAATCTCTGAGCCATGTATTTAGTGGGACTGCTGGAAAAGTTTGCTTAATTACTGGAAACAAATCAGCAAACACTAAATTCTGGTCATTCATTATAGTTTTCAAGCCAAAGTAATGATCATCAGTACAGTACAGCTAAAATTATAATAAAAGTAGTGAAACACATATGACACATATTTTAATGGAATGAATAAGATGCGGTCTCCAGTTTCAAATAATGACTGTGGGTAGGATGAGCCAAGAACAATGGGTAATTCTGGAGTAGTAAACAAGAATAAGCAAAACTAAAGTCTGATCATTTATGTGAAGCATCTTGAAAACAACAGAGCAAAAGATGTTTTACAGGAGCTCCAAAACAACTGATTAATTTTGGCAACTGACAAATCTGATTTTACAAGCGAACTTTATATTTGAAACAAATGCAAAAAAGGTGAGAGAGATGTGGAAAATTAAAAAACCAGGAATCTGCAATTTTAAAACTTTAATTTGACATTTACATTACATATTAGAAAGTAAAATAAACTGCAACTGTCACTACCATATGTTACATGTAATATGACAACAGCAAATATCCCAGACCTGAAGAAGTGATTTTCTGTGAAACTTCAAAAGTGTGTTGTTACAAAAACAGTTTTAAAGAGTCTGTATACATGAAAATATCATTCATTATTGTGATATTGTCTGGCCTAATGCAGCGGACAGCCAGAACCCTTACCTAGGCCGGGATGCCCCGACCATGGAAGGACCATTTTCAAGATACCAACGGGGCCATGGGTTATAAACATGGAAGCTCAACCCTGCTGGGACCACCGCCAAGGGGTGCCTGGATGTTTACAAAACCCTATTTGGCAGCACTTCCGCAACATCCGGAAATGTTGCCGGAAGAAGCGCATTGGGCACCTGGAGCCAGTTACCACCACTCAATGGCCAGAGTGGAGAGTAAGTGGACGAAGCTTGTGAGGAGGAGTAGAGGTGGAAGGACTGGCTGAGAGAAGGGACTGTGTTTAACTGTGCTGGGGCTATTGTGTTGCTGTGGGGAGCAGAGAAAAGTGATCCCTGACTGTAAATAAAACCTTGTGCTGTGTGATGAAACTTTTTTTTTTTTTTTTTAATTTTATTTACTAATTTTATTGTAATCATTCCATACAAATAGATCAATTTATAACAAAAAAAAAACTGAAGACAAATCAAACCCCACCCCTGAGAAGGAGAGCTTAGTCAAAGGAGAATTGCTTAGGGCTTTTTAATAAGGCAACAATAAACAGAAGAAAGGAAGAAATATATATAGGTAAATAAAAAAATGGAGAAGGGAATTAAATGCGGTAATAGTTATTTCTCTTATTCTAAAATAATATTGATTAGATCCTGCCAGTGTGGTGAAACCTGTGTCCAGCTTGTCTGTTTTGGGGATAGGGTGGCTTTAAGCACCCGGGCTTCACACTAGTTATTTAAATAGCTTTTAAGTAGTATTTATTCTTTCAGTTACTAGATTAAAATGAAACTGAATACATTTAGTACATGCATTTGGTAATATAAATTAGACATTATTCATATCATTCTTTAAAAACCATATGCTGAAACCCCCAAGCACATAAAATACCCCAAACCAATAAATTCTCATATTTGTTGTTACATTGTGGAGAACTCTTTCCCTCTGCCATGAAATACAGGCCAACATATGATGTTTGTATTAAGCAAATAGTAATTAAATAATTATGTAAATATTATTAACAAGCAATAACAGCTTCCCTTAAACACACACAAAAATTACAAAAAGAAGACAAAAAGTCTATCATGGCTAAAGATGAGAGCTATCACATGAAGGCATTATAAAAGCATATTGCTGTAGGTGTGAATGAGACCCACTTGTTTTTCTTGACACATAATACACACAATATGAATAATAATAATAATTTGTTGGATGAGAGTACTCAATGCTAATATGTCATAAAGATTGTGTGCAACATTGTTCACAATAGTCATACAGTTTTGTCTTCATTATCAACTCTACTGCTACCTCCAGTGGGTTGAGGGTGTGTCCAATGACTAAGCCTACCTTCGTAATCATCCTGTTGATTCAGTGGGGGCCTCTTGAAGTGATGTTTAATGGCCCAGCACACCTCAGCCTAGAAAATCGCACTGGCTATTAAATATTAAACCAACTATTGTACTGCTAATTTCACTACCTACACTAAAGCGCTTAGATATAGTCGGGCTCACCTCGACGCACAGCTTGGACTCTGGAACCAATCTCCTTGAGAGGGGCTGGACTCTCTACCACTCTGGAGTTGCCCCCGGTGAGAGGCTCCGAGCGGATGTGGGTATACTTATTGCCCCCCAACTTGGAGCCTGTACATTGGGGTTTACCCCGGTGGACGAGAGGGTAGCCTCCCTCCGCCTTCGGGTGGGGGGATGGGTCTTAACTGTTGTTTATGCATATACACCGAACAACAGTTCAGAGTACCCACCCTTTTTGGAGTCCCTGGAGGGGGTGCTAGAGGGCATACCTTCTGGGGACTCCCTCGTACTGCTGGGAGACTTCAATGCTCACGTGGGCAATGACAGTGAGACCTGGAAGGGCGTGATTGGGAGGAATGGCCCCCCCGATCTGAACCCGAGTGGTGTTTTGTTATTGGACTTCTGTGCTCATCACAGATTGTCCATAACGAACACCATGTTCAAGCATAGGGGTGTTCATATGTGCACTTGGCACCAGGACACCCTAGGATGATCGACTTTGTGGTCGTGTCGTCGGACTTGTGGCCACATGTCTTGGACACTCGGGTGAAGAGAGGGGCGGAGCTGTCAACTGTCACCACCTGGTGGTGAGTTGGCTTCGATGGTGGGGGAGGATGCCGGTCAGGCCTGGTAGGCCCAAACGTGTTGTGAGGGTCTGCTGGGAACATCTGGCAGAGCCTCCTGTCAGAAGTAGCTTCAACTCCCACCTCCGGCAGAACTTCGACCACGTCCCGAGGGAAGTGGGGGACATTGAGTCCGAATGGGCCATGTTCCGTGCCTCTATTGTTGAGGCGGCTGACCGGAACCTGTTGGTGGACACCGGCGGTGAGGGATGCTGTCAAGCTGAAGAAGGAGTCCTACTGGTCCCTTTTGTCCTGTGGGACTCTGGAGGCAGCTAATAGGTACCGGCAGGCCAAGCGGAATGCAGCTTTGGTGGTTGCTGAGGCAAAAACTCGGGCATGGTAGGAGTTTGGGGAGGCCATGGAGAACGACTTTCGGACGGCGTCTCAGGAGGGGGAAGCAGTGCAGTGTCAACAGTGTTTATGGTGGGGATGGTGCGCTGCTGACCTCAACTCGGGACGTTGTGGGTCGGTCGGGGGAGTACTTCGAAGACCTCAATCCCACTAACATGCCTTCCAGTGAGGAAGCAGAGCCTGGGGACTCGGAGGTGGGCTCCCCCATCTCTGGGACTGAGGTCACCGAGGTGGTCAAAAAACTCCTTGGTGGCAAGGCCCCTGGGGTGGATGAGATATGCCCGGAGTTCCTCAAGGCTCTGGATGTTGTAGGGCTGTCTTGGTTGACACGTCTCTGTAACATCGCATGGACATCAGGGACAGTGCCTCTGGATTGGCAGACCGGGGTGGTGGTCCCCCTCTTTAAGAAGGGGGACCGGAGGGTGTGTTCCAACTACAGAGGGATCACACTTCTCAGCCTTCCTGGAAAAGTCTATTCGGGGGTTCTGGAGAGGAGGGTCCGTCGGATAGTCGAACCTTGGATTCAGGAGGAAAAGTGTGGTTTTCGTCCTGGTTGTGGAACAGTGGACCAGCTCTACACCCTTAGCAGAGTCCTGGAGGGTGCATGGGAGTTTGCCCAACCAGTCTACATGTGTTTTGTGGACTTGGAAAAGGCGTTCGACTGTGTCCCTCGGGGAATCCTGTGGGGGGTGCTCCGGGAGTATGGGGTACCGGACCCCCTGGTAAGGGCTGTTTGGTCCCTGTACAACCGGTGTCAGAGCTTGGTCCGCATTGCCGGCAGGAAGTCGAACCTGTTTCCAGTGAGAGTTGGACTCCGCCAGGGCTGCCCTTTGTCATTGATTCTGTTCATAACTTTTATGGACAGAATTTCTAGGCGCAGCCAGGGTGTTGAGGGGGTCCGGTTTGGTGGACTCAGGATTGGGTCACTGCTTTTTGCAGATGATGTTGTCCTGTTTGCTTCATCAGGCCGTGATCCTCAGCTCTCTTTGGATCGGTTCGCAGCTGAGTGTGAAGCGGCTGGGATGGGAATCAGCACCTCCAAATCCGAGACCATGGTCCTCAGCCAGAAAAGGGTGTAGTGCCCTCTCAGGGTTGGGAGCGAGATCCTGCCCCAAGTGGAGGAGTTCAAGTATCTCGGGGTCTTGTTCACGAGTTTAACAAAACGAAAGGGACAGTTTTCAGCATAGGGAACATATGGCTCAAATACAGTAAACTGCAGAATTACTGAATTATGTACTTACTGGAGTGAGTTAACTTGGGCATTAGTACAGAGGCTTCTACTCAGAATATGAATATATAACAAAAATAATCAATTTTATAGACAATGATAAAGTGGGCATTGTGGTGGTGGAGTGGTTTGCTCTGCCTTTAACATATCAAGTTCAGTTTCCACCACCAGTTGTTGTTTGTGTGGACTGTGAACATTTTGCACTTGTCTGCCCGAGTTTCCCTCTGGGTATACCACTTTTCTTCTCTGTTTTATTGTTTTATCTTATGAACCTGCAGTAAAGAAATCATCTGGTAATTGTCATCTAGGACTGAATAAGGACTGCATGAACCCAACCAGATTTTATAATTCTTTCTATTGCTTATATTTGCTGCTTTATATTTTGATGGAATTAAATATAATTTCTACATGAAGTTTGAATCAATACCTCTGACAGATTGCAACTGGTGAGCAGAAAAGTTAAGATTGATCAATCCTTGTCTAACAGACGCCCCTTAAGGGCTCAAGAGGATGCCCTTCTCTTTTGAGAAGCCCAGTATTAGTTGTAAACTGAGTAAAAGTAAATTCGTAAAAGTAAAACGCAATCCTAGTCAGCGAAGCAGCCTGCTAATAGAGGGGTACAATACAAGAAAACAGACAGGTAAGAGGTTACAAGTAATAGTTGTATAGCTTGTTTTGACATTTCTTCCTATTCTCTATTAAGAAAAGTACCTAAGAGGTTATGGAGTAGGTGTCAGAGGGAAGCACTAATTTTTGTAATGCTTACAGGCAATCCTTGCGCGCACGGGCATGGAAGTTCTTCTATTAACTCTCGATTTAAAAGAGCAGCTTCTAAGGACATTTGTAATCCAGATGTTGCAGGTTCATGGTTAACCACCAGCAGTTACCACAATGCAAAATATGTGACCTTGGAAGGATTGTGATGTGTTTCCAACATAAATACCCATATCTCTAAATTGTATTTAGTGGATTTGAGAATGTACTGTATGCATGTATGTATGTAATAAATGAGGTGAATTAGGAGATACCATAGACTCAGCCACATCTCTACAAATGAGATTGGAAAAAAAAATCTGAATTGGGCAGAAAAAAGTTTTACATTTGGTATGCAACACATAGATGAGGGTCTGGAACTAGAATGTAACTGTTTATTTTTGGAATTCCTATCCAACTGATACCTGTATACAACAAAACAGTGTACAGAAATAACAAAAAAGGCTACTATCTTGCTTTTTACGTGACATGACTGTCAAAAATATCTATGCCTGATTGATTTAACATACTCGTTAAGTCATATCCAGACTACAATGCATGTGTTTATTCCTATATTAGAAAAAGAACCAAACAATTCTCAAGAAAGTCATGACAACATCTATTAGAATAATTGCAGGACTGCAATTGTAAGCCATGAGGAAAGACTGAATGAGCTAAATCTTTTCACTTAATGCAAACAGAGATTAAGAAGATTAGTGCAATTGACATTTATTACTTTAAAATAAGTTCTTCTGATCAGATACAACAAATAGATGAAACCTGGTTAAGGGTAAACATACTAATTAAAAAGGAAATGAGGACTACAGATACAAGAAACACATTGCTAAACTGTTTATTTGAAAGTAGCACTTTTTGATGAGTTTAAATCTGTATTTGGCCATGTTTTTAAGACTTGACAAACTATGTTAGGTTGAATGGCATGTTCTTCTTAAGACCTTGTCGACAAACTTTTCCAGTGATTTTCAGCCACAGCTTTCATTTATAATCTTAGTGAGTCAGAGGCAGTCACAGCACGATCCTATGACCATCAGTCATGAAGAATGACATGCCCAGGGACTCATTCCAGCTAGTCTGTGACTCTGAACAGATTGATTTTGTCCTAAGTTAGTAGGGGCGGGCTCTGTGTATGCGAGAATTGAGTGCCCAGTCAGAACTACGATGCACAAAATGTAACTATGAGGAATAAAGAATGCAGATGTTTACGAGCTTGCAAATAGAATGGCTCTGTCAGGCAGAACACTTGTTGTCTGCCAGAGAAAGGGGAAATCTTGAAATGCCTTGGAAATGTGCAACTGTGCTGGAAAATCATCACCGGGCTGTTCAGTTTGTCATGATGTGTAATTTGACATTCTTAGCTTGTAACGGCAAACTCGCTCTCCGAAACCGGCAGCTACACTACCAAGACCTGTGGCCTGGCAAGTTGAGGACATTAGACATTAGACATTAGAGAAAAGTAATAATAAAAAGAAAAAGTGCAGCACAAAGTTAATATACAATACAAACCCTCCCTTTACTCCACACTAAACACAAACTCAATAAGACACACACAAAGTAAGAAACGCACATAAAAGTCCAGAAGATTTAGCAGAAAATGGATAATGTTTGTGAACCTGGTTAAGCTGAAAAATAGTCCTACGGAAAGTACGCAGATGAAAATGATGCCTTGCTCCTCTCCCCAAACAACAAGAAACAGTGCCACCTCGGTACGTGGCATAAACCAGAACCCCAGGGTTTTGCAGTGCAAAACTGTTGTTGTCGGGCGTTGAAAGTGGCAGGTAGACAAAGGTGTGAATGATTTGAATTGGCGTTTTCTCCTGTCTCTGTAAAGAAATGGCAGTCTAGTAGAATGAGATTTTTTTTTCTGTCCTTTCATTTAAATAGCAAATGATCAGATGCAGGTGATGGAATTGACAGGACCAATCATGAGGGGCCATGCTTCCACAGTGTTATCCTTCCCCCCATTGTTTCCAGTGGAGCATATTTACATAGACACACACACCATGTAAACAGGACAATCCTACAAAAGACAGGACTCAGCACAAAATATATTTACAACGACATTAATCATGTAGCACTGGTATAAGGTGACGAGATCAGCAACTACAGTCATCAACCTTGACATTCCCTCTGATTAGAATTTGTTGGGTTAAACCATTCTCTTATTTTTATGTAGTTCTAAAAGAGAATTGGTCTAAGTCTACATATCAAACAAATCTGTTCAACAGGCATAAAACGGTAGATCATTACGGAAGGTAGTGACTGAGTTTTTAGCATAAGTATGTGGAGCATAAAATTGTTAGGTGATGAAGAAGTGTATATAGATGACAAGAACCATCAGATAAGAAACACGATAACTGTCAGATTAGATAATGTGAAAGGAATTGAATTAGCATTTTTCCAGTCAATATAATGCATTTCTTTAGGAGAATATTCACAAAAGGTAATTCAGTATAAATATTTTGGAGTTGGTTGTTGATAATGCAAATGAGAGCTTCTATTGTGGTGAGGCTGAAAAATATACTGATTACACTCAAACAGATGCCTATTGTTCAGATGATGGATTAACTGAGGAGAAACAATGCATTAAAGCAATTTGTTTTTCAGACTATAAAGGAAGACTTGAGATGCACATAAATTATAAAGAATTAATGGGACAATGAATGACTTTTTAGTGCAGTGATTACTCTCAAATGCTTAAGGGCAGCAGAGACCATGTCAGTTGAAAGGATAGGCAAAAAGTAAATGCACTGCAATGTAAAGAACAATGGACTGCAGGGTGATCAGTGAAGCAGAGTAAGTAATGAATACAATGAACAGGTAATAGGTGTGCAAGAGAAGAGAATGTCAGTGATGATAGGCATATTACAACTGAACATTTTTAGTTTTTTAAGATCTAATACTGCTGTGTTGTTTCAGGGATTATTGTTTGAAAAAACATGTGTACGTGATAGAGGGCATTGAAGTACTGGCTCCAAACTCAGAATAATGCTAATGAAATCAACATTTAATAAAGAAATGAACTTATTTAACACGGTAAACAAAAAGGGAAAGTATAAACACAGGGATAACATAAAATGCATGATACACAGGAAGAAAAGAAACCCCTATTGCCAATCTGGTTCTGCCTAAGTTAGTCTTGAACCACCATCTACCAACAAATGCATCATCATAAGCATCAGCACTTCCTTTTACCGCTTATCTCTATCACTTGTCATTACTTATACACAGCAGTTGAATAATTGTCATTCCTCCTGGCTCCACATTCACTGGCGATCTGGGTGGATGGGGCCTTTTAAACCCTAGCCACAGACTACTTCTGGGGTCATTCTTGTAACCAATTCTTTGGTCAGGATTGAACTCAAACTCCTCAGGTCATCCTTCTGAAGCTGTACCCACCAGCATTAGGGAGTCATAGCTCAATTTTCGTAATCCCCATAATCATAACAAGAGGTAATATATACCATGATGGACACCCTGGTACCTCCTATTGTTTTCAGTTAACAGGTTTGAAGTCTCCCATTGTTCTCTACCTATCTCTATGCCAGTGAATTTATTAGTATGGGAGATTCTCTATTACCTTTGGTCGTATCAGTCTGTTTTCATTGACATAGCATCATAATTTGCCATACCAGTGCCTGTGAGGGCCTTCTACTGTCCTATAATAGCACCATATTTCATTGAAATAAACACAGTAATTTCAGTAGTTAATAGTAGTTATGGAAACATCATAAAGAGGCATTTTTCCTGTATTAATGACTCAACAGCTTGGCTGTTTACTCTCTCTCCTATTAAACAAATTCATAGCTACTATTACTGTGCAGTGTACAACTTACAAATGCATACAAAATAAAAATATGAAACATATTGTTTTAAAAGCAACAGCACAACAGTATCTCAACAGTAAAGATGGAAAAAAGCCATCAGTATAACAACGGATGGTGATTGTGCCAGTGAGTGAGAGGGTGATAAAGAAAGGAAAGAGAAAGTGGTTCCAAGATCTTCAAACTTCATTTCTGAATTTTCATCGTCTTCTGCCATTTTGCAGGCATTGCCCAAATAAAAATAATTGTGTGCAGTATCTGTGCCCATTCATGCATAGTATACACCCAAAAAAAATGTGCTGCATTTACAACTGAGTAACACCTTACAGAAATGCCATATTGGTTCTCATAATTGTGAAGTTGCTGCACTATCTATGTCAGGTGGCACATTTTGCACTGTGGTAACTACTGATGGATCAACTGTGAATCTGCAACATCTGGATTACAAAGGCCCTCAGAAGCATCTATCACTCAGCTTGTGCTTTCAGCACAGCAGCACCAATACACCCTTGTATTTCAGGCCAGTCATATATCTTTTGAATAATATTTTTATTTTTGGAGTGCTTGTTCTTTAACAAATAGATAGATAGATAGATAGATAGATAGATAGATAGATAGATAGATAGATAGATAGATAGATAGATAGATAGATAGATAGATAGATAGATAGATAACTAGTGCTTTATTTCTCCCAAGGGGGAATTTACCTTTTACAGAAGTCCAAGAAATAAAGAAATATTATAAAAAATAAAAACAACAATAACCTAGAAACATGTAAAAAAAAAATTTCTATGTACTTGGCTCTCCTCTCTATTTCTCAGGTGGGAGTTAAATTCTTGTTTTGTTTGTTCAGGTTTTTGAAGTTATTTGTTGTATCAGTTTTGCTAATTTTATTTGCTTGATTGTATACTGTGTCACTTTCTTCAAAAATATACAATTAAAAAAGAAATCTTATAACAAATAAAAACAACAATATCCCAGAAACATGCGTACTAATTACAAAAAAGAACAAAAAAGATTCTGACTTGACTAATGATATGAAGCATTATAACAGCATATTGCTGTAAGTATAAAGGAGCCTCAGTAGTGTTTCTAGAAACACCTCTCTCGGATAATTTGTTGGCTATAAATATGTAACATTAGTGTGTGTCACAAAGAGAATGTGCAGCATTTTTTATTATTGACATCAATTTTATCTTCATGCTCTCCTCTGCTGCTACGTACAGCTGGTTGAAAGTGCATCCCATACCTGATAACCTGTCATTCCTAACTACTGTATCTTGTTTATTTAGTGGGCTTCTCTTGAAGTGATGTTACTGGCCCTGGCTATTAGAAAGTTGTAGAATATGTGAAGGAACGCAGATGTCTATGAGTCTTCTCTACCCTCTTATATAGTTCCTTCCTTTTACTACACTAGTCCGGCCTATAATTTATTGTGGACTCAAGTTTGTAGGAATGCTTTACCTCCACACCCTGTCCTTAAATAGGCATAGAGGCTAGACCTAGAGGCTCTTTGGTGTATTTAAATTCTTCCATTTTTTTCTGCACCAACAAAGAAATTTCTCCATCTGACTCCTGTACTCTGTCTCATTCCCCTTATCAATAAACCACAAAAGTGCAGAATCATCTGAGAATTTCTGCAAGTGATATATCCTGGAGTTATATTTATAGTCTGAGGTGTCTAGAGTGTGGTACTTCTATGTTGCTCATATCCACATGTCATCCGGTTTGCACAAAATCATATATGATAATTGTTTACATATATGGGGCTGGGACATTAAATAATGCTTTCTGAGGCAAGACACCTCACAAACTACAGTCCAAACAGATTTTCCATTATGCATACACCATAATCTCATCCATCTGCATATTCCTGAGTTTAATACTTAACAGGGATGGCTGGATGAAATTGAAGGTATGGAAGATATTAAAAAACACAATCCTTTGTCCACATGAGAATACGCCTCATGGAGTAGAGAGACAATTTCACCTTCCACTCCTATGTTTGTCTGATAGGCAAACTGCAGTGGGCCCAAATGGTCTTTCACAAAAGGACTCACAGGAATAACAACAACAACATTTATTTATATAGCACATTTTCATACAAAAAAAAAGTCTCTTGAAGGTCTTCATGGTGTGGAACATAAGGGCCACTGGTTTCTTTCTTCTTTTAGCATTCACAGCCAGAAAGTTTTAGTATTATTAATATGCTGAATTTCACTGTTAATCGACCATATTTTCAATTTAATTCAATATTTAATAAAAAATAAATATGCAAAAGTCAATATGACGATGTTCAGCATTTTTTATTTTCCCCTGAAAATAAACTCCTGAAATTTAAATACAATCCATTCTCCAGCGCTCTTTGTAAGCGTGTTTACATCGACTCCGCCAATGTTGCCTGGTAGAGAAACACAAAAAAAAGATTAAGTGGGGATCAAAGGAAAAGGAAAAAAATGTAAAATTAGTGTTGCTGTTTGTAAATGGTTTGGTTTTCCAGGGATGATAGTTTACATAGTATATCTTCCAACAATAAAACATGTTACTGCATATGAAAAGCCCATCCAGGCACGTGTTGCACCTGCAGCGTGCTCTTTTGCCTCCTCTGTGAAATGGGTCCCTGCTAATTAAAGTTCATAAAGTGTTTTCTGTTCCTACTTAACTTGCATAAACAAAACAATAATAATTTTTCAGTGATCAAATAACTGCAATAACCGCTTATTCAAATCATACCAGAAATAAGATGTCCATGCAGCATGTAAGCCTTTATCTGTCCATTTCACGCAATATGCGCTAGGAATAAAAACAGCCTTCATAGCATTGTTTTATGTATCAGTTATAGGGTAAACAGCACTACTGGCCATTTTATTTTCATTTCCAGTTTGTTTTTCAGTTTAGCAGGTCAATTGAGCTTCCTAAAGTAACCACCAGGAGTTGCTACTGGGCCCCAAATCTCAGGCACAGAAAGGCCCAACACACTTTTAGGTTTAAATAAAAGCTATTAATTAACACATAGCACCTTCACAAATAATCACCCTTCCAAAGATCAATCATAGTACCAACTAGTTTCCTTGTCCAATTAAGTGTTGTGGGCTTTTTTACATCTGGACCCAGAAATGCTTCCGGTGCTGAACCGTGTCTCCCTGAACGCATTTCTGGGTTATACAGAAATGGGTTATATCCTCCCCCAACAGTGCCCTCTATCAACACCCAGGGGCCAAGGCTATCTGCTAGCTTCAGTTGGAGCAGACACAAAATTGGCGAGCCCACAATACATCTATAAAAGTCACAAAAAAAGCAAAAAGCTCAATAAGGAATTGGATAACTCCCAACACCCAGTGTAAGACAGGAAGAGCCATTCAAATTTGTATGCAGCAGAAGTGGATGTAGCGGATGTATGGGTGTTTAAACAAAATAGCTGGTGTGCAATGGGCGGTGTGGTGTAGCACATTAAAGCAGAGTTACTTGTAGTTCCCTTATGGCAGAATTAAGTTCAGTTTTTGAAATTCAATGTTATATTTAAAGAAGAAATATAAATAATAATAAACTGTTTTGGGTTGATACATATATCTGAAAGGATAAAATGAACAGATGCCGATTACTACGCTGTTGAACTTATTTGAATGCAACATGATCATTTAATAAAGAATACTGAAGATTATGTGCCTCCTGGGGGGTATTTTCCGTATGTCGATTAAATCATCCAAGATCAGATGCCTCTTCTTGGATGAGTTAATGCCGGTGAAACTCATCCAGGATAAGTCAGTTTTTCAAACGCATCTGTGTAGTAGATTAGTCTAGCTGGATCTAATCATCGGAGATGAATGCGCGCGCCCGCACTGATTGAAAAGCCCATATATATTGAGTCTAGAAAACATGATCAGCAAGTCTTTGATAGGCTGTAACAAAATGACAAAAGAACGGGCGCATTTTTTTTAACACAAGCGGAGCAGGACCTTTTATTCGAAGGACATGAAGAATTTCAATATTTAATATGCACAAGGGGTAACACTGCAAAAGCACCCCAAAGCGAAGTTATCGATGAAACCCATTTCAATTCAAACACCTCCAATTTCCAGTAAGGCTCTGCTTCGCAATGATAATTAATAAGTCTCAAGGACAGATCCTACAAAAGGTTGGCATTGATTTGAGGCAAGATTGAATTTCACATGGCCAACTATACGTTGCATGCTCAAGAGTAAGTTCAGCGCACAGCTTGGTCATATTACAACCGGAGGGCCAAACTGACAACGTGGTATACAAAGAGATCCTTAACAAATAATTATTGGTATATTTTCCCTCAGTTTAAAAAGGTTTAGTTTTCTTCTTAATAAAAATTTTAAAGTAGTACTTCGCCACTGCGAAGCGCGGGTATTTTGCTAGTAATCATATATAATATAAAAAACATTAATTTTAAAGCTAATAAGAAGGCAGACAAGCAAAATAGGTGGAGGTCCACACGGTCCAGACCTAACCCCTGCAGAAGAGTTGGCTCTCCAGCAAAATGCCAATCTCCCTGTTTCTGAGGGCATTCCAGGGGGAAGCTCCTCCTCAGAACCAGTGGCATGATGCAGTGGTCACTTCATTTCAGGTAAAGGATGGTCATTGCATATACTGTATTTGTCCTCGATGTGTGCCATAGGTATGTTCCATATAGCCCTCTTTTTTTGTTGGGTCAGTTGCAGGAAATATCATATCCCTTGAACCTGTGTCTGACCAACGAGATATCGACGAAGGTCAAATATTTGATGAAGACACTGTGTCTGATTATTCGGATCTGCGTACAATCCTAGCCCCAATCACATTTGGAAATCCTGGGTAATGAGAATGTTAGGCTGACTGTGAAATTCTTCATGGAACTGTGGGTGTTTTTACCTGTGTATTACCTACCTGCAATGGCATGAAACGCCTCTTTTATTGTCTGCACACGCAGGTGTCCAGGAAACACTATGAAAAACCGAAGGAAATATTTCAGAGCCAAACAGACTTTACGAATTACCTGGCAAACTGCACTTTTAGATAGATTTTCTGCATCGCCTACAGTATATAAAAAAAGTGCCGCTTGCAAAAAACCTCAAAGCAATGCATACTGTCTGTGTGGTTGTGAGAGCCCGACACTGCCTAGTTTGACTTCGAATATAAGGTGGTAATAAATTTTTGAGGTACAATATTCCCCCTCGGCTAAAGCGGTATCTTTCGAAAAGAATTTCCTCCAGGAGCAATAAAGGATCTTGCCGATCGCGCAAAACCCTCTCTATATGAAATTCTCTTCTTATAATTTGCTCACCAATATCAATTGGTCACTCATTCATGAACAGCAAAGCCATGACTGAATGAATTCCATGTATGGACACTGATTAAGTGTGTGAGCTAATCCTTGTTTATATAGAACAAACCTGCTCCGAGCAAGTTTGAGGATTTGGATGTGCTGCTATGACAACACATCTAGCAAGAGTTTCGAAAAACCGACAGATCCAGGATCATGCCAAATCATTAACAATTACATCCGGCTAAACGAGTAATCCACGTACGAAAAATACCCCCCTGGTCTTCATTCCCTTTGTGACAGTACAAAACAAGCCTTCCTGATACATCTGTGTGTTTAATCAACATACTGTCATGAACGGAGTAGCCTGAGTTGGCATTCTAAGTGGGGGTTCTGAGTTGAGTAAGTATCCTACCCCACACTCGGCTTGTGCATAAAATTGGAACTATGTATCT
Source organism: Erpetoichthys calabaricus (assembly GCF_900747795.2). Taxonomy (NCBI): domain Eukaryota; kingdom Metazoa; phylum Chordata; class Cladistia; order Polypteriformes; family Polypteridae; genus Erpetoichthys; species Erpetoichthys calabaricus. Next base: position 63,961,967 of record NC_041400.2, read on the forward strand.
TAAAAAATCAAATATCTATTAACAAATAAAAAAAAATACAAATGAGGCACAAAAGACCAAAAATAGGCACAAGGAATTGCCTTAGGCAATCCACTGCAAACAAAATCCCAATTATTGTCCAGAAATCAGAATCCTTAACCTAAAGCAAAAACATAATTTAAAAAAAATACAGAAAATCAATAGCAAAAACACAGCAATACTCACAAAAACTCTGAAAAAAAAGAATGATTACCACACCAAAGCCTTCTCAGCCTAACCCTAACCTCTGCTCCTTAGGGACAAGCTGACAGAGATGGGAATAGATTCATACCTGGTAGCAGGTGGATCGTGGACTATCTTACAGACAGACCTCAGTATGTGCGTCTCGGGAACTGCAGGTCTGACATTGTAGTCAGCAACACAGGAGCGCCGCAGGGGACTGTACTTTCTCCAGTCCTGTTCAGCCTATACACACCGGACTTCCAATACAACTGGGAGTACTGCCACATGCAAAAGTTCGCTGACGACACTGCTATTGTGGGCTGCATCAGGAGTGGGCAGGAGGAGGAGTATAGGAACCTAATCAAGGACTTTGTTAAATGGTGTGACTCAAACCACCTACACCTGAACACCAGCAAAACCAAGGAGCTGGTGGTGGATTTTAGGAAGACCAGGCCCCTCATGGACCCCGTGATCATCAGAGGTGACTGTGTGCAGAGGGTGCAGACTTATAAATACCTGGGAGTGCAGCTGGATGATAAATTAGACTGGACTGCCAATACTGATGCTCTGTGTAAGAAACGACAGAGCCGACTATACTTCCTTAGAAGGCTGGTGTCCTTCAACATCTGCAATAAGATGCTACAGATATTCTATCAGACGGTTGTGGCGAGCGCCCTCTTCTAAGAGGTGGTGTGCTGGGAGGCAGCATAAAGAAAAGGGATGCCTTACGCCTGGACAAACTGGTGAGGAAGGCAAGCTCTATTGTAGGCATGGAGCTGGACAGTTTGACATTTGTGGCAGAGCGACGTGCGCTGAGCAGGCTCCTGTCAATAATGGAGAATCCACTGCATCCACTAAACAGTATCATCTCCAGACAGAGCAGCAGCTTCAGCGACAGACTGCTGTCACTTTCCTGCTCCACTGACAGACTGAGGAGATCGTTCCTCTCCCACACTATGCGACTCTTCAATACCACCCGGGGGGGGGTAAACATTAACATTATTCAAAGTTATTGTCTGTCTGTATACCTGCATTGTTATTACTCTTTAATTTAATATTTTCTTTATGAGTATGTTGCTGCTGGAGTATGTGAATTTCCCTTTGGGATTAATAAAGTATCTATCTATCTATTTCAATAGCCTGAGGAGCTCTAAAGTTGGGGGGGGGGGGGATTTTACCACTCAGAAAGAAAATAGAACATAGATAAATTTAAAAAGACTGAACACAATAATAAATGTAACAGAAATTACATAAAATAAAACAGAAGTACTCAAAACCAACAAAAATAAAAAACATAAACATACAGTACATTAATACATAACACAGCTGTTCAACATGATTAGTGAGAGCTGAGTAAGATGATGTACTTGGTCTCATTTTTTACATTGATATTTTGATGCTATTGCTGTTTTTCAGTGTGGGTCCTCACTGAAGTCCTTTATATAACAGAATTTTGTTATCTCCATCTACTTAAAACAATGCGGGGCAAGTAACATAAAAAAAAAATCACTTTTCAGTGTAGTATTTCTTTAATAATAGTTTGGAATTATATTATGTGTTTAGTGTTTGGCTGCTTTAGGTTCCCTTGATTGATAATTCATAATATTTTACATAACAGAAAGATTCAGCATACAATAAAGAAAGTAAAACAGTACAAGACTAAATCTGCCTTAGGTAATTTCTTGCTTTTGTCTTTTCAACAGAATTCCATTTGATGTGAGGTCTCCCTCCTTGGCAGGCAACTCACATGTGAATTCCTTGCATCCTATGCAGATCTGCCACTTATCAAGACCTCAGTCTGAAAACTTAAAGCAATTTTTTACATCTACAGGGTACCAAGATCTGAAATGGTGCAAATACAATTTTGACCTCACCTCACTAATATGACTCTTTTGTTCTACTTCAGTATATTTGGATACATTTTTTGTTCCTTCTCCGGAAATATGATACTGACTATTTAAAATGTTATTATTTTATATGTTCTGCTTTTTCAGGTGTTTAATTTGAGTTTTCTTCTGTAGGATGGCCTTCACACTGTTAATGGATTATTTATAGTAATTGAAAAAAACAACTAATTTATGATAATTAACTCTCTATGTTACAAATGATGGAAATTCCAGGGATGAAATAATTAAAACACAATGAATTAAGTCTTTAAAGAAAATAACCCAAAACAATCAAACAACCATAAAAAGCACAATATAACATAAGAATATAAGAATACTACCTCACTGTCATATAACTTAATTTGTAAAACCACTCCTAAGTTTGATACATCTAACAAACCACCTCTACTATTTAAAAAATTGCATTAGCACCCCATACACACTTAAAGACACAAAATGGCGATACATACAGTTTGTAAACTCTAATTCATTTCAGTTAAATATGTAAACATCCAGAAGACAATACAATGTTATTCAACTGCTGCCCATCTTAAAGCCATGTGTGACTTTTATATTTAAAGCTCCAGACTAGAAAATATAACTTGAGGAAGTTTTTTAATTAACTAATTAATTCAGATTGCAGCAGTTTCTCTCATAGGTTGTTTACTCTTCAGCCCTATTGTACAGAAGCTGGAGCCTTTAACTTGCAAATATTGGGAATCAGTTGAAGGCATCTCACTGCCCACTATCTGGTGTGCCAGGCTCTCTAGTCCCCGCATTTTTGGGTGATCCATGTATGCTTTTATCACTCCACAACCTTTACAAGTCTCTTCTTCTTTGTAAATTTCTTCCTTTGCATATGAACATTGTTACAGTCCTGGTTGGATCCACGGTCTCTGGCAGATTGAATCTAGACCATGACACTTTGGTGGCAGCATTGGGATAAGCCTATGGAAGTGAGGAACAAAGACAAATACAGCAAGAGGATTAAGCGTCTGACTGTTTTTACAAACCAATGCACCTAAGCCAAGGGACTGGAAGGACCTATTTGAATTTTTAACTTTTAGTGGACTATTTTTTATTGTATGGTCTTAAAAGTTCTTATTCATTTTTAATGTCATATTTTTACAAGGGGGTTTTATTGTGGGTTTTAGAAGTGCTTATAGTGGTTTTAGTGTAATGCAGATACACTACGCCACAATCCTTGGCCACCAGATGAAATGGGTTGATTAGAGCGTGGCGCCTTCCTGTGCAACTGGAGGGTTATGGGGGGAAGTGTGTGATGAGAGAGGTTAGTGGCATTGTGTGTTTTTAAGTAAACAAATAAAGACAGTGTGCACCATTAGCCTGGGGTTTAATGGGGGGAACTGACTGGCCATGGATCCACAAGCAGATCTGCACAGTTCATTCAGTTGCTTTGTTAGTGCTCCTGGTTTCTTGATTACAACTCTTACACCCGACCAGTGCATAAAAGGTAGCTTGGGCAGGAAAAAGAAGGAAAAAGACAAAAGAAAGAAAGAAAATGGGGAGAAGACGTGGAGGTTAAAAAAAGAGAAGCTGGTGAAGAAAGAGAGAGAGAGAGGAACCAGTGCAGTAGTGAGTAGGCAGGGAAGTGAGCCCCATGGAGAAGGGTGTGGCCATCACTCAAGAGGACTGAAGAGACTCACTCGATTTGAGGATACCTAAAGTATCAGGAGTGACCTGATGCACATAGAGGGCTTTGTGACGATGCGGGTCAGCCCCATGCTACCAGGTCCTGCTGGGGAACCCGCTACCGATGATAATGTACCTGAGGAATGAGCCAGCAGATGAGGATACAGCACACAAAAGCAAGGGGGTTGGTGCAGAAGTGCTCCAATGCTTTTATTAAAAATAATCAAAAATCAAAACAGTGTTCCAAATAAATAGTGCAGTGCAAAAAGTGTTCAATAAATAAATAATCCTTTAAAATGAATAGTGTTCATTTGGAGGTTAAAAATGATCAATTACTCCTTAAAAACAAGGTTAAAAACACACTGACAGGAAACTGTCCTTTACTATTCTGAGCCCTGGTGCCTTCCTTTTAAAACTGACATCTCTCTGTCCTCCATACTCTGCTGATTGCTTTCTCCTCCTGGTGAGAGCACACCCTGAGCACAATGGTCACTCATGCTACATGGCTGCACAACAGGAATGATTCAACAGCCCCATCCTAAGTGCCGGCCACACACTCCTTCCTGGGGCTCCATTCCCGTCTACCTGCTCCCTTCCATCTTGCACCGGCTCACTCTCACTCTCTCCTGCCTTTCTCTCACTCCTCATTAACCTCCTTTCTGTCTTCTTCCTCTCATTTCTCCTTTTCTTTGCATGCCAGCTCTCCCTTATATGCCCCCGTGGGAGCAGCACCTCAATTGTGCACCACAGAAAGCCGATGAAGTAATTGAGACAGAACGCACCCTCACATGGAGATATGTCTTGCCTCAGTTACCTCACCAACCTCCTGCAGGTGTGCGAGCATGCATACGCATGGAGATTGAGCCAGCCATTCAATTATTTATTTATTTAAGAATTGGCCACCTTTTTCTGAGCCACGGACCTACTATACCACAGGTTTCAGCGTAAGACAGTGACAATATCTTATGTGTGTTTCTGAATGGATGAGTAGTAATTTTCTCAAACTAAATATGGAGAAAACAGAAATCTTAGTGATTGGCAAAAATGGATATAATAAGGTCAAGATGGAGGTAAAGAATTTATTGACTCTGACCAGAATTTTAAAACACATATTAATCAGATTACTAGGACAGCATTTTTTCACTTAAGAAATATAGCAAAAGTTAGACCTCATAACTTTGCAAGATGCTGAGAAATTAGTTCACGCTTTTGTTTTCAGTCGGCTAGATTACTGTAATGCACTCCTCTCAGGACTTCCCAAAATAGACATCAATTGATTGCATCTAGTGCAGAATGCAGCTGCTAGAACCTTAACTAGGAAAAGAAAATCCAAACACATTTCTCCCGTTTTGATGTCACTACATTGGTTACCTGTGTTATTTAAAATTGACTTTAAAATACTGCTTATGGTTTACAAAGCCTTAAATATTCTTGCTCCATCTTATATTTCAGAATGTCTTTCACCTTACACTCCAAATCGTAACCTTAGAACTTCAAATGCGTGTCAAAAGAAGTGGTGAGGCGGCCTTCTGCTCTTATGCACCTAAAACCTGGAATAGCTTACCAATTGAAATTCACCAGTTTCTAAAACTGCTAAAAACACATTATTTTAATGTGGCTTTCTCATAGCTTAATTTTAGTTTAATCCTGATATTCTGTATATGCATTTAATCATCATTATCATTCATGATGGCTCTGAAATCCGTTCTAACCCCTACTTTCTCTGCTGTTCTTTTCCGGGTTTAGCCTCCACCTCCTGATCAAAGCACTGTGATGTCCCTACACTGATGGATTAAAGGCCAGAGGTCCACATGACCATTATCATCAAGTTCTTCCATGTGAAGCCTGAAAACCATGAGGACTGATTGAGATCATTTATGTTAGGTAGAATGCCTAGAGGAGGCTGGGCGATGTCGTGGCTTCGGAACCCCTGCAGATTTTTTTTTCTCCAGCCGTCTGGCGTTTTTTTTTTTTTTTTTCTGTCCTCCCTGGCCATCGGACCTTACTTTTATTCTATGTTAATTAGTATTGCCTAATTTTATTTTTTATATATTTTATCTTTCTTCTCTTTCTTCATCCTGTAAAGCACTTTGAGCTACATCATTTGTGTGAAAATGTGCTATATAAATAAATGTTTTTGTTGTTGTTGAGTGGCAGTGGAAGTTGAAGAAGCGAAGGTCAGCACAGCACCCTGCTGAGAGCCTGGGGCAACAGCAGGGACCCAAGCCTGGATTTAAAGGTTGACTGTACCTGTAAGAAGGATGCCTTCTCTGGCTGGAGGTTCCCATCCAGAGTAAGCAGCGGAGATACTGAAATCTCCTCTAATCCGGTTTTTAGATGATTAGAGGAGACGTTTGTTGTTAAAAGATTTCTGCTTTTTGGGACTTTTAAACTCATTTAAAAAAATTATTTATTGTTTATTGAACTTTAACCTCCATTGATCACCTAAAATGTTATAGATTATTTATTTATTGAGGACTGTTGCACTAGACTTTGAATACTTTATTGTTTGGTTTTAATAAAACCACTTACAACTACCTCTTTCCGTCTATGTGCATGTCCTCAATCTGTGACTATTGACAGATCTGGGATCTAGCTGCCAGTGTCCATGGCACCAACAGTGACCATCACAAACATAAATGACCTGCTTTCTAATGACTAAAAATATTGCCCTCTTTCTACTAGTCATTTGCACTAAACACGTTGGTCTGGGTGTTAGGTAAAAACAATAGAGCAGCCCAAGCACATCAAAATCCAATGAAAAACCTAGAAAAATATACAAAACTTAGTAGTAAATCTTGAGAAAAAAGTCAAAAGATTTCCTCAATAATTCTGTTTTTGTTGCAAATATATCTGAAATTGCTTAATTTACGTATGTCATATGTTGATAAACTGGAGAAGAATGTCTTCAATAAAATATACATTGTCACACATTACGCATCGGGAACAGTTTACAGGCTCAAATATTGCTATTTGTCAGCCAGATCGGGGGAATTTGCGCTCTCACCTAATCCTCTCTCCTTTTGTTCCTCTGCAGTTCAGCCAAAAGCCCTGCCTCTCAGTGACATCACCACCGGTCCACCCACTGCTGAAATCACTTTAGGCAAACCCTGATTACATCATTTCCGGTACCCAGAATCCACCTTCTTGCCACATCAGTTTCTGTTCCGCTGCCCTGACTCCACCACTTCCTCCTATCCACCATATGTATAGAGCAAACTCAATATGCTAGTCAGTTCAGTTGTGAACTCTGCTTATGTAAAGACACATTTCTTTTCTTTTGTTGATTTTTCAGTATAGGGGGTGGCTATCCCCAAACCTTTTTCTGTCTGTTGCCTAATTTTTACCACAGCATATACAGTGGATTCAGAAAGTATTTAGACCTCTTCAGTTTCCACACACTTTATTGTATTGTAGATAAAATAAATAGATACATTTGCCATTTTTGCACATTAATCTACACCCAATAACTTATAATGATGAAGTGAAAACATGTTTTCAGAAAGGTTTGCAAATTTATTAAAAGTCAAAAACTGAAATCTCTCATTCATGTAATTATTCATACCATTAATTCAGTACTTTGTAGAAGCCGTTTTGGCAGCAATGACAACTTTTAATCTTCTTAGGTAAGTCTCTTCAAGCTTTGGACACCTGGATTTTGCAGTTTAACACTTTTCTTGCTGGCAGATCCTCTCAAAATCTGTTAGATTGGATAGGAATTGAATGAAAACTGTAATCGTTGGGTCTCTCCACTGATATACTATGAGATTTAAGTATTGGTTTTGGCTGGGCCATTCAAGGATAGAAACTTGTCCTAAAGACACTAAAGTGTTGTGTTGATGTCATACTAAAAGGTGAATGAACCTGAGGTCATGTGCATTCTGATGTAGGTTTTCTTCAAAGGAACTATCTATAGTTGGCTGCATTCATCTTTCCCTCAAGTCTGACCCTGATGCTAAGAAGTGCCCCCATAGCATGATACTGCCACCATCGTGCTTCACTATAGAGATGGTATTGGGCAGGTGATGAGCAGTGTCTGGTCTTTGCCAGACATAGCACTTGGAGTTCTGCCCAAAGAGTTCTATTTTTGTCTTATCAGAAGAGATGATATTTTTTCTTATGCTGTCAGACTCCTTTAAATGCTATCTGGCAAACTCCAAGCAGGAAAAAGCCACTCTACCATAAATACCTATTGAAGGAGTGCTGCTGAGATGGTTGTTCTTCCTGACAGGTTGTCCCATCTCAAAAGAGGAATTCTGTAACTCTGTTAAAGTGCCCATTGGCTCCTTATTCACCTCCTTGACCAAGACCCTTCTTGCCTAGTTAGTCAGTTTAGCTGGGTGGCCAGCTCTAGGAAGAGCCCTGGTGGTTCCAAACTTCTACCATTTCAGTTTTAATTTTTGGGGCCACTATGCTCCTGGGTACATTCAAAGCTTTAGGAATGGTTTTACATCGTTTTCCTGATCTATGCCTGACCACAATTTTATTGAGGAGGTCTACAAACAGTTTCTTTGACTTCATGGCTTGGTTTTTTATTGACATGCAGTGTGAATTGTGAGATCTTATATGTATAGGTTGTTGCCTTTCTAGACAATGTCCAATTAATTCAGTTTGTCACAGGTTGACTCCAATCAATGTCTAGACACACCTCAAGGAGAGCTGAAGGAAATTGGCATGCCACAGCAAAGGGTTTTAATACTTGTATTAATGAGGAATTTCTCCAGAACTTTTCTTTAGAAATCTTTTTGAAAACATATCTTCACCTTGTCATTGCATTTTATTGAGAGTAGGTTGATGGACAAATATGAGAAATGTATCCATTTAAATTTAAATCTACACATTAAAGTGTACTGAAATAAATTCACTCTACATGTGTATGTGTTTGTGTGTGTGTATTGAATTTTTTGTATTTGGTGTTTTTGCTTTTATTTTCCTGACTGGACTAACATCCCCAGGATACCCCAAGAATCAGTCATAGGGATGCTAGCACTCTGTCAACTTCACCAGCTTCAAAGCACAATTTCCTCATTTTCAGTAGTACCATCTGGTATGCACTCATCACTGGCATTTTGCTACTGTCTTTTCTGAACCTTGTGAGTTACTGGTGCCAGGCCACACACCTGTGCTACCTCTGTGGAGTCCTTCTCAGTCTCTGCCAATCACTAAGGGGAGCAGAAAATAAATTTTTGTAAACAACAGTTTGGGTCTCCTTCACAAAACCAATTAGTTATGCTAGCTTTCGCTTTTTTCCTATTATGAAACTTAAACTTTTAGACACTTCTATATCCAAAATCTTCACCATTTAACTAGCCTGCAGAAGCCATGTAGTACTTCACAGTTTATTCTGTGCATACTGTGAAACAAGGAAGGATAGCATTGCAATGCACTCAGAATGGAAGAGGTAGGTATGGCACCTTGAGAATTTTAAAGAAAAACAAAACTGATCAGAAGTCTGAAAGAACAATTGCGGTACTGATACTACTGATTGGCCTACTTTGAATAGAAGAGCGTAACACAATAAAATACAAAGAAAGACACACACAAATACATACATTCTATGAAAGAATGTGACCAGTGGGAGAAAAAAGTCAGAGAGAGAGATAGAGATACTGTAGTATAACCTCTAATGATGGGATAAGATTCTGAGTGTCAGGGTATCCTTTGCCTGTTGTACTGGCAACTAGACAAAGGTCCTCATTATGTATTTCAAAAGAATCAAAAAAGCCATATTATGGAAATAATAGAATAACAAAACATTATGTGTGTAGTACATTTTCTTACAAAACATTTAGCTAAAGATGTTCCAAAATGTTAAAGAAAAATGTGTAGGGATATGAAAGGAAACCTGGAGAAACATCACATGGACAATATATAAGACCTTCCAAATTTCACCCAAACAGTAATAATCTCTGCCACTAAATTTAAAATTCAGTCTGCTACCGTACTCTGATACCCTATTTAGTCATGAATAGTTTGCCAAAACAACTTTGATCCCATCTCACAGTCATTCTCCCTAGCCTTAAAAAACCCACCCTATACATTGGCCTTCACATCAGCCAATGCTCCTGTTTCTTGGTTTTTGCCAGGTCTTATTGCTCAATTAAATGCGGAGACATTCCAGATAGCATTGCACACATGGTCTCTTTCTTCAACATAACAGCTTCTCTTAACCTGAATGTTCACCAATCGGCCTTAGTTTTACTAACATGGCAGGCATTAACAAGCTTTTGGCCATAGCTGCCTTCAGCTACTTCCATTACTGAGGTCTGATTTTACAAAGATGTCTAAGTCTTTTCAAACAGAGGCATTCGTTAGCTGGTATTACGTGGGCTTTATTCTATTGGAGATAACTCACCCTCAGAGGTGATCATTTGACAGCTCAGTGTAAAGAAACAGGCAGATGACACAATTGCAAGTCCATCTACATTTCATTTTTTTTAACATTGCAACATCATCAATTTGATGCTGGGTGGAATTAGGCATCTTTTGCACTCAGAGCGACCTGCCAGACAGTGCTCAAGTAATCGACCTTCTATACTGCAGCAAACAGCCAAAAGCTTTGTTGTTTTGCCCAAGAGGTTGCATGTAATGAGACCAAGTGGAGTTTTTTTGTCATATTGCTTTAATTAAATAGGATGATGTTGGTGTCCCAACTTTTCATTTTATCTGTGACTGGTCATTCCTGCACCCAGCCACAAATCACCTGTTCCTTAAATCCCAAAATGTATAAAATAATAATTTGACTAAATTGCATTAGTTGAATTGAAGAGAAAGTACATAAAGACACAAAACAACTATATATTTCAAGACTATTCCAACACTGAATATTACCTGTTGTGAAATATACAGAAATCAAGATAAAAAAAAAACTGGATGACTCACTTAATGTGACAACCTCGGATGTACCTGAAATTAATTTTGTCACATTAACGAGGTGTCAGTTAAACCTCTCTGTGATGTACAAATAGAAATATATATAGCAAAGAAATTGGTTTTGGCATGACATTCAGGTGGCCTGCTGTCTAAAAGTCATTACCTTTTATCATTGTTATGATTTCCTAGGATGAAAAGAAACTTTCACATAAGAAGCCCATCGCCAAAGGCTAACCTGAATCTCTGAGGAATTACAATTTAGAGATTATAGTTTAACATTTAAATTATATAAGGAAAGATCTTTCCTTTCATATTTTAACTGCTCTATAAACATTCTATGACCAAAGTTTTTAGAAACATTAAAATTAAAACAAAGGTAGACAGATAGATAGCACTTTATTGTTCCAATGGAGGAAGTTCAGCTTTTTACAGGAGCTCAATAAGTAAATAAATACACAAACAAATACATACATACATCCATCCATTTTCCAACCCGCTGAATCCAAACACAGGGTCACGGGGGTCTGCTGGAGCCAATCCCAGCCAACACAGGGCACAAGGCAGGAACCAATCCCGGGCAGGGTGCCAACCCACTGCAGGACACACACAAACACACCCACACACCAAGCACACACTAGGGCCAATTTAGAATCACCAATCCACCTAACCTGCATGTCTTTGGACCGTGGGAGGAAACCGGAGCACCCGGAGGAAACCCACGCAGACACGAGGAGAACATGCAAACTCCACACAGGGAGGACCCGGGAAGCGAACCCAGGTCTCCCAACTGTGAGGCAGCAGCGCTACCCACTGTGCCACCGTGCCGCCAATACATACATACATACATACATACATAAGCAAATATTATAGCAAACAACAACTACTAAAGATACACACCAGAATTATAAAAAAAAAATTCCCACTTGGCCAAATATAAAGAGTATTCACAATCGCAGTTTAGGCAATATAAAGGCGTTTTCTCATAGGTAAGAAAGAGCCCCGGTAGTGTTTTATTAGTGTATCAGATACAGGATGTGAAGCTTTGTTCATAATAGCCCTCAATCTTCAGACCGTGGCCACAGCCAGGGGGTGCTTGAACAATCCTGGAACCTTGGATTGGAGCCACTTCCGTCACACTAGGAAGTGCTGCAGGAAAATCATCAGGGAGCACATCTGGGTGCATTACAAAGTGGCCGCCTCACACCATTTAAGGAGCCGGAGTCGGGTGGCAGAGGACAGAGCTTGCGGGAGAGGAGTGGCTGCAAAGGAAAAGAGGAGAAAGTAAAAAGAAAGGGCTGTGAGTTTGAGCTATTTGTGGTGCTTTGTGTACTGTGTGTATTGTGCTGAAAAAGAAAAATAAAAGTGTGTGTTTTGGGACATTCTGAGTCTGTCTCTGTGTGTGTTCTGGGCATCTTTCACAAAGCTATGAAAGGAAAGCTTTGAAAGGAAAGACGAAAGTTCCATCTTGTACAGAACAGACCAACACAATCTTGCTGTTATGATTCAGCCTGGGTTATTGTCCTAGCTCAAGATTATTCTTTGTTTATTTAATAATTTTGTTAAAGTTCAAATCTTATTTTTATATTGTGTTATAAATTCTGTTTTTGTTTTGATTCAGTGTTGTCTTAATGTTTATTAATATTGAACTATTTTTATATTATGTTAATTCATTTTATTAATGGTAGTTCTTTTTGTTTTATTTCTGTTCCCATTATGTAATGCTAATGGACATGAGGACTGCCCCCAGTAGTATAAAGTGAGGAGCTGCAGCTTCAGCATTGCTATGTTTTTGATTCTTCTATTTTTTGATATGTGATTCTTTTTTATGGTTGATATCCTGGTTTTGAACCCAGTTTGGTACTGTTTTTGGTTTATTGTTTATTAGATTTGTTTTCTTTCATGTTTTGCCCAAACCTTTTTTGTAATCTTCAAAAAAATTCTAAAAATATAAAGAAATGTTGTATTGTTTGTCCTGGACCAGTGGTTTTCAGCGGTTTTCTGCTCCTCCATTCTGGAAATATTTGAAATTTAGTTTTTAAAAACCTTAGCCCCATTTTTGGGCCTGTACACCCCAAAAGCCTGCTATTTGAGTTTGGGGTTAAGCTGCTAGATGTATGCATACTGTAGGGTTCAAAACTGGAAACAAGTCAGGTCTGTCTTTTGGTTATTTTTAAAATTGCACCATCCTTTTAATTTTTTTGAGTAATAGAAACATAGCACTTGTCACAGATCCTTTCCCTGTAAGCTTTAACAGTGCATGCAAACATCAATGAGTCTGAAAAAAATACAAAGCTCTAATGTTAGGGCTGTGGCATGTGATGATGGAATGGGACCGACTCCAGGTACCACCATCTGACATTGAGTTTAAAAATGTTTGCTTAGTAGCAATGTGTTGCATGCATTTAATTGTACTCTGTTCATGTGACAATACTAATACTAGTCCTACTACAGTACTTCTACTGGTTTTAAAGATTGACACAATTATTAAAAACCAATATGAATACCTGCAGGGGCTCTAAAAAAGTATGCTGTTTGAGAAATACATCAATTAGTGATAATATATAATGTCACACATGCGCACTTGGGAGGGAGTCTAAGGGCTTAATTGGGAGTGAAACACAAAGACGGGGATTGTTAAGTAGTGCTAATGCCTTTCCTCTTCCCTAGACCAACAGAAGGAAAGCCCGCCTAAGACACCGCCTACTTCCAGTCCTTTGCCCCACCTACCTACAAGAACTCACTTCCTTCCATGATCCCACCTCTCCCTGTCTTCTTTCTATATAAGCAGAAGTCTGGCTCCTCTTGTTTAGTCTTTATTGAGACTCGGTCTTGAATTGTTACTTGTTTTGTTGCTTTGCCTTATAGTATACGGGATGGAATCCCCAAATCTTTATCCTGTTTGTTGTGCTTTCTTTACAATAAAGAGAAAAAAAACTGTGCTAACATTGAACTTCATATCCAACTGTTGAAAGGAAGGAGGGAGTGCTGCCATCAGACTAAACCAACTAAGAACATTACCTACAACAACATTCTGAAGTTCAGTGCTGTTAAAAGCTGTACGTAAACCTAAAAACATAGCACTTTCTGCATACGGTGTAAGGAAAATAAAATATACACAATTTAAGGATGTTTCTGAGTTGTTATGGAGGTCAAAGCTGAACTGAAATTTCTTGTAAAGGTGTTTTATTTAGATCAAAACTTTAAATTGTGAGACTGCAGTTTCTTCTTCAAACATTTAGAAGGAAATGTTTATAAATCTTAATAATTATCAAAAATAAAACTTAATTACTGAATAAAGACCATCTACCGATCTAGCAAGTACAAGGGGCTACTCCAAAAATTTTAAATCTTTAATCATAAACCTTAAAGCATGATAAATTGGTTTTTCGTTTTATATGATTTAGTTTTAAAAAGTCATTGCTACTAATAGATTTGGAATAGTGAGAAAAGCGCTATATAAATGTAAAGAATTATTATTATTATTATTATTATTATAATGAAAGACAGTACTGATATTATTGTTGGTGCTCAGGTTAGTTAACATTTTCACCTATTTACTGTACATTTGCAGTCCATACAAGCTAGCATGTAATCTACCAAGTGTATTCTCAATTTACAGGTAAATTGTTGCTATTCCAATCTAAGAATAAAGTGCAGAATTAGACTATTAACAATCTCTTTAAACATTAATCATGTTCACTTGTAAAGGAGCTGCTCTATCACAAGAACGTAGTACATGTGACCTGCAGTTCTTTGATCTTATTAGGCTCACAGCTCATGTTTTAGGTTCTGTGCACGTCAATATCTGGATGTAGTGCTAAAATTTACATATCTCATAGTTCAGGTGTTTAACTAGTCATTTACTGATAAAGGAAGGACTTTCACAGCTGAGCGAGTATTTCAATAACTTTATCATAACTGATCACTAATTTGGATAAAAGATTGATAAACTCAAGTAAGAATAATGGAATTAGGTCTAGGAGGTCCAAAAATGATAATGTAATTTGTGGTTAATTCTTTTTTAATATTCCCCAACAGGACCTCAAAGAATATAATGTTAAGTAGAAGTTGTTGAAGATACTCATCATCAAAAAGTGCTTTATGTAAAAAAAGTAAAACCAACAGGTAAATCTTGAATTAAAGGCATAGCAGCTGTACATTTAAAATAATTTTCAGTAAGGAAACAAATATTGGACAGGCCAGTCAATCAGTCAGTCTATGGTATAGCGGGTCCACAGCTCTCAGCAAAGGCCAGTTTTAAATAAATAATCACCACGCTCGCAGCATAGCGAGGGGACGTGGTGGTTGTGTGGCTGCAGCACTTCTCAGGGCGATTAGCGATGTGGGCGTTTCTCACCTAAGTGCACAGGTGAGAGACTGCCCGCATCTGTGAGTGTTCCTGGGGCTGCCAATTTGCCGCAGCTGCTATGCCCTCTCGATATATAGAAGCGCGAGTCGGCTAGAGGAAAAAGAAAAGGAAAGAAAGAAGAGAACGGGAGGTAGTAAGAGAAGGCAGGAAGCAGGTGGAGAGAGCCAGTGTGTGGAAGAAAGAGAGCGAGTGAGAAAGAGCAGGCTCGAAGGAGAGAAAGCAGGCAGCTGGGAGGTGAGCCCATGAGGGGAGTGTTTGGCCGACACTCGGTGGGGCTGAAGGAAGCGGTCGCTTAATGCAGCATTAAAACTGAACTGTACAATAAAATTAAACAAACACAGCAATCAAATCAAATAAACCATTGGTAGACTCAAGACAACATTAAAGTATACCTGTGTGACTGTAAACAGCAAGTATCAACAGGAGATACTGTATGTAAACCGCAGGATAGCTACTTTCTGCATCTGTTTATCAAATTACATAGTACAACACCAAGGTGCCATTCCCTTCTTTTATTTGGCTTGACCTTATTTCTGCTGAAAGCCTGCAACCTTAAATCTGTACTTGAAACTTAGTCTAATTTCTCCACTGCCAAGGTAAATCTATTAAGAAAACTAAATGTTAAGCTTTTTAAAGAAATAACAAATTTGGACTCTTGGTATGAGCTACAGTAGACCAGCATAAACAAAACTGAGGTAATTGCTGTAACCACATATAAAAATCACTTACTTCTGGTAATTGGAGTTTTTCTAACTGGAAAGCAGTAATAAATGTATACCAAGTAAATCATTAGCCTTTTTGCATTTTTTGTTTTTCAGACTGTAAATGAAACAAAATTATTGCTCTTCTTCCTTCAAAACTAGACTTGTTGCTGGCTTAAAACTGAAACTGTGGTAAAATTTATCAGTATGATCTTATACACACACAAACACGCAAAAGGTTCGAGAATCATATCGGAACTTAGTTTTACAAATTGTAAGTAATGAAGAAGTTATAAATGAAATCACTCAAGTCATTATTTAACAAACCAGAAATTTTGCAACAGCATTCAATATTCTGAAAACTACTTTCATAAATAAAAACTAAGGAAAATACATTCTCATTTATATATATATATATATATATATATATATATATATATATATATATATATATATATATATATATATATATATATTGTGAGGGATGGCCGACCAAATATTCCAGTCCACACCTCCAGGCCGCCAGATGGAGCCCTCCCAGCAGCATGGAAGTTCCCCGAATTCCAGCAGGGCCTTATGGACATTGTAGTTTTTATAAACAACCCTGCTGGATACCATGGGGACCACCAGGAGCCGCTGTAGGAAGGCTTGCAGAGTGCTACGTGCCCTATAACCCGGAAGTGCGTACTGATCACATGACCGGAAGAAACGACGTGCTTCCGGGTTGAAGAAAAGGACTTTTAATCTGACCCGGAAGTGATGAGGACTTATGGATTGCAGGATTGGAACCACTTCCAGGTCAGGGACTATAAAGGACTCTGGGAAACACCAGACAAGTGAGCTGAGCTGGGTGGAAGGGTGGCAACACGTCTGGGAGAGGAGGATTGGTGATTGTTTATTGATTATTGATTTGTATGAGTAGTGTGGAGTGGAGGGTGCTTTGTGCACGTAATTATTATAAAATAAATAAGTCTTGGACTTTTACCTGGTGTTTGGAGTGGTACCTGAGGGTTCAAGAGGTCGATAGGGGCCTCTACAGCTACAATATATATATAGGGGCTTCGCTCGCCAACCCCCATGTTTGGTTAACCGGATATACAATTTAAAGATTTTTTTGACCACAGTTAATCAGAGCCTCCATTGACTCCACGAAGATCACAGCATCATCAGCAAAGTCAAGATCCGTGAATCTTCCTTCACCTACAGATGCCCCACAGCCGCTGGACCCCATGACCTTGCCCAACACCCAGTCCATACAAGCATTGAACAGAGTAGGAGCAAGAACACACCCCTGACGAACCCCAGAATCAACTGGGAAAAACGCAGAGGTCCTGCCTCCACTCTGAACAACACTCACAGTACCAGTGTACAGGCCGGCCATGATATCCAGCAACCTCGAGGGGATCCCGCGAACCCTCAGGATGTCCCACAGGGCAGCTCGATCAACTGAGTTGAACGCTTGGCGAAAATCGACAGAGGCTGCAAAGAAACTCTGCCGATATTCGCGTTTGCGCTCCATGAGAACCCTCAGTCCCAGGATGCAGTCGATGGTAGACTTCTTAGGTGTAAAACTAGACTTCCATTCGCTGGTAGGTGAGCAAATGATCACAGATCCTATTGAGGATGACCCTAGCAAGGACCTTACCCAGCACCAAGAGCAGTGTTATCCCCCTGTAGTTGCTGTAATCCAGGTGATCACCCTTGCCTTTCCAGATAGGAATGACAAGTCCCATTTTCCAGTCAGTAGGGATGATGCCAGGAGGACAGCCTTACCACCAGCCTGGAGAAGTTCACCCCGGATACCACAGATCCCTGCAGCCTTTCCTCCCCTCAGCTGTTTCACCACCTGTGCAATCTCAGTGAGATTGGGTGGTTCATAGCTAATTGGAGGATCAACCTCAAGGACCGTGGACCCAGAGATATCCATCTTACGGATGACACTGCAGTTATAACCCACTGGGCTGGCTACTTTGAGCTGATCCTCCGGCTAGACATCATCAGCAGTTAATAATTTTTTTTTGCAAAGTAACCAATAAATGCATGTGAGGTAAACCCCATTTTTGAAATTCGATCGTGTAATTGTATGCTCTAATTTGACCGAACACCGTTTTGAGTTCTTTCAATAAAATTAAGACTTTCTGATAAAACAATCTACTTACAAAAGTCAGAATATCCAGAGACGATGTAGCCAGTGGCATTGTTTTCAAGAATCTGCGGATTTCTGGCCATTGTGGATTGCACATCATTGTAATAAATAAATCTGGCCGACCGATAGTTTAGGATATTGCCATTGCATCGTGATATAAGTGTTGCAATGCTCTTGGACTACCTTGATATGATGGTGGTAATATTACTGCTTTACCTATTTTGAATTTGTCTGAACTATTGATATTTGAATTTTGAACATGATCAATGAGACCTTGCATATGTTCCGTTTTAAGTTTTGCTTGATTCGATTTAATAAAGAAGAGGCAATTAAATTTCGACTTTTAGATATGCATTAATAATGTAATGTTGCGTTAGACGTTGAGATGACAGAATTGAGTTAAATACATTGAAATGTATCGCTAATTTTGCCCCGAAATATTGTGTTGGTGTTGTTCGTTTTTCTGAATTCGTGTGTTTCATATTGTATGACCATCCTGTTTCGCCATCTGGGAAAAGCAAAGGAAAGAGTAATGGATTGGAATGTGGCGAATTATTAGACAGAAATGTCAATTCATGTTTTGCTTTTGGATAAACATGAATATCTACTCTGTTTTTGATATTTCCATCTTTCGAAACTATTATCCCAGATAATTTGTCACATGTTGGTTTATTATATATGCGAGCGTAATCTTTCTGATTCATATAGAAATCCAAGAAAACTCCTTTGCACATAGATTATTATTTTTTTTTTTTGCATTTCTTTCTCTCCAACGCTTTTGGGTCTCTTTTAGCCGCACTGCTCTTTCTTCTTTGCTTAGTCGTTGACATTTCATCTAGAACGTATTGTCCTTATACGCTTTATTTGAGGTGAGAGCACAGGATCTGTGTCTGCTAAAAGCCTTTACACTACTGAGAGTTTTACTGACTGTGGTCTTTTTTGAAAATGGTTGTAAGTAGGGTGTGTCTTGCAAGAATCTCATGTTCCACGTCCCCGCAAGATGGACCTAGGACAATCTCTTGGCACAATGTCTCATGTTTAATGTCCCCGTGAGACGAAAGAGATTGGCCACAGAGCAGCCAAGTGTCTTCCGTGAAGATCATGTCTTGTCTCCCTAGTCTCCCTCCCAAGATTTTTTTTTATCCCATCTTATCACTTCTGGCTCATCAGTTCTATATCAATGTCAATTATTACTGCCATTTCCTGTCCGTCATGTATAAAAGTCCTTTGTATCATGCAAACAATGTCTCATTGACAAAACAAGCATCCACACGACCTTCAGTATACGGGACTGGGTCCCAAACATTTATGTGTCTCTCTGGTGTTATTCTGTCTTCACAATATATACAGTGTATATAGTAATGAATGGCATGTATGGACCAGCGTCCCTGTCGGGATGGATCCCAGTCTTTTACCTGGCCAGGAAGCCATGGTAGTGAGTTGGCCAGAAAAAAAGTCTGACGTTCCTTGCCTTAACCAGGAGCTTGGCAAGAAATGCCACTGTGGATAAGCCGGCTTCCTGGCAGGGATGACTCAAGGAACCTAAGCCAACTGGGAGGTCAATATGATAGAGAATACGAGGGAGACGATACATCAAGAATATATATATATATATATATATATATATATATATATATATATATATATATATATATATATATATATATATATATATATATATATATATTGCATAGTTTACTGTCAAATAATGCAAAGAGTACGCAACACATGTTTTGCCCTAATTCTGGGCTCATCAGGTGTACACACTCACTGCACCCCCTCTCGGGGAATCGAACCTCGGACGTCAGCGGCGAAGACTCTTTACGTTGCGCCACGGCGTGTGGTTTGTTTATTTGACAGCATGTAGATCAGGGTAATTACATTCATGACATTCGTAGTCTGAATCACAAATATATATATATTTGTTAATCTTTGGTTACGGTGGTCTTGACTTAAAGGCAATTCCACAGATATGGACAAGCATACAAAACCTCCAAAATTTTCTTTGAATAAATATTCTTCCAGGGTCTTTGATCCTTTACTTACAAACAAAGCAAGCTAATGCTGATGCAGATAAAAGCATAGCAGCTGTCACTAATGCTGAAGCATAGTACTGTACAGTACTTATTTTGTCACTGGTTTTGTAGAATAGCCTGCTATTTTCTCCAGCATCTCACCAGCTGGAGTTTTTGTTTTCCTGTCCTCCTTTGACATTTGACTATAAGATCAGACTGTTGCTTACTAAGATCACATTTAGAGATTTAAAAACTAGTTTAGTTAAAGTTAATTTAAGCTTAGGGACTATTTCTGTCTCTATTACTTATTTGTTTATTTGTACTGTCTAAGTTTGTATGGCTTCATTTATTTGTTTGTTTGTTCATGTTCTGCTAAAATTAGCAAATAGCGGCACCCCTGGTGGCCTGCATCTCTGTGTCGTGTGTGTCCCTTGGACTGAAAAACTGTATTATATTGGCTGCTGGTGGCAAGGTGTTTGCATTACTGTTGCAGCATATTATGGTGTAATATTCCATTATTTTTTCTTGCCCACATGTACATTTGGATTCCTATTACCTTCCCTTGTTTTATTTTGGCCAATAAAAATTTAATAGCAAAAAAATTGGATTTGGTTTCCCAAAAACCATAATACTTAAATACAGTAATCCCTCCTCCATCGCGGGGGTTGCGTACCAAAGCCACCCGCGAAATAAGAAAATCCGCGAAGTAGAAACCATATGTTTATATGGTTATTTTTATATTGTCATGCTTGGGTCACAGATTTGCGCAGAAACACAGGAGGTTGTAGTGGGACAGGAACGTTATTCAAACACTGCAAACAAACATTTGTCTCTTTTTCAAAAGTTTAAACTGTGCTCCATGACAAGACAGAGATGACAGTTCCGTCTCACAATTAAAAGAATGCAAACATATTTTCCTCTTCAAAGGAGTGCGCGTCAGGAGCAGAGTCTGTCAGAAAGACAGAGGAAAGCAAACAAATCAATAGGGCTGTTTGCTTTTAAGTATGCGAAGCACCGCGGCACAAAGCTGTTGAAGGCGGCAGCTCACACCCCCTCCGTCAGGAGCAGGGAGAGAGAGAGAGAGAGAGAGAGAGAGAGACAGTTTGTTTTTCAAACAAAAATCAATACGTGCCCTTCGAGCTTTTAAGTATGCGAAGCACCGTACAGCATGTCGTTTCAGGAAGCAGCTGCACAAAAGATAGCAACGTGAAGATAATCTTTCAGCATTTTTAGACGAGCGTCCTTATCGTCTAGGTGTGCGAACAGCCCCCCTGCTCAATCCCCCTACGTCAGGATCAGAGAAAGTCAGCACAAGAGAGACAGAAAAGTAAGCCGGGTAGCTTCTCAGCCATCTGCCAATAGCGTCCCTTGTATGAAATCAACTGGGCAAACCAACTGAGGAAGCATGTACCAGAAATTAAAAGACCCATTGTCCGCAGAAATCCGCGAACCAGCAAAAAATCCGCGATATATATTTAAATATGCTTACATATAAAATCCGCGATGGAGTGAAGCCGCGAAAGGCGAAGCGCGATATAGCAAGGGATTACTGTAATGATTTAAAAATATGCCTCCAAAAAGAGTCAACAATTATAAATAGAAAATAATCACAGGTGTCTTTGTTTACTTTGCTGTTTGTAATTGCAATTATTTCTTCTGCTTCTTGTAAAACTGATTGAGAAACACTTTATATATCATGAATCTTCCTTTTTTCTGTCATTTTCTCCATTAGTAGATATATTGCAAGCATAATGCAGCTTTCCCCTACTAAAATTAAATCTCACTTCTTTTCCTACAAATACATCCACCAATCAACCCTCTTCTCATTATTGATTAACTTACATAATATTTAAATAGCAGAAACATCTCTCCAGTTGGGTGAAAAACCAAACATTCTACTTTACTCATTCAGCTAAATATATACTGTATATACTCACGTATAAGTCGGGTCTTGAAACTCAAAAAATCGATCACAAAAACAAACTCCGACTTATATGCCCGTTCAAAAATGTCTCCTCCAATCTCGCATCAGTTTCTCAGATGCATCAAATTTTGTTGCAGCAGCGCAGTTACCAATTTCTTTCACTACTTCAACAACGTTTAATTTTAAACCAGCTTCATATTTTCTTCTGATTGAACGATCCGTCGTAGATAAGGGATGCTCTCATGATTAAGGTGTATGAGGGTGTTGTGAAAGATGCCTGGTCACACTTACAGATAATCTAACTTAGACACCATTAAAATATCCGACTACGCCACCCAGTTTTATTAAGAGACTTGGAACTCTTGAAATTTACCAATAATAGCACACAGGTTTGTTTAAATTGGGTGGTGAGTAAACACACAATGAAAGACAACAATAATTTCAGGAAAAGCAAAACTAACTTCTATTACACAAGACAATAAAAAGTACATTAAAAAGATAAACGAACATAACAAAATCTAAAAATATCAGGAACAAATTTCCTTTTCTAAAAGGAGAACACACAGTCCACACTCTAAAAGTCTGTTAAAAACATGAATTGGAGGATACAACCTTTAGTGGTGTAGAGTCCAGTTTGCGCACTGTTAACCCAACAAGTAATCATCCAACTGTCTACCGATGCACTCTGTTACCCGGACACTTGTTTCCCAACAGAAGTTTTGTCAAAATCGTAGAATCCGTGTCAGCATCTCCTCATCATTCTTTTTTTTCTCTGGGCTCCTTGTGTTGTTGTGACCTAGGCACGCCTCACTTCTCGTCTGCCAGCTTTGCTCGGTTCTTTCATGCAGCTTCCCTCTCTCGCTGGATCCACAACTATCTTCTTGTGGAGCTGTCTCTTCCTCCCTCAGGCTAAGTGTTGCCGTCCGTGTGCCTCTCGTTGCACCAGCCATGTACCCCAGTCTGCCAGCGAGCCCCTGTACTCTCTGCGAGTATAAGAGGCTGCGTTCTCAGTGGACTGTCCCTCCTGTGTCTTCTCCTGCCCAGAAGTTTAAATTTCCTTCAGTCCCTGCCGTTGTCAGTCCTGGACAATCGGTTTAAACAATGGCACATGTAAAATTTCCTGGTTTTAACAATTAATGAATACACACGTTAACAAAATGTATTGTTACCAATCATTAATGAGTACAGATCTGCTGATTAGAAACCAATATTGTCAGACATGTTAATTTCCAAGTCAAAATAATACAAACATTTTCCAAGAAAGGAGTAGTTCTTTTATCACAATTTTGTATCGTTTGTATACTTAAGCAGTTAAAACTTCAAAGTGGTGATTCTTTTGCAAGACAGCAAATACCTATATCCTGTAGACAGCCATGACAATAATCAGTAACAGGATTACCAAGGAAATTTGCCTTTTAACTTCTCACCCCAGTCCCAACAATAGGTGCCTAATGGAACCACCCAGTTTATAAAAAAAATGTCCCCATCTGACAGTGTGAGATACAAAAAACACAAATCAGTGGAAACATTGCTTCAGAATAGTTCAGGGATTACGTTGTGGTCACGTAGATACAATAAAAACAAAAGGCAGTGTGCTCCGTGGTTACTCTCTCAGGTGAGCGTTAGCATATCATAATCTCTTGGACCAATAGTGTGAGCTTTCCGCATTCAACTTATATGACCAACATTTTAAAATTCCGGAAATTATACAGTAAAATCAAGTCCCGACTTATCCACGGGAGAACTTATCCGCGAGTATATACGGTATACATGAGCACCACAAATTATTCAGTTTTCACTAATACATATTCAATAATAAATATACAGTATCTATCTATCTATCTATCTATCTATCTATCTATCTATCTATCTATCTATCTATATAAAAGGCAGTGTACACAAAATTTGATAAAGTGAGTCCTGAGAAACTTATTTGCACACT
Organism: Erpetoichthys calabaricus; assembly: GCF_900747795.2. Classification (NCBI taxonomy): domain Eukaryota; kingdom Metazoa; phylum Chordata; class Cladistia; order Polypteriformes; family Polypteridae; genus Erpetoichthys; species Erpetoichthys calabaricus. The sequence goes on from NC_041400.2 coordinate 63,985,677, forward strand.
TACACAACAATAAGACAGTCCTACAAATAAGAACACACAAGAACTCTCAGCCACCCTGTGATGGACTAGCGCCCTGTCCAGGGTTTGTTCCTGCCTTGTATCCTATGCTAGTTGGAATAGGCAACAGCAGACCCCTGTAAGCGGGTTAGAAAATGACTGAAAAAATTAACTTTCAGAATTTCTGTACCGTTTTTTTTATATAAAATGTCATTTACTCAATGTTGCAAGCCTGTGTCTTGGCTTGGGTGAGTTGAGGACATACATACAAAACAGCAACTGGCCCTCGTGATGTGAACTAAATAATTGTAGTACAGTTGAACAAGCTCCTGAGATATGGATTCAATCAGTAAATAAATGCTCTTAAGAAGTCTTGTTTTAGATATTCTGGCATTGACTCTTGCTCCTTTTGTATTGTTTTTTTGTCCTGGTGTTTTGGTTCTATTTATACAATTTTGCTGAATGACTGCTTGTAATTTTTTCCTCATAATTATTACAGTTAAGCTCTCTGGTTTAGAAAAACACATTTCAGTGCTCAGAAAAGTTTACTTTTAGTTTTCAATTTTATTCCTATAGTTTTCAAGAAAGAAACCCGTTGTGCTATGTCTGAAAAATATTATCTCATTGTTAACTACTTTTAACACTTAAGCAGTGCAGTCAAACACATAATGGCAGTAGTCAAAATGGGGCACTAGGTTTAGGATAAAGATGGACGGTTTACATCTGAGATGCTGTTTCACATTTTTATAAATGTATACAAGGTAGCAACAACATGATATCATTAAATAGAACAGTCCATGGAAACTTGTAAACAAAGAAATGGCAATTAAAAAGGGAAAATGTTCAATTACCATTTGCTAAGAGTTGCAGTATGGGATTTTGGAGCAGTAGGAAGACCACAGCCAGTAGGTCTCATCTGTCTAAAGGAAGGTTTATATTCCAAAACTGAAAGGACACAGACAGTTGTGGATGCAGTCATAGACAGAGGATGGGTACTGTGTTCTCTTAATAGTACAGTCATGTGTATGCAGCACTGCGACAATACAGAATTTTTCCAAGGATGCGCAGAGGCCTTTTCTCAACTTGTGTTTCTGAATGGATGAGTAGTAATTTTCTCAAACTAAATAAAGAGAAAACAGAAATTTTAGTGATTGGCAATAATGGATATAATGAGGTTATTAGAAATAAACTTGATGCATTACAATTAAAAGTCAAGACTGAGGTAAAGAATTTAGGGGTAACTATTGACTCTGACCTGAATTTTAAATCACATATTAATCAGATTACTAGGACAGCATTTTTTCACTTAAGAATTTGTTTTCAGTCGTCTAGATTACTGTAACGCACTCCTCTCAGGACTACCAAAAAAAGACATCAATCGATTGCAACTAGTACAGAATGCAGCTGCTAGAATCTTAACTAGGAAAAGAAAATCCGAGCACATCACCCCAGTTTTGATGTCACTACACTGGTTACCTGTGTCATTTAGAATTGACTTTAAAATACTGCTTATGGTTTAAAAGCCTTAAATAATCTCGCTCCATTTTATATTTCGGAATGTCTTACACCTTACACTCCAAATTGTAACCTTAGAGATCCAAATGACTGTCTACTTAGAATTCCAAGAGCTAAACTTAAAAGAAGTGGTGAGGCGGCCTTCTGCTGTTATGCACCTAAAATCTGGAATAGCTTGCCAATAGGAATTCGCCAGGCTAATATAGTGGAACACTTTAGAACACTGCTGAAAACACATTACTTTAACATGGTTTTCTCATAGGTTCATCTTAGTTTAATCCTGATGCTCTGTATATTCAGTTAATTATCATTATTTTTCATGTTGGCTCTAAAATCCATACTAACCCCTACTTTCTCTTCTGTTCTTTTTCCGGTTTTCTGTGGTGGCATTCTGTGCCACCAACACCTAATCAAAGCACCATGATGTCCCTACATTGATGGATTAAAGGCCAGAAGTCCACATGACCATCATCATCACATTCTTTCATGAAAACCTTGAATACAATGAGGACTGATTGAAATCATTTATGTTAGGTAGAATGTCTAGAGGGGGCTGGACGGTCTCGTGGCCTGGAACCCCTGCAGACTTTAATTTTTTCTCCAGCCTTCTGGAGATTTTTATTTTTTTTTTGTTTTTTCTGTCCTCCCTGGCCATTGGACCTTACTTTTATTCTATGTTAATTAATGTTCCCTAATTTTAATTCTTATTTATTTTGTCTTTTTTCTCTTTCTTCATCACGTAAAGCACTTTGAGCTACATTGTTTGTATGAAAATGTGCTATATAAATAAATGTTGTTGTTGTGATATATTGGATGTTTGACCTTTCTTGCTCTGATTTTGACCTGTTTTTGGTTTTCATATTTTGACTTTGTTCATCTTGGATTGCCTTTGTTGACTCGTTTTTGCCTTTATGCACTACATGGTGCTTCATATTATTACAGAGCATTTTTGTAAATAGTAAAACTTTAATTTTATAAGGATCCTGTGTCCTTACTACTAGCTGGGACTTGATGGTAATATCCATCAAAGTCCAACTGTCAAATATGATTTTTAGAAGTTTTTGAGACTTTGCACTTGGGAACTCTTGAGCTCTTAACAACTCTTGTTGAAGTTTGTGCCACATGGACCCTTATGCACCCTCACAGTCATGTGGGCATTACAAGTATAATGGTCCTTAACATGTGTGTATGTGGTTTAGGAAGACTTGGAACAAACATCTTTATAAAAAAGAGAATATTGATGATTTATGTCATCAAAGACAAATGAACTGAGGTTAGTGTGGGTTTTGCATTTTCTTTGGTTTAAGACTCTAGCAGAATCATGTGAGCTGGTGTAACCAGTTGATACTTTCACAGACCGACGATTAAAAAGGTAATACCTGTAGTCCAATTTATCAGAGATTAAATCAAAGCATAGCACTTCAGTATCTGCAGAGATGGGGAGGTAGATGTGAGGTGTCTGTGAAGCATGGCACATACCTGCTTACAGATCAAGACAAGATCATTTTTATGAGCCAGAGTTAAATGGGAAAGAGTCTATTTTCTAAAATTATTCAAGTGATCTTGGGAGAAGTAATTCAGTTATTTTTGTGCTATGAATTAGAATAAATTTGCAGACAACCAGGCACTGAGGCTATTAAGACAGGAGTTGAACCTTTCTATAGCAAATGTACCTCCCGGGGAAATTTACAAGTTGAGCTGAGTGTCATCAGAAAAGGAGGGTAATTTTGACATCATGAAAATATTAGACAGGAAGTTGAACAAGGACAGAGCCTTGCATGGCACAACAGGAACAAGTCTGCTGGGAATGTGATTCACCACTGAAGACAACAGAATGCGACAACATCCATGGGTAATAGGTTCTTTCCTGGTCAGTGTGATCATTTACTGAGATTTCTTTCTTTCTTTATTTTCTTTATGTCTTTCTCATCAGAAGTGCTAGCCAATGTGTACAGTTCTGCACTTTATGTAAAGTGTGGCAATTCCACATATGACAAGTGAATCAAACCCACTTATGTGTGGGTGAATATACTATAAGAGAAACTGGTATTATGTCAAAGGTTGATAATTATTTTGCTTAGTCCTTTCAAAATGAAATTGGTTAGAAATGTTGCTTAACAATTATGTACATTGATTAATAAACCAAAGCGGAAGTGTAAACTAGCCCAATGAATGTATGCTTGACTGTAGAGCATCATTAACATGACATGTTTCTTGGTGGACTGGTGTAATGGGGAATAAAAATTATACTCAGGAATGAAAAAATATTAACTGAGTGAAAGACTGTACAAATGGCATTTGTTTTCTGGAACTTGCATTATTAATGTTCTTTTACCATTGTTTCACTTTGTTGCTGTGTATTTGTAACATCTGGCATTTTGTGATAAATGTCTGTATAATTTATTTAAAGTACAACTTTCAACTGGTTCCTTAAAAGAAAGGAGCAGCTTTCTTGCAGTAAATTTATAGATACATTGAGTAAGTTGAATGTAATTGTGGAAAACCATTTAGATCAGTTAACATCACAATATAATGTGACCTTGAGAGATGCTCTGGATGCAATGGCTCCCCTTAAAGCGAAAGTGATCAAAGCACATTGAAACTCTCCCTGGGTTAATGAAAACACTTGAGCTTTTAAATTAGAGTGTTGAAAACTAGAGCACAGATGGAGAGCAACAAAGCTGCAGAATTTTCCAATTGCATGGACAGAGAGTGTTAAAAAATATAAAAAGCTCTCTTTAAAGCTCACTCAGACTATTATTCTACAATAACAGATAGCAATAATAAAAATCATTATACTGTTTAGAACAGTGGTTAAATTAATAAATGGGAATTCAGATCTACAGTGCAAAATACCAACAGATATTAGCGGTATGGACTTAATGAACTTCGTTAATGAGAAAACAAAAAAATATAAGATCCCAGATCTCAGCATCACTGTGCAAATCACATACTAGCTTGGCAGACCATGTCTCAAATTGCATTCAACACTTTAGAAATTTTAATTCTGTAACTGAGCAGGAAGTCTTGACTTTAATTTCTAAAATGAAACCTACTACTTGTTCCCTAGACCCAGTGCCAACAAAGCTAGTAAAAAGTGTAATGGATGTTCTAGAAGCACCTATTCTTAGCATTATCAATAGTTAATTGTTGCATGGCACAGTACCTGATGCACTAAAAGAGTCAGTCATTAAACCATTACTTAAAAAGTCAGACCTAGACCCACACATTCTTAATAACTATAGACACATTTCAAATCTACCGTTTCTCTCTAAAATACTAGAAAAAGTAGTCACCAATCAGCTTCAGTCACACCTTGTGCATCACAATTTATTTGAGAAATTCCAGTCTGGTTTCCACACTGGTCATAGTACAGAAATGGCACTAACGCGTGTTGTAAATGATATTCTGATATCCTCTGATGAAGGAAACTCCACTGTAATTATGTTGTTAGACTTAAGCACAGTGTTTAACATCATTGACCATTCTATTTTACTGCACAGGCTAGAAAATGACGTTGGACTCATAGGCACTGTGCTCGCCTGGTTTAGTTCTTATTTATCAAATCGATTCCATTACGTACACAAATGTGCTGACAGTACTACATCATTATACACAGAACTGAGATATAGTGTCCCACAGGGCTCAGTACTGGGACCTTTACATGCTTCCACTGGGATCTGTCATTAGAAGACATCATGTTAATTTTCACTTGTATGCAGATGTCACCCAGTTATACTTTTCTTTCAGATCAAATGAAGTTTCTCCAGTGTTGTCTTTAATTAGTTGTGGTAGTGAATTAAAGGAGTGGATGGATGAGAACTACTTATCTGTAAACACCGATAAAACAGAGATGTTAATTATTGGAAGTAATGATGCTGACCACAACAATATTTTGTCAACATTTAACTCAGTTGGAATCACCATTAATTTTACTGAATCAGCCCCAAATCTAGAAATTATCTTTGACTCTAGCATTTCATTTAAAGTGCACATTACAAGGATGTCCAAATCATGTTCCTTCAATCTTAAAAATGTTGGGAAATTAAGGCATTTTCTAAATAAACAGGATTCTAAGAAGTTAATTCATGTATTTATATCTAGTAGGATTGACTACCGCAATACTATGTTTACTGGATGTTCAAATTGTTCTTTATACAGCTTCCAGTTAATCCAAAATGCTGCTGCAAGAATTATTACAAAGACAAGAAAATACAAACACATAACTCCAGTTCTTAAATCCTTACATTGGCTACCAGTTAAGTTTAGGGCAGATTTCAAAATCCCCCTTTTAACATATAAAGCAGTAAATGGCCAAGGTCCGAATTACTTGTCTGAACTTATCATGACTTACAAACCAGTGTGCATATTAAGATCTCAAGATGCCGGTCTGCTTATGATTCCAAGGATTAATAAAATAACAGTGGGAGGTTGAGCTTTTAGTTGCAAGGCCCCTAAACTGTGGAATGGTCTGCCTGCTACTATAAGAGATGCCCCTTTGGTCTCAGTTTTCAAATCCCAGCTGAAGATTCACTACTTCAGCTTAGCATATCCTGCCTAAAGCTGCTGATTAACTGTGCATACTGCATCTCTGTTGTTGGTCATTAACACTAAAACATAAGAAATATAATAGTTATGATTTGTTACTAACCATCACCTATTCTGTTTCTCTTCTTTGTACTCAAATGTGGCACTTGGTGCCACTGCCCACCTGCCAAGTTGTTTTGCCTGCCTAAGGCAAAGTCATCCCTGAAAGTGGAAGTTCAAGATCGACATTATATTTTCTTCAGCAAAGAAGAAGCTGAAAAAGAACTAAAGAAGCTGTTTCCGACACTTTTTTGAAAGTTAATAAAGAGCCGTATTCTATCAAGGCACGGGAAGGACCTATGATCTGATCTCTGGATCCATGTTTAAAGAGACTGGTATTATAATTATACATCCCTTATTTTCTTTTTTTTTTTTTTTTATCTGGACTTTATATGTTATATGTTTATGTTTTAATCAGAGTCATACAGTTATAGAGTGTGAAAATGTGGAAGTGATTAAAGTAGGATTCGTTTTATTTTTTTTTTATTTTTTTTTATTTTTTTTATTTTAGTATACCTTAAAGTAGACTGTTTAACTTCATACCCTTGGTTTATTGCTTGTTCTACTATTTATACAATTACCATTATACTATTACAGTAGGAATTACCAGGTTTATCCTAGACTAGTTTTTAAAATCTTTTTTTTTTTTTTTTTTTTTAACCTTAATATCTTAACTTAAAAGCGCTGAAGATTATTTCAAGCTTAAATATTGTTAATGAGAACATTTTCGGCAGATAGTATTAAGAATTTAACTGCAAAAGATATCTCTGTTTTAATTCTGTAACGCTGCTGCAGGGTGGGGTTTGTTTTGTTTTGGACGTGCTCTGTCTCTTCGTATGTCAGAGGACTGGAACATCGCGAAGTGGGATCTAGCCTCATGTGGGGAGGCAAAATGGGGGGGTGGGGGGATAAAGGGGGGAGAGAAGGAGAGCAGGTTATATCTAATCTATTCTTGTAATTCTTATAATTATAAATATCAATGCAACAATAGGCTAAAATGCAATAACTCATGGGGAATCTTGAAACTAAGATTAAAGCTGCCATATTACCAATTAAAACTATAAATGACATTAAAAACTCAGAATCAATGTCTCCATGATGGGACAGTTAACTTTGTGAGCTGGAATGTTAAAGGCCTGAATCACGAATTAAAAGAGAAAGAAAGTACGCTCTCACCTAACAGGCTTAAACGCTAAAATAGTATTTCTACAGGAGACCCACTTACTAACCAAGGATCAGTTCAGATTACAAAAAGACTGGAATGGCCAAATGTTCCATTCTAGCTTTATAAAGAAAACTAGAGGGGTGGGAATTCTCATACATAGAACAGTTCCATTTGTAGCATCAGAGGTAGTGTCGGACCCTGAAGGGAGATATGTGATGGTCATGGGCAACTTATATAACAGTAAAATGATTTTGATAAATGTTTATGCACCCAATGTTGATGATAAGGAATTCATGCAAAATCTATTTGCATCCATTCCCAATGTGAACACTCATAAAATTATAATGGCTGGGGACTTAAATTGTGTTTTAAATCCACTCTTAGATAGGACTCCTGTGACAGGGGGGACGACATCTAATACTGCAAAGATAATTACACAGTTTTTAAATGATCACAACTTATCAGACCCCTGGAGGTTTCTTAACCCAAACTCAAGAACATATTCGTTCTACTCACCAGTGCATTATAGCTACTCAAGAATTGATTATTTTTTTTATAGATAATAATTTCCTGCCTACAATTAAATCATGCAAATATGACACAATTGTTATCTCTGACCATGCCCCTCTAGTCTTGAAGCTAAAATCATTAAGCCCCTCACACTCACCTCGCAGATGGCGTCTTAACCCTCTTTTATTGGCAGACGAGAACTGCACAGAATTTATATCCAAACAAATCAGCTTCTTCCTAGAGACAAACACCTCCACAGAGGTTTCTGCAGGAACACTCTGGGAAACTCTAAAGGCCTTCTTAAGAGGCCAGATTATTTCATATCTTTCCCATAGAAATAAATTAGAAACCAAGAAAGTGTCAGAGCTAAGAAATGAAATTACTAGAATAGATGAAGAACAAGCCAGGCGTCCAAGTGAAGCTCTTCACAGGAAAAGGCAGGCCCTGCATACAGAACTTAACATCTTAACAACTAAAGAAACTGAACAACTTATTTATAAGTCTAGACAGCGTTACTATGAACACGGAGAAAAAGCTAATAAGCTTTTAGCTCAACAAATTCATAAACAAGAAGTTCACAATGCAATACCAGTAATCACCAACAAGAATGGAGAAGAAATCATCGACCATAATAAAATAATGCACACATTTAGAGATTACTATAAGTCTTTATATTCCACTGAGCCCAAAGAAGACAACACGCAATCTAATGCATTTCTGGATAATTCACAAATACCACAAATAGATGCTTTAAGTGCTGAGGAACTGGATAAACCTCTAACGCTAACAGAATTACTAGACGCTATAAAGTCACTACAAAGCGGGAAATCATCAGGCCCTGATGGTTACCCCGTAGAGTTTTATAAGAAATTCTCCATTCAGCTAGCTCCACTCTTATTGGCAACATTTACAGAAGCTAAAGACCACCAAATACTACCTCAAACATTTCGACAAGCATTAATCACCGTCTTTCCTAAACAAAATAAGGACTTGTTACAATGTGCATCATATAGACCAATTTCATTCCTGAATAATGATGTTAAGATACTCTCAAAAATCCTAGCTAGAAGGATGGAGAAAGTGCTGCCCTCGGTAATATCACAAGATCAAACTGGATTTATTAAAGGCCGACATCTATCTTCAAATCTCCGACGCTTGTTTAATGTTATATATTCACCGGCAAAATCAAACACCCCAGAGATATTACTATCATTAGACGCAGAAAAGGCATTTGACATGATCGAATGGAATTACCTTTTCACTGCATTGGAGAAATTTGGGTTTGGCCCGAATATTTGTGCTTGGATCAAACTACTGTATACCAGTCCAGAAGCTTCAGTTTGTATTAATAACATTTGCTCAGACTACTTTAAACTAGAACGTGGTACCAGACAAGGATGTCCCTTGTCGCCACTGTTGTTTGCAATCGCTATTGAACCACTGGCGGTTCACTGCCGAAATTCTTATCAGATAAAGGGGATTGTCAGAGAAGGACTGGAACAGAAAATTTCTCTATATGCAGATGATATGGTCTTATATATATCGGACCCAGAAAACACTGTCCCTGTTGTTTTAACAGCACTAACAGAATTTCAAAAGATATCTGGTCTTAGAATTAATCTGAATAAAAGTATACTCTTTCCAGTGAATTCACAAGCATATAATATTAGATTAGACACCCTACCTTTTACCATAGCAGATCAATTTAAATACCTAGGGGTAAATATCACAAGTAAACATAAAGCTCTTTATCAACAAAATTTTGGCGTCTGTATGGAAAAAATTAAGCAAGACTTGCATAGATGGTCAACTCTTCATCTCACTCTAGCCGGAAGAATTAACATTGTTAAGATGAATATCCTTCCTAAACTTCTCTTTTTATTTCAAAACATATCAATATATATCAATAAATCGTTTTTTAAACAGTTAGATTCAATAATAACCTCATTCATGTGGAACTCAAAACACCCACGTATCCGAAGAGCGACCCTACAAAGACCTCAGGCAGAAGGTGGCATGGCTTTACCTAATTTTCAGTTTTATTACTGGGCAGCAAACATACAAGCCATAAAAACCTGGACACAAATAAATGAACATACACAGGCTTGGTCCGCAATAGAAGTAAAATCCTGTAGTACTTCTTTATATTCCCTGCTCTGCTCTCCAATAAATGAAAGTTATCGCAAATATACTAATAACCCAATTGTGCTTTACTCACTCAGAATATGGAACCAAATTAGGAAGCATTTTAAGATGGAAAATCTTTTATCAGTGGCACCTCTGCAAGGGAACCACCTCTTTCAACCTTCGCAAGTATATCCAGTTTTTAATACCTGGAAAAGTTTTGGGATTAAAATGCTCAGAGATCTTTATATAGACAACATATTTACATCTTTTGAACAATTACGTTCAAAATTTAACCTCCCAGCTACACATTTCTTTTACTATCTTCAAATTAGAAATTTTGTTAAACAGAAATTGCCCGATTTCCCCCACCTTGCACCCTCCACAATGCTGGAAAAAATACTGCTCAATTCCGAGGAAACAAACACTATTTCCGCAATATATAAAATCTTATTAGAGTCCCTACCTTTCAAAGATCCAAGAGGACATTGGGAAGAAGATCTCTTAATCAATATATCAGAAAAGGAGTGGAAGGTAGCAAAGCAGAGAATTCACTCGAGTTCTATATGCGCAAAGCATAGAATTATTCAACTAAAAATTATATATCGTGCTCATCTGTCTCGCTTAAAACTGTCCAAAATGTTTCCAGGCCAGGATCCAACCTGCGAGCGCTGCAACCAAGCTCCTGTCTCACTGGGTCACATGTTCTGGGCCTGCACCAAACTAACATCATTTTGGACAAAAATTTTTAAGTGCCTCTCAGACAGCCTTAGTATCACAATCCCTCCTAACCCACTAACAGCTGTGTTTGGTGTCCTTCCAGATGGACTGGAATTGGAGAAGGACAAGCAAACGGTGATTGCATTCACTACACTCTTGGCACGCAGACTTATTTTGTTAAATTGGAAGAATCCTATTTCTCCTCTTATAAGTCAGTGGGAAACCGATGTTTTATATTATTTGAAATTGGAAAAAATCAAATTTTCAGTTAGAGGATCTGTACAAAATTTTTTGAAAACATGGCAGGATTTAATCGATATTATTTTAGAATAAGAGAATTAACTATTATTGCATTTAACTCCCTTCTCCATCTCTTATTTATATAGATATTTACTTCTCCCCTTCTTTTGTCTAATGTTGCCTTATTAAAAAGCTTAAAGCAATTTTCCTTTAGCTAAGCTCTCCTTCTCAGGGGTGGGGTTTGATTTGTCTTCAAATTTGTTGGGTTATAAATTGATCTGTTTGTATGGAATGATTACAATGAAAATTAATAAAATAAAAATATTAAAAAAAAAAAAAAGAAATGGGGCTAATGTTTTTAAGGACATCTGCTTCCAAAAGACTTTTCTATGTGAGAGATCAAGTAGGGACATTTGATTTTGTAGTGTGGTAAAACAATTTTCTATAAACAAAAATGCAAATAATAGGGAAACATCATGCTATGTTAGTTTTTATTGTCATATGCATAATAGTTCATGTCTCCTTACAAATGCTGAGAAAAACAAATATTTAGTCATTATAATCATTAACAGACATTTTATCAAACCTTCAGTGATATGCAACATTTCAAATAATGTGTAATGTAAAGAGACAAAAGGTTCTGCATTTTATCTTTCAGTTAAAATGTCAAATTAATACTTTGCTACATTAAGCAATTTCTCAGAAACCTTACTTTTTAAGAGAGTAGAAGCATTTCCAATATAATTTTTTTCCAATATAATTTATGTAATTAATTTAGAAGACATTATCTAGCAATTTTCTTGCCCTGCCAGGATCACCTTTTAGGAAATGTTTATCATTTAGTTGTGTAACACAGTGGTGCAGAAGTCAGCTCTGCAGCCACATAGCTCCAGGACAGTAGCTTTGAATTACGGAAGTGTCATTGTCCATATAGAGTGTGTATGTTATTACTTTGTGGGTGTGGGGGTTTTGTTTTTCTGGGTACTCCTGTTTTCCTCACCTATCCCCAATATATTTGCATTGGCTTAATTGGTCACTCTAAAGTGGCTCCATGAGTGACTGTGATTGTGCCCTATGATCAATTCATAGCTCATCTAGGGATGACTGCTATCTTGTATCCAGTTCTGTCAGTGTTATAATCTGGCTTTCTGCAATCCCAAATTTGGATTATGCTGGCTAGACAACAAACATAAACATAGATATACATTTTAAAATAATCACTTACTTGCTTCTCCACGTATTCTGGATAGAATCATGAAAAGCTGAATTCTGTGTGAGAGCAACAGGCGTGAAGCAGCCTTGACAATGTACTGCAGCACTGATTTACACATACTGAATATTTATACTGAGCCAATTTAGAATCTTCAGAATTTTCAAACCCTAGACTTAAAGCAGGCCACCAAATAGTCAAGTTCAAGTTCAAATGTATTATGATGTGTACATTGCACAAAAAATGTTGTATGTCTCTTACAGATTAATGACAGTACTATGAGAGAAACAGCAATGAATACAACACTGACAGTGCATACATCAGACAATAACTACAGCATCAGAGAATATGCAGCGTACAAGAAACACTCATGCATGCATAAGTATGAATGGCTACTGAGTAACACTATGACCAGCACATAAGAGCTGTCCCTGAACCTAGAAGAGTGAGAACTGATGGTCCTGTACCATTAGCCATAATATGGGAGACAGCGAGAAAAAATGACTGTTCAGGATACCTGAGGTGTTTAATAATATGGTCTACATTTATATATGTCTTAAACATTACAAAGCTGTGCTTCCGTACTGTCTTGAGCTGCCTTTATCACCTCCTATAGAGATTTGTGGTCCAGTGCTGAGCAGGTGTCATTCCAGCATGATATACAGCTAGTACGGATGGCTGATGGAGGCATTTGCCTCCAATTGAAGTAAAAAAGCTGTTAAGTGTTAAAACCATCTACTGCATCACAGTACCACTCCCATTGCATATTTACATCAAATGCATGTAAATAAAATGTTTTATGGAAATTAAAAAATGTCTACTGAACAAATATCTATTTAAATTATAGCTTTGCTTTTCTGTAATATTAAACTTCAATCTGCAAAAACTGCTAAGTACATTTCTTAGAAAAGTGGTGTAGACATTACAGAGTGGCTCAACAATGCCACCTACTGTAACATGAAGAGTCAATGGTGAGGAACTCAGCAGAGAACTGGTTCGTTATTTCATTCTTCCGGTAAAATATTTACAGGACAATAGCAAAACTGTTGAAATGGCATGGCCTTATATTAATAATTCAGAGGAAGTCAACAGGGATCCCTGTTCTGTTATGCACATATGTGAGTTCCTTTATTTTCTTTAACTTGCCATGCTTGCAAGTTCAATTCAAATTATTTTTTTAGGTGTTTACACTGACACCCCCCTACCAAAACTGTGGTTAATAGTAAGGCTCAAAAGTAGCAGTGCTTTAAGAACAAGCATTTAATAAAATATTATTTTACATAACCTGTTTTTGTATTTAGTAAAATTTTATAAGGCAATATAAAGCTATTGTACTTATTTCTTTATTCCTAGGAGTAAAATTGTGAAAGAATGAGTTTAGTAAGAACTGGGACACAACAACATCCAACATGCAACAGTGCTTTCTGATATTAAAACTTTAATGCTGCAGATTTTTAAGTACCTTTAAAGAACACACGTAAAACATGAGGGACTCATGGACAGTATTGTGCACAATGATTCAACTGCTGTTAGGTCAGGACATTAATATGTACTGTGCAGTAAATGTACTGTATATAAAGGTCAAGTCCAAATATAAAACGGCATGATGATACTTGTGACCTGCAGGTGTCCAGTGCTCTGCTAACTATGACTACTTAGTTAATTGAATCAGAACTAGATCCAAATCATTAGTGAGTTAAAAATGTATTTTATTTTGGATAAAACAAAAATGTTATTGTCTGCTTGTAAATATTCAGTGTTCAAACTGTATAGCATTAGATAGACTTGAACTGTACACTATATATGTTGTTTAGTGCTGCCAAGTACTAACAATACAGACTGACAATAGACAAGCCAAGAGCCTGCTAACAGCAATTCACAGAGTCAGGAATACACACTGGCAAAAAGAGAGCTTATCTGCTGGCTCGTGTGAGCAGTCTGGGTCCACAAGATGGCATTAAACCCTTTAAATGCAGAAGTGAAATCATGGGGAGCATGAAAGAGAAACAGACAGATAGAGAGTTAGAGAGAGACTTTGGCAGACTGAAATGTAGCCTGCACTATTCCATAAGCCAATAAAAAGCCGGCAAGATCCAAATAGAAGAAATAGGATTATGCTGAATGTAAAAGAAGGCAGCAGACAACACTGAACCAGTATTGGAGTCTGGATTGTTAAGAACATCTAGGAGCTCAACTGTGTAGTTACTTCTGAGTTTGTAGACTAGCAGGTCTAGAATTCAGAAGTAATCTCAAAAGCTCAAATTCCTTGACTTAAAAGGATTCTCTCTGTCGCTACCAAACAAGTCCATGTCTCAAGGTGAGGTGGGAAAAACTCACTGCCAGGGAAGTAGACATATCCAAAAAAAAGTTAAAAAAAAAAGAGAGAAAGAGAGAGGTAAAGAGTGAAAGCAAGTGAGAACTTTGCTGTGAAAGCAGTTGGGGAAACGACCTTAACAGAAAGGAAGGGCAACATCTTTTTAGTTAAATTCAGTAGGGCAAAAATACTTTCGCTCTATGATTTGTTTCGGCAATGTTTTGAGTTTTGTTTGTTGTTCAATCTTACCTTTGTTTGTTACTTAATTAAATAATGATTCTTGATAATTCCTGAGGATTTTTCCATGAAAAACGCTTATGAAATCAAGGCTTAGATGAATAAATTGAGTCAAGACAGGCTCAAGTAATCCACAATTATGTATACACTATTTGAACAGCCTTGAGAAACAGTCATTTAGAACATTTATTATCCAAAAAAAAAAATTGTTCTGTAATAACTCAAAAAGGAAATGTGTCCTTTATTATTAAGAAAGAAAGAGTGGCAATCTATAGTAATGTATTACTGTTCTAAAATTTGTGGATTGCATAATTAAATGTTAATAGCATTATTCAAATTAAAAAAAGTTTCCTTTGAATAGTTCAGTTTGATTGTTAATGTTTTAGTCTGTGAATGTCATATTTCAGATAGTTGAAACAATTACAAATTCATTAGCAATGTGAAATGAATTTGGCAGCAAGCGATATTTATATACAAGAACACACTTCAAAATTATTAGATTATACATTTATATGCAAACATACTGCACATTTAGTAACCAAAAAGAACCCTGCAGCTTCTGCCATTGTTGAAGTGCCCCAATGTCACTCTTGCTGAAGGAGTCTGCCCTCATCATTATGTCTGATTGCACAATACGACTGGACAACATCATTTAAAAGGACTTACCTGTGCTCTGATGCTACAGAAGTATTTGTATTTTACATAGCTTGTAATGAGCATGCTGGTGCAGTTATTCACACATGACTGCAGTCGGTTGTGCCTATGGCATTTTAGGATCCTAGTAACATTATCCAGGGTCACTGATACAGCTTTATGGGTTCAACTAATTGCACATAAAGTTGTTTTTTGTAAATCTACAGTCGTCTGGTAATGCAAAAGGGTATGTGTTGTCCTTTAACAATTTTTATTACAAACAATCCGAGTTTCCTTATTCATCAGATTTCACTGGTCTACAAAAAAATATTCTTTGTTTGCTTTTGGGAACTTCAGAGCATCTCTTTATCAAGTTTTTTACACTGATTTCATATATGAAATCGAAATTAAGGTAGCATGTCAGGTTTTTGAAATACACATCATTGACGTTTTGGCACTTTTGAATATCAATATAATATATCAACACAATATCTGGAGTTTGGACTATGTTCCACCAAAATTGTTTTGATGTGTTTATTCTGAAAACAAACCAGAAGACGATACCAGAGACACGTTAAAGCATATTTATGTCAATTTACCTCAATATAAAAGTGAGGTCAGTGTGCCCAAAAATGTTGGAGGCACTCGCTTTTGCGCTTGTACTGCACATCCGTCTCTCTTTGCAAGACCAACAGTAGTCACCCATCATGCTCGGAGTGAATTTTCTCCAATATCAGTTTTCCATCACCTACATATCTTGATGAAATCTTTCCCTATACTCATCGCTGACATCACCCAGATTTGGTGGAAAAAGTCGAGATGAGAATGTAAAAAATGTAAAAAATGCATCTTCAGTGACATCCTGGCTCCCGTAAGCTAATATACTTTCAGCATATTCTCCACAAGCTCGGTATAATTCTCTGCTCTGTGACTGTCAAGAAAATTCTGGAAAACCTGTACGAATGAGAGTGTTGATTCAGTTGGCTTCAATTTCCTTTTGAACTTATTGTCAAGCATCAGTTCATGTATTTCAGGGCCAACAAAAACACCTTCCTTAATTTTGACTTCACTTTTCTCGAGACCAAACTTATTTCTTAAATGCTGAAATGCATTGCCTTTACTGTCCAGTCACCCTAGTTGTCCAAGACCCGGAACATCATAACTAAAAAATGGGACGTGCTGGACAAAAACGGTTTTCAGATTTGGAGTCAGCAAGTGAAATTTGTTAAAGTACAGATGAAAGAATCCCAGTAGCAAAATGCTTGTTGACCAGTGTTTTCATGGACCAGGCACACCATGGATGATCCTATAAGGCTGTTGAAAGCAACCTTATTTCTTATGTATTAAATGTCTGTATGAAAATCATTAGTTTGAGTACCACACCCTACATAACAATTTTTATAACGAGCATTTCTATTTTACTGGGAGATTCTCAATTACAAAACATTTTGCTTTTTTCATTTCTTGCTAGTGAAAAAAAAAAGACTATTTTAAAAATAATAAAGAGGTTAAATGAAATTAATTATTAAGGTGTGCATTTGAATAGTTAATATGTATGTTATTCGTTATTAATGCAGAATATACAGTATATATAAATATTGTTATGATATGTATCAAAAATGACAAAGACCTTTTTTTTAATTATTATTTGTGCCGGTGGTTTAAAAGCTGTATATAATATGCAAGCAGTCATGTTAATGAGATTTTAAAGAAAGAAATGCGCCATAGCTGATCCTAGACGATTCAAGTTTGGCATTTATTATTGTGGGTGGCTCTGTAGTGCAGTGGTACTGGTACGCCTCGCAGTAAGGAGACCAAATTTCGTATCTTGCCTGTGTAGTTTGCATGTTTTCCAGGTGTCTATATGAGTTTCTTCTGAGTTCTCCAGTTTCCTCCAACTGTCCAAAGAAATGCAAGTTAGGTGTACTGGTGGGGCTAAATTGGCCTGTGTGTGTGTTTGGTGGGGGCTTCACCCTGCGATAGACTGACAGGTGTAACAGATAGAGGCACTGTCGACCCCTTGAACCCTCAGCCCCCACACCAGATAAAAGTCCAAATATAATATTTATTAGGACAATAATGTGCACAAAGCACCCTCCACTCCACTATACTTATAAACAATAACAAATCACTAATCAATACAATCCTCCACTCCCAGACGCGTTGCCACCCTTCAACCCAGCTCAGCTCACCGTCTGGGATTTCCCATGGTCCTTTTATAGTCCCTGACCCAGAAGTGTTTCCAACCCCCCAGTCCATGTGACTTTCCATCACTTCCGGGTCAGATAAAAAGTTCTCTTCTTCTACATTCCGGAAGCACGTCATTCCTCCTGTCGCTGTGACTAAGACGTACTTCCGGGGCGTAGGGCACGTAATAATCCTTGGGCCTCCCTGCAGCATCCTCTAGCGGCCCCCATGGTATCCAGCAGGGCTGTGGATAAAAACCCCATTGTCCAGGATTCCCTGCTGGCCTTCGGGGCACCTCCATGCTGCAGGGAGAGCTCCACCTGGTGGCTTGGGGGTATTGGTCGGGATGAACGGCTGGCCATATTCCACACAGGGTTTGTTCCTGCCTTGTGCCATATGTTGGCAGGGATAGGCACCCTGCTCTGGATTAAGCGGGTTGGAAGATGAAATGACATTTTTCATTGTACATGACTATAAACATCTTGTTGCTACTTAGTGTTAGAGGTTTACTCACTTAGAATTGGAACTTTGTATAACTGGCGATTTTAACATTAAAGAACACACCTTTTACACTATTTTTTATTAGTGCATCTTTACAGCCTGCCCCTTGCTGACAAAAAAGGGCAATTAGGACAAATGACATAACAATGACCAAAAAGGTAGTAATGAATAACATAATTTAAATGTTGAGTATTATTAATTCTTGGTATTTTAATGGGGCGGCACGGTGGCACAGTGGGTAGCGCTGCTGCCTCACAGTTGGGAGACCTGGGGACCTGGGTTCGCTTCCCGGGTCCTCCCTGCGTGGAGTTTGCATGTTCTCCCCGTGTCTGTGTGGGTTTCCTCTGGGCGCTCCGGTTTCATCCCACAGTCCAAAGACATGGTGGATTGGCAATTCTAAATTGGCCCTAGTGTGTGCTTGGTGTGTGGGTATGTTTGTGTGTGTCCTGCAGTGGGTTGGCACCCTGCCCAGGATTGGTTCCTGCCTTGTGCCCTGTGTTGGCTGGGATTGGCTCCAGCAGACCCCCGTGACCCTGTGTTCAGATTCAGCGGGTTGGAAAATGGATGGTATTTTAATGGTTAGTTTAGCATATAATGTTTTATCATTTTGTAATTAAGATATAGGATTAATTTAAATCATAATTAAGCAACATTGGATATACTAAAAAAAAATTCCTGAGAACTCTTCTCTGAGGTTTTCTTTCTAATCGAAATATAATTTCATGGACTCCCAATCCACAATACTCAATTAAGTTTAATTTTTAGCCTTCTATGAAGAAAGCTAAGAAGTGATGCTTGGTTGCCTCAGTTGCCAAGCACGACTTGCCCTAATTCTCCTTGGTGTGTATGAAACCATCTGAAATAAGCCTGAATTGCCAATTTAAGCAAGGCTTACTCACTAAGCTTGCTCTGTGGAATACCCCCCTGTTCTCTAGCACCTTTTATTCTGGGCTAGAGAAACCCCTAGGAGAAGCTCCTTTGACAATAAATATAGAATATTCATTACCTTTCTAATCAGTACAGACTATATTAATGGTCCTTAGCATTCCTTCTCTTTAATAGCACTTGCTATTGCTGTCCAGGCTAAATATATTCACAAGTATTAGCATTGTCATTGCAGCACAAGTGCAGGTATCACATGTGCTGTGGCAGTCCTTTTTCTTGCATTATGGCATTTCAAGATGTAATCCATGAACTAAGCCTTTCATAGGGCCATCAACATTCACTACCAACTATTATATCTTTTTTCTGTTCTAAGTATTTCTAAATTATAATCCCACGGTCAGCTATCAGTGAAGCTGCAGACTCATCTACAGGTTTTGTCAACAGTTAGTTGCACTGCACTGTGTTTCTGAATGTGTTCTCCAGATGGAAAACTGTAAGTCTATTAATTATTAGCGATTATTTTTTTACTGTACAGTAGCTTCCACTATTCCAACACCAGTGTAGTCTGAAACTGATTCAAGATTGCAACAGAGAAAGTCTTAATGTTTATTAGTGTAATTATGAAAGATACCAACCTCCAAACACTACTTCTCATGCAGACGTGCTCTATCCATCTCCTAAATAATAGCTTCTACTGCAAGTTGGACATCACTACCAGATTGTCCTGCTCACTCATTTTCCTCTAACTTGCATCTATATTACTAAACGAAGGTTGTATATATGCACGGATGCCAGACGCACCGAAGGCACATGTGCACTGTGCCTCAGCGCCCCAGAGTCAAACCCAGCGGCTTCCCAGAGTCAGTAGGTGGCGCCCAAACAACACAACACAACCTGACAACTAAACTTCATGTCACAATACAACCGCTGCCCGAACGCGAACACCACCACATATACAACCTTCGTTTAGTGATGTTTGTATATATGCAAGGAAGAAGCACCGAAAGCGCAACCGCACTGCGCCTCAGCACCCCTGAGTCAAACCCAGCGGCTTCCCAGAGTCAGTAGGTGGTGCCCAAACAACACAACACGACCTGTAAACTAAACTTGAGGTAAAGCGTGAACACCAGGTTGTATATATACACAGATGCCAGAGGCCACAAGCAAGCCATACACAGTACATCCGCCACGACAACGCGACCGCGCACACTACCGCATATACCACCTTCGTTTAATAATGTAGCCCTCCAAGCCTGGATCCGCCGCCATAGTCACTTCAGCACGCGAATCCGCCGCCGTCAGCAAACGACTTCTAGCTAACAACACAGCCATAGAAAAAAAAAAAAATGAGACCGCATGGATAAAAACAATGAACGCAGCCGCCTACAATGCGCTTCTGAAACACCAGAACCAGATGAGTCACGGCTCCAAATAGAAACCGCTTTAGTACAAATATATTTATTTAATTAAATGAAAACTTTTCTAGGACAGACCCACCCTCCATGATTTTTCTTCCCTCCAAATATCGGAGGAAACAGAAAGTGATTGCCATTCTTGGATTTGCAATTCTTTCGAGAATCTTGGGTTTGCTGGTATGTTAGAATCCAGAGGCCAGGACTAATTCTCTTATTAGACACAGAAAGTACAGTCCAAAACCCTAATACAATATCCATCAAGCACTCACCTTGTGTAGTATGTAAGGGTGGCCAGGTAAGCCCTTTTAATCAAAACACAAAAAAAAGCCGGCAAACAGCTCAAACAAAAAACAATATTCAAAGTTTTTAGTGCCCGAGTAAACGTTCATTAGCTCTGTCCTTCACTACTGTCAGTTCAGTATATGACAGCTTTACAGGGCTGAAAATTGAATAGGTGGAGCCTCTTTTGGGTGGTGGGTGGGGTCTGTTGTCCTTCTTGGGCATTTTTTCTTGACTGTGGAGGATGTTAACATCAACATGCCCTCTCATCCTGAGGTGGAACTGCTTAACTTACCAGAGCCAGGAAGGTGGTCCTCAGACATCCATGCGTGACATGTGTTTCTCATTCCCCTGAACTATATTCAAATGTAGTTGCCTTGATGCGGACAAAGAACCTCTATTTCTACTAACACATATATATCAAATTACAGGAATGTTTGACATTCTTTTTAGCTAATTACACAAAATAAATCTGAGTTAATGGGTGCCAGGGTTGAAACAGGATGGCACATGACAGAAAGATTGAAGAGAAGTAAAGTGCAGAAGTAAACACCCCATAAACTGGAGATTCACTGCTCTATATTCCAAAAATTACAAAAAACTGATACTCTTTTTGTATCTTTTAATATTCAACAAGTATGTGTTTCATGTGATTCTAAAACAAATTTCAGGATTGCAGTCATACAGAATCTCATGCAATGTGTTGCACTGATGTTAGCTCTGCTAACAGTATACAATGCCAGAAAGAAGGTTACTTCTGACCCAGAAGTTCAAGATCAGTCTGCGGAGGATCAGAAATACAGAATTATTATTATAGGAGTGGACCTGGCTGTTTGCTATTCACTAAAGTATGCTTAACAAAAACTGTAATGAGAAAGGTCAAAATCTACCAAGAAGCAAAACATGGAATAAGAGAAGAAAAAGAGGAAGTAGCTAGGAGAAAAACAGAAAAATATTTTTAACTATGTGCATCTATCGAGTGATATGTCAAAAACACTCTCAACTTTATTTTCCTGTGGAAGGTACTAGGAAAGCATTGAGAGACTTGCGATTAGCATATAGAGGCGATTTTGTGTGAATAAAATGTTAAAGAAAACAAAATAAAATGGGTAAGCACTCATTTTTCTTCTTTTTATGTGTATATTCAGAGTATAAAATTGCTCTGATGGTTAAAATGTTATTCACATTTATAATTATTCCTAAAACAAGGTATGTCTAGTTATTTTGAGGTTTTATAATATGGACTTAGCATTGCATTGGAAATGTATTGTAACATGTTAGGTTATGATGTCCTTTGTGAATTTGTTGAAACCAAGTTTATTTTTTGGTGCAAAGAATAGAGCCTCAACAGGACTGTGCATAGCGCCCTGACCCTTTAAAGGCTATTAATACCTCTGGGAAATATGGACAATAGAAGCTTCTACAGAGAGTACTAGCCTGGTGTCTCTATTTATAGGGCCATCCCTGACCGAGACTGTAATAATAAAATTGGAGTTTAATGTCATCTTATGTCTCAACTGGCGGAACGGAGAAAAAAAGACTAGGGTTGAGAGAAAAACAAATGTAAGGTGTCAAGAGGACTGGTGGATGAATGGACCACCCCACTTGATAGAAAATACATAATCAGCTATTTAAACCAGTTTAAAGAGTCTGCACGGTCACTGTTTTAGAACAATCTAGACAAGAACAGGCCATTCAGCCCAACAAAGCTCACCAGTCCTATCCATTTATTTCTTCCAGGAAAACATCAAGCCGAGTTTTCAAAGTCTCTAAAGTCTTACTGTCTACTACACTATTTGGTAGCTTATTCCAAGTGTCTATCATTCTTTATGTAAAGAAAAACTTCCTAATGTTTGTGTTAAATTTACCCTTAACAAGTCTCCAACTGTGTCCCCGTGTTCTTGATGAACTCGCTTTAAAATACCAGACTTTATCCACTGTACTAATTCCCTTAATAATTTTAAACACTTCAATCATGTCACCTCTTAATCTTCTTTTGCTTACACTGAAAAGGCTCAGCTCTTTTAATCTTTCCTCATAATTCAATCCCTGTAACCCTGGAATCAGCCTAGTCGCTCTTCTCTGGACCTTTTCTGGTGCCGGTATGTCCTTTTTGTAGCCTGGAGACCAAAACTGCACACAGTACTCCAGATGAGGCCTCACCAGTGTGTTATAAACCTTGAGCATAACCTCCTTGGACTTGTACTCCACACATTGTGCTATATAACCTAACATTTTGTTTGCCTTCTTAATGGCTTCTGAACACTGTCGGGAAGTTGATAGCTTAGAGTCCACTATGACTCCTAAATCCTTCTTATAAGGTGTGCTCTCGATTTTCTGACTGCCCATTGTGTATTCAAACCTAACAATTTTACTTCCTATGTGTAATACTTTACGTTTACTGACATTAAATTTCATCTGCCACAAATCTGCTCAAGCCTGTATGCTATCCAAGTCCTTCTGTAAGGATATAACGGATTCCAAATTATCTGCTAATCCACCTATCATGGTATCATCTGCAAACTTAACCAGCTTGTTACTTATATTCCTATCTAAATCATTTATATATATTAAAAATAGCAGTGGCCCTAGCACTGACCCCTATGGAACACCACTCTTAATATCCCTATGTTTATCCCTCCCTGTATTATTTTTGGAATGAATGTATCAGTTTACTTACATCTATGCCTACTTTATGTTTTACTGCATATGGACAGATGTAAAACTGTATATTTGTTATTGTTTCATTTCTGTTCTTCTCTTGTTCTCTTTTTCTTCATTTCTCTTGTGTAAACTTGAAATGAAAAATACATTTAATTTGATTTATTTAGAATGCCATGGGGGACTAAATGCAAAGTCCCTGAATAAAAATTAACACCTGCCCAGCCAATATACAATCTCCAAAAAGCCGGTGGCAAATGGTGAACTACAAATGATAAAAATCGAATCATACAAAACAATCAGCTTCTAAAGTGTTTAGTTAAAAAATGTACATCTTTTATTATTCACTACTTACAACTTTGAGTGAGATGTATATGTCTGCTTTTTGCAATCAAACAAGCTTTTTGATCATAGTTTTCTTTTGAGAGATGTGAGAGAGTGGAATACTTTAACTCACACAAATAAGTAGACAAAGCATCAGTTTAGCCATTAAACATCATGATGTCTGTGTTGGAACCCTGCAGTGACAAATTATTCAAGTTCTTCAAAGATTTTGCAAAAAACAGAGTAACTTCGAAATTCAGCTGTTGTCCTTGTGTTACAGAAACAAATTACCATTTTGTGACTGCAGACATCTTTGCTTAAAAAAACTACAATGAATGTTTTTTGCAGCAAAATGTTCAAATACGTTTCAGTGAAGTGATAATTACACCAGGAACCTGCTTTCTGCAAAGGTAAACTTTTACTCAAGGATGTTTATTGCATAGAACAATGACTGGGAAGATTTATAATCAGCAATCAAATCAAAAATGCGAACAAAAGTCCTAGTCAAAGAAAAGGCAAGGATCAAAAATACAGAGAATCTAAGAATGAAATGCAAAAGATTCAAGGCAGAAGGGCTTGTTGAGGAACATGTAAGCTCGGATAAGGATGTGACCTTTCCGAGTGACTTTTAACCTCATTGCATAATTGGTTAGAGGTCATAACTACCAAAGACAAACTTACAGATATGCTAGTATAGCCCTGGTAACCAGGTTGCAAAATGGGTCTGGGAATACTGATCTAAGATAATAATAATAATAATAATAATAATAATAATAATAATAATAATAATATTTAATTCTTTTCATTTATATAATGCTTTTCTCACTACTCAAAGTACTT
Source organism: Erpetoichthys calabaricus (assembly GCF_900747795.2). Classification (NCBI taxonomy): domain Eukaryota; kingdom Metazoa; phylum Chordata; class Cladistia; order Polypteriformes; family Polypteridae; genus Erpetoichthys; species Erpetoichthys calabaricus. The sequence continues at coordinate 64,010,021 of NC_041400.2, forward strand.
AGTGAGTGGGAAGCCACTTTAACCACCACTAATGTGTAGCTTCTGTCTGATGAAGTGCTCACAGCCATTTTTGCACCAGTACATTCACCACACATTAGCTATTAGGTGGTGAAGTGCTGAGAGTGACAGTCAGTTAGAGACAGGGAATGATAAGGGGGACAGAATGACTAGACCATCATGGGAAATTTAGTCTGGTCGTCAGGATACACCCTAGTCTGTATGAAGGATGCCCAGGGATCTTTTATGACCACATTCAGACTACAGGGTAAGCACCCCCTGCTAGCCTCACATTGATGGCAGTGATAGCAGTAAAAATAAAATAACATCAAAAATAAATTGAAATTACCAAACGTAGTGACAGATTTGAAATCTACAGTGTTGAGAACCTCTAATTAGAGTGCCATATAGTCTCAAATGACTGAGGTAAACATATAAAAAATTCAAAGAGAAAGTCAATACAACAGGGAATCTGCTTTATATTTTCTATTGTAACTCTATGTATTTTGTCAAAGTTTATACATATTTTCTTTTTGCCTCAGTATATAATACATATACAATATATTTATATAATATTATGCTACAATGACCAGGTAGTTTTTAAATCAGAGGCCCGGTGAGATGTATCTAACACCCTGGGGAAATTGGAGGCAGCACAGACAAAAACTATTGACAAAATAGGGTGTTTTGCACATATTTTCATAATTAAAAATTTTAGACAGAGCTGTCCATTATCAGAGTGCTTAGCCAATTACTAGCAAGTAAACTCACAGGGTCTGAAATCTCACGTGGGGATATTGGCAAAAAAGGACGTACCACCCAGGGTGAGAGAGAGAAACACGATTCTATCAGATAAACTCTATGAAGCTGGATCAGACATAACAGCTTGAATTCAAATTATGACAAGCCCCCTCAGACACACATTCTCCTGTGAAGAGGTGAATCTTTGGCATCCTGATGAGTATCTTTTTTATGTAATTGGTGTGAAGCTCTTTAACTTTGAAAAAAGGATGCATTTTTCTTGGGGCTTTATAACTAGACTTTGCTATTATTAATTTTTGGTAATAAGTATTGCATTCCTTGCAAAACCAAAGTTACTGAATTAACAGCTGAGGAGGGATTCCCCCAATAGTGAGCTGCACAGGAAGGGCTAAAGTGACATTGGTAAGTTGCAATAAATAAGATGCATCAGGGTGATGATCTGGGTCAGTGCCACACTACCTTTTCCATCTGGGAGCCTCTTGAACCTGGATTGTTGATAGTCATTATCTAGTTGAGCTGGGCAAATTAGGACACACACAAGGAGCAGGGGGAATTTACAAAGATAAAAGAAACCAATAATAAGATTGTTCAAATAAATAATGCACTGTGTTTCAAAGTTTTCAATAAATAAATAAATAATCCAATTAGATTGTGCAGTCTATGGAGGTTAAAATAATCTAAATAAATAAATATCCATAAAATTGAGGTTAAATCAAGCAGGAAACTATCCTTTAAAAACTCACAAGCCCAGATGCATCCTTCTAAAACCAAATTTCTCCCTGGCTTTCCCTCCTCGAGTCTCACAGCACAGAGAGATCTCAATCGACAGGTGCAGCCAACTTTCAGTTCCTGCTTGTATTCCCGCCACCCATCCCATGGCATTCCATGGAGCTCCACTGAGCTCCACTCCCGCTATCATCCCTGTGTGATAAGTGGTCCATGGCACTGATTTTAAATAAATACTGGGTTTGGTTCACCAGATATACAATTTATACAGATTGTTATTTTCACTTCATTTTTATTTCTTGATATTTGCTAGTAATAAAGCTGTAGTGAATGAGTTATTCCCCCTCCCCCACAGGGCGTGCTATGCACCAGCCACTTCGCATCTCTGCCTCTCGCGTTGTGAAGAGGTGGGCTGAATGCACACTAAGGAGATGTGGTCGCTCTTCGGAAACCCCCTCTTAAACAGTGATGCAGTTGGAAACAAATACATTTTTTTTACCTCCTCTATGCTCAGCTGGCTTGCTTGCTGCTGCTTGTGCCATGCTGTGTGATCTGCATGTCGCGCTGCGTGTTGATCATTTAAAACCCTGTATAGTAGCTGCTGCTGTTTGTGCCGTGCTGCGTGATCTGCATGTTGCGCTGCACGTCGATCATTTAAAAGCCTGTACGGCAGCCATCCTTTAAGCCAGTTGCTGCTTGTGCCATGCTGCGTGATCTACATGTCACGCTGCGCGTCAATCATTTAAAAGCCTGTACAGCAGCTGTCCTTTTGTCTCATTTCCTTGTCTCGCGGGACGTTAAAGTGTCTCCGAGAAAATCACGTCTCGACCCAAGATTTTTTTATTACAATAGAGAGAAATAATTGGATGCACACGTGCTGGGGAATGGCGCAGAAGCTCGTCTCCGGGTGGGTGTGAAGCGGTCAACTGACCGTGCGTTGCCTTGCTGGCCCTGCAGACAGTCTGACTGTCTCATTATCAGGCCATGGCTGCAATCAGGAGATTGCACCTGCAAGCACTCCCCAGCATATAAAAGGGAACACAAGGGAGAAACGAAAGAGATCAGAAGGACCAACTGAGAGAAAGAATGGAGGTTAATGAAGGGAAGTAGAGAGGCAGGAGAAGAAGTGAGTTGGTGTAAGACAGAAGCAGGCTGACGGGAATGGAGCCCCAGGGAGGAGCGTGTGTGGCCAGTGCTCAGGAGGGCTTGGGAATCAATCCAGTTGAGCAACTAGGGAGCAGGAGTGATCATTATGCTCAAGAGTGCCCTCTCTCTGGGTGGAGCCAGTGATCAACATTGGTGGGCGCTGAGCAGAGTAGGGTCCGGAGGCTCCCCGTTGAATGCAGCGGATTGGGTGGCAGGGACACTGGCCAGGATTGAAGGATGTCTGCACCTGTTGGTTGACGTCTATCTGTACTGCAAGGTTCGAGTAGGATAAGCTACAGAGGCATTAGTTTTTAAAGGGAAACTTTGCACTGTTTTTTTTTTTTTGGGATTATTTATTTATTGAATTTTTCGAGCACTGCACTTTGGACACTGTTTGACTGTATAATAAAAGCACTATGTCACTGTTTCATCTACCCCTTGCTTTTGCCCTCATCTGCCAAGCTCATCCTGGTCATGACTATTGATGATGTTGAGTTCAAGACGCTCCTGAATGCAACAGACCGGCACCATCACATCCTGGCCTTACAGGGGAGACCTCTGGAGTATTTGTGGTTGCTCCAGCTACCTGACTGCTCAGCAAGAACAACCCTCAGTCCCTTCTTGAGCGCCGGCCACACACTCCATCCACAGGGCTCCATTCCCATCACGCTTCCTTCTATTTTGCAACTGCTCGCTGCTGTCCTTCTCTACGTTTGTTGACCTCTGCTCTCAATCTCTCTCTCTCAGCTCTGTTCTTTTTCTGTCTTTCATGTTCCGATTTTCCCCCTTTGTCCTATGCAGGTTCCTCTTATACAGACTTAACTGGATGCAGGTGTGACGTGCTGCTACCTTCGAGGCACAAATGAAACACCTGACTGACACTTTAATTCACACATCTGTGCGCAATTAGCCAGGCAGCCCCAACACACCCCAGAGCAAAGTGCATTCCCACTCCCAATTACGCTACGCTACCTGGGACATGATTATTTTAAATTTTCCCAATGCCACAGACCACTCATCACAATCAGCCACCAATGTCAAGGAGACACCCATCTGGTCTGCTCAAGTCATAGCTAGTGAGTCCTTGTCTGGAGTGCTGATTGGCAGGCAGCACTCATAACCATTGCTTAAGGGTGTGTTTATAACCACAAGTCCACTGTGTGTGTGTGTCATGCTTAGAACATTAGAACAATCAAGATGAGGACAGGCCTTTCTGCCCAACAAGGCTTACCAGTCCTATCCACTTACTTCTTCCAAAATCACATCAAGTCTAGTGCTTCACAGTTTTGCAGGTCCCTAAAGTTCTACTTTCTGCAACACTACTTGGTAACTTATTCCATGAATCTATGGTTCTCCGTGTAAAGAAAAACTGTGTCACACTTTGTGTGAAATGTACCCTTAAATTTCCAACTGTGTCCCCGTGTTCTTGATGAACTAATTTTAAAGTAACAGTCTCGATCCACTGTACTATTTCCCTTCATAATTTTGAATTCTTCAGACATGGCACCTCTTCATCATCTTTTGCCTAAACCGTAAAGACTCTTCTATGTTCATTTTGTAGCCTGGAGACCAAAACTGAACATTGTATGCAATATTAGGTCTCGCCAGTGTGTTATAAAGCTTCAGAATAATCTTCTTGGACTGTACACCTTGTGCTATATAACCTAACATTCTGTTAGCCTTCTTAATAGCTTCTAAACACTGTCAGGCAGTTGATAGTTTTAAGTTCACTATGACTCCAAAATCATTCTCACAGGGTACTTTCAATTTTTAGATCCCTAATTATGTATTCAAGTCTAATATATTTACTTCTTACATGTAATATTTTATTTCCTACATGTTCACAACAGTAGGCCAACCCACCAAAAATCTAGTGAGACCTGCTCTCTTCACGATAATATACTTCTTTATTAGATTCATTATTTTTGTCATGCTTTGCGGATTCACCTTACATTTTTTTAAATAATTATTTTCTCTTTCTTGTGGTCCCTGGAAATTTGTTTCAAAGTTAAAGAATTACTGTTTGAGGTGCATTCATAGAGTGGTTATTCTACTAAGCTAAAAGCTAAAGTTTGAAATGGTTTTGATTGCCATACATAAAAACTTGAGTGTAACAAGAACAGCAACCATGGTTGAGCTTTCAGACATGACTTTGTCACTGGTATGTTAGAAATGTGCAGTGACAAAAAGGTTTCCTTCTAATTGCAGCCATTTTTGATGATTGGTGCAGACGGCTAATAGAGAATGACATGCAACTTAGTTTGTATGGCTTCTGACCTTACAGTGAACCCAGCTAATATACAGTACAACATATCTAAAATATTAAACAGTAAGGTTTTAATTCTTACAACTTATGGTATTGATCTTAATATAAACAAATAAAAACAAGCCAAATACAGTGGAACCTCGGTTTGCAAGCATAATTCGTTCCGGAAATGTGCTTGCAGTCCAAAGCACTCGTATATCAAAGTGAATTTTCCCATAAGAAATAATGGAAACTCAGATGATTCGTTCCACAACCCAAAACTATTCATATAAAAATGATTAATACAAAATCTAAAGTAAAAATGCATAAAACAAATTAACCTGCACTTTACCTTTGAAAAGAATCATGGCTGCTGTGAGTGAGTTTCTAAACTCTTGTGGGATTCCACCCAACGGGACGACACACGGAAGAGCGTCCCAAAGCAATCGCAGTCTCCCAGCGCTGTAGCAGTTTGCCGTAAAAGCAAATCCGAAAAGACCGTGGACATGCTATAAGCGCCTGCCGTCGATGGGTGATACAAGGAACAAGGAACATTATAAATGCGTAGGGCACAATACTACTTGGCCACAACCCTGCCTGACTGCTGTGTCTGTGTATAGGAGAGTGGCACATCCCGCTACAATAAATAACCGCACTGCTGCTGTTTCAAGCTGAATAAAACTGGTGTTGCTCAAGTACTGAGACTCAGCTTCGTGTTTTGGGGCGCAAGACGGGGATTTGCACGTCACAGCACACACGCGCGCACATGCACACACAGTCACAATGCTGTAGTAAACAGTATACACTCGTACGGATGTTGACTATATGAGTGAGGCACGCCGACTCAGACGGAAAATAGGAGACGATTGCCCACAATCCCGCAGCAAGAGAGAGAGAGAAGAACCATCAGCTCAGTTGTGATCACATGACGCTCAGCAGACAAAGCGTATACATACTACTCGTATTGCAAGACCTCGCTTGTTTATCAAGTCAAAATTTATTAAAAATTTTAGCTCATCTTTACAAAACACTCATAAACCAAGTTACTCACAAACCGAGGTTCCACTGTATAGACATTTTATATAAAAAACTATTAAAGATTTTGCCTTGGTCAATCCTGTTACTGAAACCTATACACTTTCCCTCCTTTCAGAATGTCATCATTTAACTCACCTGTGCTACAGTCTAACTTATTGGCTTTTCTCAGTCCTATGGCACAGTTTGTCAGTCCTACTGCACAGTGAAATTCTTCCATGATTGTGCTAATCAACATGCAATATGTATTATGTCACTGCAGTGCAAATATTTTATATTAATAATCTAGAAATCAGCAGATTATCCTAAAGATGTATGGGACTGAATGCATAATTAACAATGGTCTGTCACACAACAATGCAAAGCTCTGCTTTCCACAAACTCCAAGAATATTTGTGATACACCTTACAAGCCCAGGAAGGTTCAAGAATGCAGGAGGAGATTCTTAGAGCATAGGATAAATAAGCATTGTGGGGAGAAACCATGCATGACAGTGGAAGATGATCAGGGGAAAGAATAGCCGTGGCTAGCAGCATCTGCTATTTAATGAAACGTTTCCCATGGAAGGTGCTATGATCCATCATTGTTGACTTGTGTGAATTGGTGTGTGCCTTTTCATTTCTTTGTTCATTACAATATTTAACTTGATTTTATTTTATTTTAATTCAAAATAAAAGGATTACAAAACATGTTAAAATGTGTGGATCAGCATACTTATTTGAATTTAGTTTGTAATATTTTGATTTATGAATGTCTAAGAGTAATACTAAATATACAGTACATTTCTTTTTGAAGATGTCATATCATAGGATTATTATATTGTGAAACCTTAATTACAATATAAATTATATTGTAGGAAAAGTGTATTGTCTCATTCTAAGTCATCACGAATCCCTTGTTCAATGTGTAGTTTCATCTACAGGGTATAAGGATTATTTAACTAGATATGAATAGATCTCTGTGCCAGGTTTTTACTGGGCATCATGAGAAGTTTTGAATGCTTTGAAAGATCCAATCTTTTACCAAATCAATTGTTTAGTTTGTTCATTGCCTCAAAAACACATTTCTACTATTGGAGGACATTATAAAACTAGTTTCTGCCCTGCCTACTGAGGAGCACACTTGGGTCACCACAGTTCCCATGTAGGCTCCTGTAAATAATAATAATAATAAATTAATTAATTACATTTATGTAGCACTTTTCTAACTGCTCAAAGAGCTTTATGTAGACAAAGGGAACAACTTCAAACACCACAAATGTGTATCACCTACCTGGATGATGTGAAGTGCCATTATTTTGTCAGTACGCTCACTATACATTAGTTATTAACTAGCAAAGGGGTAAGAGAGATTGCCAGTTAGAGACATGGGATGATTACAGGGCCAGAATAGATAAGGCTATGATGGGCAATTTAGCCAGGACATCAAAACTTTTTGAAAGATGCTCAGGGATCTTAAATGACCACAGAGAGTCAGGACCTTGGTTTTATGTCTCATCCAAAGAACAGCGCCATATTTACAGCACAGCGTCCCTATCACTGCAGTAGGGCATTGGGAGCCACACACAGCCCATAGGGAAAGCACCCCCTACTGGATTCACTAACACTTCTTCCAGGTTACTACTGTTCCCAGGAGACTCTGCAGAAACTTTGAACATTGCAGTGGGATAATGGTGCTGCCCACTAGCTGACTGTGAAAGTGTTACAGTGGTAGAAATACAGGATCCATTGGTATGGCATCCTGGCTCACTAAGGGTATCTTGTCCAAGATTAGTACTGCCCCATATTTCCCACAGCCACCTGGCTTCATGGTACAACAGGTTCATGTATTAACAAACAGTGCAACTGTATCTTATATTAATTAGTAATTTGACAGAGTCTCCACAAATAAAAATAAGTAATGTGTAAGATATTAAAGACAACAAATACACTGGACAGCCTATTGCATGTGTCGCTTTTCTGCTAAAAGTCTCTCCTTTAGAATAAAAATTATACACATACATTTGAATTCTGACCAAAATTAATCAAACTAATACTACATTTTAATGAGTATCCCAAAAATCATTGTTTACAAAACAGATGTCAGTTTTAAAAAAAGCAAATAAAAATAGCAAACCTCTATCAGAGGTTATTTTATTATAATAAACAAATGGACACAGTAAATCATTATCTTTATCTTCATCAGACAATACTCTTGTGTTCTCTCTGAAACCACTGGCTATTCTTTTTTAAACAGACATATGGCAATATAAACATCACTTTTGGCCCTAACACCAGTTTAGCTGTTTTCCAAAATAACCTCTAAAACTGAGGTATGCTGATTTGGTTAAAATTTATTTTCTGTACTGAGAAAAAACATTGTTGAAAAAAGTATGCTGATGAGGCTGGTGATATTTTAATAAATGGCAATGAGCACTGAAGAAGTACTGTGGCATCATCAGGTGGTAAATCTAACAAAATACATCCTAACATTTATGTAAAGCACACAGGAAGCTTTTGTAATCATACTTTGAGTGCCTAATGTCCATGAGAGATGGTTTAGAGAGAATTTTTTTACATGACAGCTGCTTGACCTTTTCATGAATAAAAATATTATTTTATAAATGAACTAAAAACAGAATGACCTTGTACCTTGACTTTATGAGAGTACAGGCTTACAGGGTCCTCCAGCATGCTTTACATTCAGTCAATGCATTTGTTGATTGAGACATGTATGCACAAATTGTGTGTTAAATGGAGTCCTTGGAAAGCAGGAATAGAAATCCACTAATCCATCCATCCATCCATCCATCCATCCATCCATCCATTAAGTTTTAAGTAAACATAAGGTTTGTTTATTTCCCTTTCCAGTTTTTGATTATTGTAACATAACATACTCAAGGAATATGCAGTTTGGGAACCTGAGGGCAGCCTTTGGTATCAGGAACTCATCAATTATAGGAGCTGAGGCCATTATTGGGACTGAACTGCCATTACTCGAACTCGTATAAGATTCGCTGTGTGAGAAAGGGCAAAAACATTCTCAAGGACAAAACTCATCCTGGAAATTCTTTGTTTGAGCTCCTCCCATCAGGCAGATGCTGTAGGTCAATTCGTGTACGCACAAATAGACTAAAAAATAGCTTTTTCCCATCTGCCATAAACTTTCTGAACTCTGAATCTCCTCAGTCTGAGATCATTTTTAATTGAACATGTGCAATAAGTTATATTGGTAATGTGCAATATACTAATGTCAGTCAATGCATTTGTTGATTGAGACATGTATGCACAAATTGTGTGTTAAATGGAGTCCTTGGAAAGCAGGAATAGAAATCAAAGTTTTTGATTATTGTAACATAACATACTCAAGGAATATGCAGTTTGGGAACCTGAGGGCAGCCTTTGGTATCAGGAACTCATCAATTATAGGAGCTGGGTATCATTTAACTTTTAACTCCTTGAATTATGATTGTCTGTGGTGGGTTGGCACCCTGCCCAGGATTGGTTCCCTGCCTTGTGCCCTGTGTTGGCTGGGATTGGCTCCAGCAGACCCCCGTGACCCTGTGTTCGGATTCAGCGGGTTGGAAGATGGATGGATGGATGGATAAGTTATGATTGTTATTGGTGTGTAAAATGTGATTTGTTATTTTTGTGACATCATAATGTTGACATTTTGTTTAATATTCTTTAAGGGTGTGCAATGTACATTTTGTTTATGGGAGTTGGTCCAATGACACATGGAAGGTACCATCGTCGCACCTCCATCCGCTCAGGATATTGTCTAAATTCTGGATTTTTTTAGAATAAGCATTTAATTTGGGGAAGCAGATTCTCTTCCTTTTTTTTACTCTATTTATTTATTTATTTATTTATTATTCCTACTATTAAAATTTTACTCTGTTGGCCTAACTCTGCAGCTTTGTGCTTCCCGAATAGGTGCTCTTTTCTGCTATTATTGTTCTTAATATTGACTTTCATTGTTTTACACATGGAAGCGAGCATCCACTACAGTTGTCAAAAGCTTCTACAGATCGGCTCTAATTGCAAAGATAATTATTATAACACAAAATCAATACCACAGGAGATTCTAAGATCACAGGGACTTACGTTGACTCCTACACTTGGAAGACGGCGACACAGATGGCGCAGGGAGAGGAAGCAAAAAAGAGGCAAGCGAGCAGGATTACTAACTAGGCTAATGGCTACTCTGCATAAAACCCTGCTTCCTAGTGTTCTTGCGAATACTAGATCAGTAGCAAATAAAATAGATAAGCTCCGACTGAATATTTCCACACATAAAACTATAAGGGACTGTTGACTTTTGATTTTTTCGGAAACGTGGCTGGATACCACCATACTGGACACTTGAACTTGCAGGTTGCATGCTCCATCAAGCCGATCGAACCCCCGATTCCGGTAAGAAAACAGATGGAGGACTGTGTGTCTATACTAATAATGCTTGATGCACTAATATAACTACAATCAACAAGTTTTGTTGTCCGGACATGGAATATCTGATGCTAAGATGCCGACCGTTTTAGCTACTGAGAGAACATACCGTCGTTATTGTTACGGCAGTATACATACCTCCTCAGGTTAATGTTAAGTCAATGCTTGAAAAATTGTTTGATGTTATCAGTAAACAGCAGAACTCACACCCTGATGCAGTTTTTACCATTGCTGGGGATTTTAATCAAGTGAATCTTAAGGATGTATTCCCCAGATTTTATCAGCATGTACATTGTAAAACCAGAGTGGAAAACACCTTAGACCACGTCTATACAAACATAAAAGACGCCTATAAGGTCATTCCACGCCCCCACCTCAGCAAGTCTGAACATCTCTCTTTGTTTCTTGTTCCAGCGCACAAAGCCCTTATCAGCAGTACTAATCCAATTAGCAAGACTGTTAAAGTTTGGCCTGAAGCTGCCATTTGCCAACTCCAAGACTGCTTTGAACAGACTGGAATATATTTTTTCATCAGACAGACTTAGAGACATATACTACATCTGTGCTGTCGTATATTAATTACTGTGGCAATGTCACTGTCAACAAAAGGATTAAGATCTACCCAAATGAGAAACCATGGATTAATAGTGAAGTCAAACACCTGCTCAAGGAAAGGGACAAAGCCTTTAAATTAGGAGACACCTCAGCCTATAGTGCTGCCAGAGCTAACCTCAAGAAGGGCATCAAGTCTGCTAAACTAATGTACAAACAACGGATTGAGGAGGACTTTGACAGTAACTCAAACTCACAGCGGATGTGGCAAGGCATCCGATTAATCAAGAATTACTAAAAGAAAAATCACGTACAATACACACTGGCCAATAACAATGGCAACCTAGCAGAGGAACTGCTTCGAGCTTACCGGAGACTCACAGCCTGTGGTTGTACACATACATGATGTGCGGCGGGCACTCGAAAACATCAATACAAGGAAGGCAGCAGGTCCTGATAATGTGCAAGGATGTGTGCTCCAGGCCTGTGCTGACCAATTAGCGGAGGTATTTACACACATATTCAACCTCTCTCTCTCCTCAGGTATAGTCCTTGTGCCTGAAACCCACAACCATTGTACCTGTTCCCAAAAAACCGAGGATAACCTGTCTTAATGACTATCGACCAGTCACTCTCAGCCCTATCATCGCAAAGTGCTTTGAACGAATGGTAATCACCCACATCAAAGCCTCCATCCCAGCTGATCTAGACCAACACCAGTTTGCCTGTCGGTCAAACAGTTTAACCGAGGATGCCATCTGTGTGGTTCTACATGCTGCCCTCTTGCACCTATGCCAGGATGCTCTTCATTGACTACAGCTCTTCATTTAATACCATCATACCTATCCAGCTGATCAAGAAACTCTATGCACTAGGATTTGCAATATGCAACTGGTTATTGGATTTTCTCACCAACTGCCCCCAGTCTGTCAGGATGGGTAAACACACATCCTCCACCCTTACCCTGAGCACTGGTGTGCCACAAGGATGTGTACTAAGTCCCCTTCTCTATGCACTCTTTACCCATGACATCCACCAATCAAACATTATTGTTAAATTTGCGGATGATACGACTGTCATTGGGCTTGTAACAGACAACAGTGAAGCTGCATATAGGGAGGAGGTTCAGAATGTGACAGCATGGTGCAACACCAACAACCTGGTCTTAAATACCAAAAAGACCAAAGAAGTTATTCTGGACTTTAGGACCACTAAAAAGACCAATCACAGTCTGAAAACAATCAATGCAGATGCTGTGGAGAGAGTTTCCAGCTTTAAGTTTCTAGGAGTCACCATCTCAGAGGACATGTCCTGGGCTGACAACAACTTGGCTATAATAGGCAAAGCACAATAATGCCTCTATTTTCTCAGGAAGCTAAGGAGAGCTGACCTCCCCCAGAAGCTGCTGGTTAATTTCTATAGATGCACTATAGAGAGCATCTTAACTAACTGCATGATGGCCTGGTACAACAGCTGCATTAAGGCTGCTAAAAAAGCCCTGCAGCAGGTCGTAAAAACAGCAGAGGCCATTATTGGGACTGAACTGCCATTACTCGAACTCGTATAAGATTTGCTGTGTGAGAAAGGGCAAAAACATTCTCAAGGACAAAACTCATCCTGGAAATTCTTTGTTTGAGCTCCTCCCATCAGGCAGATGCTGTAGGTCAATCCGTGTACGCACAAATAGACTAAAAAATAGCTTTTTCCCATCTGCCATAAACTTTCTGAACTCTGAATCTCCTCAGTCTGAGATCATTTTTAATTGAACATGTGCAATAAGTTATATTGGTAATGTGCAATATACTAATGTAATACAATATATACTATGTAATGTACTATTCATGAAATGGGTGCAATAACAATTTATGTTGCTGTATTTTGAGCAATAATAATGTCATCTGGTTACTTGATCACTTAACACTGTATACAACATAGTTGGAATTATTTGACTTTTCTTTAAATGCACCTTGGGGCTGTCGTAAAAAGTAATTTTGCTGTGTTACACATTGACAATAAAGTGCTTGAACTTGAACTTTCTCATGAGTGGAGTTGATTTGTTTCAAACCAAGTTTTGTAAAATTTGACTTGTTCGTGTGGAATGTTATTTGATTTTAATAAATTCAATAACATGTTAAAAAATAAATAAATAAATACATTCTGGAACTTAGGATAGACCTCTCAATAAAGTAGTGACTTCATTAAAGATTTTGGAAATTACTTTGTATTCGTATTGACTACAAATTTTCGTTAATTTTCATTAATGTTTTGGTGATTTAATGTCTACCTGTTTATCTAATAACTCTTTTGAAATTTTCCTTTTAAATCTATGTTAATTTTCTCTCACTCAATTCAATTTTACATTCATAGGTCTACCTCAGTCCAGCATGTTCTTAATACTCTGCTGTCTATAAATGATAATGACATAGGTCCTAATCAATTCAGAGTAGAATTAGCACCTTTTGCTCCTAAAAATAGAGGCTTGTTCTCTACAAGTTAAAATGGAAATTCCTCCCCAATTAGAAAAGTATAATAACTACAAAATGTTGCTCTTGAGTGAGGATATTAGTGGACTTGGGACTGACCAACGTATCAGTGCAGAAGAGATAGTATTATGCATGTTGCATCCATCTGTACTAATATAATGGAAAATAAGTCCTTGCATGAACCATTCAATGTATAACTCAATCTGTTTTCCCATCCTTATCTATGGTCACAAACTCTGGGTAATTTTAGAAACAATGAGATTGCAAGTACAAGCAGGTGAAAAAAAGTTTCAACATAAGGTTGCAGGGTTCAATCTCACAATGATTTCCTGAGGACCATAACTAAAAAGGATACCTTTAGCAGTGATGTGCGGTGGGGTTCATGGCTGGTGAGGCACAAGTCAGATTTACAAATATATGAACCCATATCTTATTCACTATTCAAATGGCAGCATGCACATTGACTACTGGTTACTGTATGTTTCACTTCTCATCAGCATTCTTTACATACACATAAGGTAAGGTAAGGTAAGGTACATATTTGGCTAAGAAAGAACAATACATTTATATCAGCGAAAGAGAGCTGAGAGAGCACATTTGGTCTGCACCCTTCATGTGTTTTAAATTTGCCGTTACAATTCCACAATTCATTGTCATTCAATAAAAATGAAAGTATTGAGTGATATACAAAAAAACAGATTTCAATTTGACCTTAATTGAAATACTTAGTTTTTTTATTCTGATTCTTGAAGTAATTTTAATAGAGACTGTTCAACAAAAGGATAACAAGAAAAACAAAAGAATATATTATTTAAGGACAAAATTTGGTTTTTAAATATTGGATTGTTTTTTTTTCATAGTCTGATCCCATTTTTTTATACAATTGAAAACCATTTATGGTCTTACCTTTATTTGTAAATGAAGTCCATGCATCTATCCTTCTCCACAAAAATCTCTGTCACTTTCTTCTAAAAGTCCCACTGCAGTGCACTTGACTTGCTGATATCACTAACTTATACAGCGTCTGCATAGAAAAGCAGCAGCAACAAGCACCTGTTTGGCTCACAAGCGCCCCCTTCAGAGCGGCAAGGTACTGTCTGCCTCACTTTGTGCCTTTTCACAAGCAGTTTTATGTCCGATCAGTAAGACTAAATATGTCACACACATTCATTAAAGATATTTGCCAGACTGTGGAAAGTCAGGGTGTATAATAAACGTGTCTGCAAACATTATATTGGCGACATACAGAGAGACAGCAACAGGCACGTGCCAATTGCATGCATCAACCCAGTGTGTGAAGGAGAGCACAGTCCGAGGTGAAGCTCAGCTCATCGCTTCCGTACCTTGTGTTTCTCTCCTCTATTTGAACAGGAAATGTGCAAATTCAGCGATTTTGACTATAAAAATGATCACAATTATTGGAATCATACAGAAAACAAATTTATACCACAGACCAGTGGACAAATGTATTTTATATTATCATTATTAGTGTTTTTACTTTTCATGATGACTGCCTCCCCTGACCGCACGTCCCTTTAGAATCAAGCCTTTTCATCTTTGGATTAGGAAGTGACAAAAAATCCCTATTAATAATTACTGGAATGAGGGCAAACGTGTACTCTGTGATGGACAAAGCAGTTAATACACAGTTGGATCCTGCTTTCTAGCTGGCCCAATAGATTCTGGCTCTCTGAGACTCTGTAATTGAAAAAAGACGTTTCAGACGGTATATAAATGGATGTTTCCCACAATAGGCAGATTATTTTAAAACTCCACAGCAATTCTGCTTTTGTCAAACAGTTTAAATGTGGCAGAGTTAAGTTCACCTGCCAATTACCAGCCCAAAATAGTTCTGCTAATTTCTTAAATACAATTTCTAGTGTGAATTTGTCACCTTGTGTGTTTTCTGTCTTATTAGTCAGACTTACAGATCTTTGTTTGGAGCTGTGATCTAAACTTCCTAATTACTCCATTCTGATTGTTCTCACTAATACATTCAAGAAAATGTTATACTATATATACATCTCTATCCTGACACAATGTGGCTGCTGCAATGACACCCACTGTACTGCAAATGTAATGTGCAGTTTCAGAAAACTGAAGTAAGAATAATTGATCAGTAAATACTCAAGAAACATTATGAATCTCAAAATTGAGCCCAGGTTGAAATGTCAACATTCAGTGCCATCTGTCTATTCAGAGGCTGTTAATGCTTTGCCAGTTGGCATGGAAATGAAAGAGAACGCAGCATGTTTTAGCCTGGGGTTTATTTTTAATCAAGTGTTTTGTTAAACTGTTCATCTGGTACCATTTACAATATAAAAACAAAACAAATAGAGAAATTAGCCAAATAAAACTTTAAAATGAATGGAGAGCATAGCTAACAAGCTCTATTTAAGAACCATCTGTCACAAAAAAGTTCAAGCTTATTTCATTCCACACTAACCAACACAAAGTAATCAGATTTGATTGAATAATCAGTGTGCCATGTTCACTTTAAAATGCTGTTTTACACATCAGGTTCAGATATTGTAAAATTAATGTTCCCCTTTTTTAACCTACCAAAATTGTTGGATCTCTTTATAATTATACCAGTTATTGATGTGAAATTTTTAACGATAACCTGAAGTGTGGCTAATACCAAATGACACTGCTGTCTTGTATTTTTTCTCAATGTTGTCAGATATCTGTTAGCCATGTTTATTATATATTTTCAAAGCTAATCAAATACAAAACCACATCTATACAGAAATTAACAAATGTAATTGACATTGTAAGTGTAAAGCGACATGGTATGACATCAGCATTAACCTTCATGCATACGGTCATTGGGGTTAAACAAATATCCACCCTGTTGTTAAGTAAGTCAACCAACGTTTATATTCAACATTAAAGTTCCACAGCTTATAATATTACAACATCAATACAGACACAGTAAAAAATATTTATTTGAGTGTCATATGAAAGCTTATTAGGGTACAGAGAAAAGAAAAATGCTCAAAATGTCAACTTTAATCTCGAAATTTCCACTTTAATCACATAGTTTATTTTGTCATTAAAGTAGAACATCATAAACATCATCTTAAAATCGTTTAATTTACTAATTTCTGAAATACCATCGTAACTAAAATAGCACATTAAATGCTTTGTTTTGTATGTGTTCTTCTATGTGCTGTATGTGTGTGAATCACTTTGTGGTTCTTAAATGGGCTTTCTCTTCCTCGGACACGACACAGAATCCATTACATTCATGATATTACAGCTCTCTGAATAATTTAAATGCTGAGATGTATACTTGATATCATTTTCATGATGATAGGAATTAGAGCATGTATTAAACATGGGAACACTGTGGCGCAGTGATTGTTCATGCCTCGCACAAAATGCTTGCTGCGCCGTACACAGCCTTTGATGAAATAATTTATTGTAGCAGTACTGTCTCTTTCAAACGTACTAACCCCCAATTCCTGTCCTTCCTTGTCTTTCTCCAAATACCCAATCGCCACACAATCAGCTCTGTAATAGACGTCAAGCCATCTATAAGCTGAGAATGCAGATTCTTCAAAACTTTTAAGGAACATTGAAATACCTTCATAGTACATGTTTAATTATTCTGTCCATCTATCCTTTCAGTGTCGCACCAACCCCAGCAAACATACAGCGTGAGGCAGGAACAATCACTGAATGTATCCTCACATGTTTAATTATTAACAATATAGATTATTTAAATGAAATTAAAGTTTTATCTGTATAATATAATTGGGATTAATAAAGTATCTATCTATCTATCTATCTATCTATCTATCTATCTATCTATCTATCTATCTATCTATCTATCTATCTATCTATCTATCTATCTATAATAAACATATTTTGTTGCATTTCATCTTAAAAATGATATCTTCATCATATGTAAATACGCGCTTTCTAAAGTGGCTGAGGTTGTGCAATATTATAACTGTATCGCAAGTTTACAGTGAGGTAATTGTACTTATAAGTACAAACAGTTCTACAAGGAACACTTGATGGACTGATCGATTGCGTTTATAGTTCTTGAATGAAACTGTTTCTGAACCCTGAGGAAAGGCTCTGAAGCGTTTACCGTATGAGAGTAGTTCAATAGACAGCATGGCTGAGGCAGCGTGTGCTTGATGCTGTATACCGATAATTCTCTTTCTGAACAGCTGCTATAGAGCTGTGATTCCACACTCAGATACAGTGATATAAATACTCTGAGTGGTACAGTGAGAGTAATATTCAAAAAGATGATCCGCTGTGGCAACCCCTAACGGGAGCAGCTGAAAGAAGAAGAAGAAGGTGCAGTGAGAGTAACAACGCTAAGGGCAGGTATGGTATTTGGAATAGTTTGGATATTCTGTGGACCATTATATTGTTACAGGTTAATTACAATCAGATGCCTTAAACTAATAAATAATATGCGCTTAATTTCAGGGTATAAAATAAAGCCGCGTCAGGGATGTGGATCTAAAAAAGAAAGGGAAACCACACTGGAACAAAAGTGCTGCTTTGATGCTGGGTGCCGCCAGTTTGCAAAACCGAGCAGAGAACTTGCGTACGGTAAGCATTTAGCTACTGTGAAAATGTGCTTTAAGTTTAGGTTTTATACATTGCGATTTGAGCATGGAAACATGCTTACGCAACATTTTTGTGCGTACGCACCGTTGAGAAAGAATATTTAGAATTAAGGAGTTTCAGAGTTCCTGAATAATCAAGTGTGGTGCTAATAGAATTATAAGAGTATGTCACTTATGCATTAAATAAGGATGTGTTAAGCTAACCAAACAAATGTAATCTAATGCAGATACTAAAGTATAAGAATGTAAATTCTGTGTAGTTAATGTAATATCCTGAACTAAACTTTATGTAACCTTTGATGTTGTATAAGCTATGTGTGAAGAATAAGGAAATAAGTATTGTCTGGTCTGCTGAAGTTGCACACACCCTGTGACAGTTAGGGGTGTTGTGTGTGTGCGGTACTGACAAGGGCATAACTGTTCGAGGTCGTGGGTGTACTGACAACTACTTTATCTATAAGAAACACTGTGCGCTCCTGCATGTACCAATCTAGGGTGTGACCACAAGCTATAGCAATCTATGTATGACCTCCAAATGAACTGCTGTGCTTCCTCTTTTTATTAAAGTACACAAGCTGGGTATAAAAGAGGGAAACTCCCTGCTGACTGCAGGCTGCCTATAACAAACTGAGCTGACAGCTGCTGCGGCCTCCTGATCGCCAAGAATAAAGAAATTGCTTTTTAATCTACATTGGTGTCCATCTCCAGTCGTTCCTGACTTTCAGCGACCACACTGTTTATACATGAGGCCCCAGGTCTGTGGGTTTTACTGCTGCACCATCCTATTGCGTGAGTTATAGGTGGAACCATTCTAGCAAAAAGAGAGGGGATAAATATAATATGAAAAATATTTGTACTGCTACTTTTGTAAAAAAAAATCAATTGCAAGAAAAGTATTCTGTTAAATTTAACTTCAATAACTGGCTAATAAAAACTAGTAAAATTGTGCTCTAATATTTTTTAGGGCCCCATCCATCATGGATACTAGGAATTGTTCTAACATCCCCCGTTACAGCGCCCTGCCTCTAAGCATGAGCACTGTTGTTACAACATTAATTGATGTTTTTAAAATATATAATCTCATTGTAACTTTTATTTTGCATTTTAAAAAGTTTTGTTTTTTTAACTGTCTTAATTTTCATTATTTACATGACATCTTTGATATTGGTTAGAAAATCCCTAGTATTGGTCAGCTAAAATCAAAGTTGGCCCTATTATCAGGTTGCATTTACTGGTTTTACTTTGACTTTCATTTTTGTCTTGCCTTACCTTGCTTGATTTCATTTTCCTTCCGGTATTTTTCAACCACACTTTCCCTTTTTGACCTCAGTGTTTGGTATTGAATTCACACAGTTATATATATTAAGTCAGAGAAAAACAGTAATTAGGAATGAGTTATAATGTAAAAATAAATCATTTGATGCAGGGTTACAGTTAGGTGCTTTCATAGTGATCCTATTTACCCAGAAAGCTGAAAAACATACAATATGCTGTTTTTATTAAAATGCATAAAGAAGGGATGAATAAAAGGAGAACACAAAAACTAAAGAAATACAAGCCCACTAGCTCTTAGGACTGATTTTGACAGCTGTTTAACCTTTGTTATACTGATGAAGTTGCCCTTTTACTTTTCCCATTCAAAAGAACCTCAAAGTACTCATGTTTCTAACCCTTTCTTCCATTCTTACTAATTTAGGCTTCTTTTCTTCCAGAATATAAAGAGGATAATTAATCCTAGAATTAAAATCAGGTCCTCCACTGTAATAGTAATCCAATTAAATTAAAATAAGAATAAAATTTCAGCCAAAAAAGCCTGAATGCTAAATATTCACTCACTTGGAAACAAACCTGTTTTGTTAAATGGTATGATATTAAAGGGCGGCACAGTGGCGCAGTGGGTAGTGCTGCTGCCTCGCAGTTGGGAGACCTAGGGACCTGGGTTCGCTTCCCGGGTCCTCCCTGCATGAAGTTTGCATGTTCTCCCCGTGTCTGTGTGGGTTTCCTCCGGGTGCTCCCGTTTCCTTCCACAGTCCAAAGACATGCTGGTTAGTTGGATTGGCGATTCTAAATTGGCCCTAGTGTGTGCTTGGTGGGTGGGTGGGTTTGTGTGTGTCCTGCGGTGGGTTGGCACCCTGCCTGGGATTGGTCCCTGCCTTGTGCCCTGTGTTGGCTGGGATTGGCTCCAGCAGACCCCTGTGACCCTGTGTTTGGATTCAGCGGGATGGATGGATGGATTATATTAAAGTATAAAATATAATTTGTGTTTGCTTACTGAAACCTGGTTTAGCAAATCTGCCACTTTTCCTTTAGTTGAGGCAGCACCAAATAGTTTTACATTCCTTCATATGTCAAAAGATACTGGTCAATTCGACCTTGGGATAATTCAGTGTGGTAAACTGCATACTGCTTCTTAAAATTTAAGTGAGTTTACATTCTTTGAGGCAGTCTTATCAGATATCAAAACAGATTCCAACACAATTGTAGCACCAATTGCGCACTTAATGGGCTATATTTATTGTTCATGACCGGGTTTGGCAGACTTTAATCTGATATCTAAATGATGTTATGATCACATAGTTTTGTTGTGGGACTTTAATATTAGCGCAGGTGTGGAAGCTGACACTTTCAGTGAATCTTTTACCCATCTGTTAAATTGAGTAGGGTTTTACCAAATTATCAGTGTTCTGAATCATTTTCATAATAACTAATTCGACCTAATTATTACTTACAGAGTTGAGATCACTTCTTGATTACATTAGACTTGTTCTAGTTTAATCTTCTCAACACAATCACAGATTAAAACAAAGACAGTGTGATGTCTAGTTTGTGACTTTGCATTAATTTTAACAAATTTTTAAGAAACTGAAACTTAATTATGGAAAACCATCTAGATCAGCTAACATCTACTGTGACTCTAAAAGAGACCTTGGATATAGTGGCTACCCTTAAAAAATCAGAGTACTTGTACTCTTAAATTAGAATGCCAAAAACTCAAGCATAGGTGGAATGCATCAAAAGGTGTTTCCCTACCCATGGGAAAGACATTTGAGATACTGGGAGTCTTGGAATCAAAGGATGGATAGATTCTATTTTCATATTAAAAGGTTCATTAAATAGCTATGGAATGTCCAGGGGCCTCATGTATAAACAGTGTGTACGTACAAAAATGTTGTGTACTCCCGTTTCCACACTCTAATCGCGATATATAAAACCTAAACTTGGCGTAAAGCCACGCACATTTTCACGCTAGCTAAATGCTTGCCATACGCAAGTTCTCCGCTCAGTTTTGCAAACTGACGGCACCCAGCATCAAAACAGTGCTTTTGTTCCAGTGTGGCTTCCCTTTATTTTTTAGATCCACATCCCTGATGCGGCTTTATCATATACCCTGAAATTAACCACATATTATTTATTAGTTTAAGGCATCTGATTGTAATTAGCCTGTAACAATAAAATGGTCCACGGAATGGCCAAACTATTCCAAATATCATAGTAGATTTAGCGTTGTTCCTCTCTGTGCACCACGCAGACTGTTTATCCCACTGTATCTGAGTGTGTAATCTGATCGGAAAGAGAATTATCGGTATACAGCATCAAGCACATGCTGCCTGAGCTGTGCTGTCTATTGAACTGCTCTCAAACGGCAAACGCTTCAGAGCCTTTCCTGTAGGGACATCGCAGTTCATAAACAGTTTAATCCCAAGAACTATAAATGCACTCAATCATTCCATCAAGTGCACCTTGTAGAACTGTTTGTACATATTAGTACAATCACCTCACTGTAAACTTGCGATACAGTTATAATATTGCACAACCTGAGCCACTTTATAAAGCACATACTTACATATGATGATGATATCATTTTTAAGATGAAATGAAGCAAAATATGTTTATTATATTATACAAATAAAATGTTAATATCATTTAAATAATCTATATTGTTAATAATTAAACATGTGAGGACACGGTAGCACAGCGCTAGCGACGATCTGGTGCCCCGTTCAGGGATTGTTACTGCCTCGTGCTGTATTCTTCCTGGGGCTGGCGTGACACTGGAAAGATAGATGGACAGAATAATTAAACATGTACTATGAAAATATTTCAATGTTCCTTAAAACTTATGAAGAATCGGAGTTCTAAGCTTACAGATGGCTTAACATCTATTATAGAGCTAATTGTGTGGTGATTGGTTACTTGGAGAAAGAAAAGGAAGGACAGGAATTGGGGGGTAGTACGTTTGAAAGAGACAGTACTGCTGCAATAAATTATTTCATCGAAGGTCGCGAACTGCGCAGCAAGCATCTTGCATGAAGCAGTCTCTGGACAGGGTGCCAGCTCATCACTATCAGTGCACCACCGTGTTCCCATGTTTAATAACATGCTTTAACTCCTATCATCATGAAAATGATATCAAGTATACATCTCAGTATTTTAATTATTCAGAGAGCTGTAATACCACGAATGTATTGGATGCTGTGTCCAGTCGCAACAAGAGAAAGCCCGTTTAAGAAGCACCTAGTGATTCACACACAGAGCACATAGAAGAACACATACAAAACAAAGTATTTAACGTGCTACTTTAGTTATGATAGGATTTGAGAAACTAGTAATTTAAATGATTTAAAGATGAAGTTTATGATGTTCTGCTTTAATGACAAAATAAACTACATGATTAAAGTGGAAATTTCAAGATTAAAGGACATTGCGAGTTTTTTTTCTCACTGTGTCCCTATTTTTTTTTTCTTTTCTCTGTGCACTAATAAGCTTTCCTGGCAGGATCTAATCAATAACATTTTAGAATAAGCTTTTTAAAGCCCTGCAGAAGCAGATTTTCTCCCCATTTCTTTTTCTTCTCCATTTATCTTTATTCACTTATTAATTCATTGATTTACTTATTTTTACTAGCTTTAAGTTTTATTCTGCTGCCCATGCTCTCTTTCTCAGGGGTGGGGGTTGATTTGTGTTCAATCCTATTTTTGTAAAATTGATCTATTTGTATGGAATGTTGTGCGATTTCAATAAAATCAATAAAATTAAAAAAAAATCTTTCATATGACACTCAGATGGTGGGCTACGACTTGCCTTTTCACGACGACTTTGATATCTGACAACTTATTTTTTTATTTCAGGCACTGTGCGACTTGAGCTTTCGAGTTTCTCCGACACTCTATGTCACTCGATCAACTTCCTTTTGTTGTTTATACCACTGTTTAAACCAACAAATAGTACATTTTTCCTTGCCTCCACTTGGTATTCGCTGAAATTCTTCTAGGCTCTTGTTCAGAAAGCAGACACCACTTGTTCAGAAAGTGGATGCCACTTGGTTATTTCACACGGATGCCACTTGGTTGTTTCACAATAATTAAGATTAGGTATATAAGTAGGTTTCACATTTCTGTTATCATTTTAGCCCTAAAATAGTGACTTAACATCAGGGACCTATTTTATTGACCTTAAGGTTAGTGCTTGGGCGAGAGGAAGGCCATATCAAGTGGCGTCCGCTTTCTGAACAAGACCCTTCTTCTATTGTCCCCCATTGCTTTTCCAATTGTCTTTTAAGAGAACGCTGAGCTTAAGGGCTTTTTATATTGATTGGCATATTCAAAGAGGCATAATTCTGGGAGGACATGGGGCGGGACAGCAGGTGCGTGCACTTGCGTTGTTTTTCACGCTGACCGGGATTTATGGAGTAGAAGAATGTGGAAGTTGGCGAACGCACAGATTTATGCATCTGGATTTTTTTGTGTGTATGCACATTTCCACTTTTGTCCTTATGCCATGTTATAGTGTGAATTCTACGCACAGTATTATGCATGAGGCCCCAGGTGAAGGTGCATGGACTGTTAACCTAGGTCTATAGGACTATGACTGTATCTGTCTTTGTCTTTGTCTGTTATAGCTAACTCTGGACTCCCTGGACATTTATTTTTACCAGGGAAGCTGCTGACTGGAGTTTTTATTTTCCTCTCTAGTTGTCAACCCACCATAGTCCTGCCATAGATCAATGTTAATGCACAAATATTGTTACATTCCATTTATGCTAATCAGTTTGGAACTGCTTTGTTTTACTGTGTGTTTAAACAAAATTGCATCTTTATGTGTGTTCATTATGTAATTAGTTTTTGAAGTGGTGATTGTATTTCACCTTTAGAAAAATCAACTGAACTTAACCGAATTGACTGTGCTGACATTCTTCATAATTATTCAGTAAAGAATTGTGAAACCTACAAATCTCTGAACCTGTTTTACACTTTCAGGAGCTTTCCAATCAAGAATAGCTGTTACTCAGATTTTAGCTCTGGTCAATTCAATGTTTTATAGCAAAGAAACAAAACAGATTCTTCACGGAATTCACACTTTTTAAATTCTGCATATATTTTATTATCCCCATAATGTTTGTAATACCTCCGGAAGATATTTTATGTCTTTCTAAACCATTAGAAATATTAGAATATCATCAATGTACAGTAGACCAACACATAAATTTCTAACAAGTCTCTAAAAATGTCACTGACAAAATTTTAAACACTGCTGGGGAATACTTGCACTTTACAGTCATTTTATTAAGCTCCTTATATTTAATATAAGTTTGTAAACTACTACCTTTTCTTTTCCATGAAGTAAAAGTCAACTCCTGAAGGACTTTTAGATGGCAAAATAAACCCATTCTTTAAATTCTGTTTTATGTATTCATCCAAAGCTTGATTCTTAGGACAGGAGAAAGCATACATATTTCTTTTTTGGTAAATTCAAGTCCTTTGAGTATCTCGCCGTTGTTATCCATGGAGATTCTCACGTTCTAGTATTATCCGTGTATAGACCTCCTAAATTCAATGCGTCTTTCTTTGAGGAATTCTCTGACTTGATGTCAATCTTAATTACGAACTATGACACACTCTTAATAGTCGGTGACTTTAATTTTCATATAGATAATCAGTGTGACCAAAAAGTAAAAGAATTTATGAACCTCCTGGACTCTTTTGATTTGAGACAGCTCGTTAATCAGCCTACACATAAAGCAGGTCATACATTAGACTTAGTGATTACTAAAGGACTAAAAGTTGATATAAAACAGGTCATTGATATTGGTCTATCAGACCATTTTCTTCTATTTTTTAATATAGAAATAATGATAGAAAACACTCATGAGAAGCATATTGTTAAAAAAACGCTTCTTTGACTCATCAGCAGCTTTAAAACTTACAAACATTCTAAGCAATCAGTCCGTTTATAGTGCCCACTATAATAGCGAGGATAATGTAAATAGTAAGGTGGAAAGATTTAATACTAAAGTGAGGGCTGCTGTTGACTTAGTTGCACCTGAAAAGATAGTTAAAAAATTTTCTAGCATTGTTATACCATGGAAGACCCAAAGAGTGTCTGATTTAAAGAGAACATGCCGTAGAGCTGAATGTAAATGGAGGAAAACTAAACTAACTATTGACTATGAAATATTAAAAGTTAAAATAACAGAATACAATAACACAGTCCATCTTGAGAGGCGCTGCTATTTCTCTAAGATTATAAATAACAATGCTAGTAATCCCAGAGTCTTATTTTCGACGATTGATCGTCTGTTAAACCCAGGTAACTCAAAGGAATGCCTCCTAAGTACTTCCAGTAAAACCTGTGAGGCTATCGCTGTATTTTTCAATCAAAAAATTAATGATATTAGAAATAACATAGTATATCTCCCCAACACTAAGGATCCTCCTAAACCCCAGTATTCAGTAATAAACAAATTCAATTCTTTCACTAGGATAGATTTACCTGATTTACATAAAATAATTTCTCAAATGAAACCCTCCACCTGTGCCCTTGACCCAATACCAACAAATTTTTTCAAAGAAGTATCGAGCGTGCTAATTGATAATGTTCTTGACATAGTAAATTCGTCATTAGATACTTCCCAGACTGTCTTAAGACTGCTGTAGTTAAACCTCTACTTAAGAACAATAATCTCGACTCCTCCGTTCTTGAAAATTATAGACCCATCTCTAACTTACCTTTCTTAAGTAAAATTCTAGAGAAGGCAGTCATTATGCAGTTAAATGAGCACCTCAATAAACATGCTTTTCTTGATAAATTTCAGTCAGGTTTTAGAACAAATCACAGCACAGAAACTGCACTCGTTAAAGTAGTAAATGACTTGCGAGTAAATGCAGACAGAAGCCATTTATCTGTTCTCATCCTCTTAGATCTGAGTGCCGCATTTGACACTATTGATCATAATATTCTTAAGAATCACCTTAGTCAATGGGTGGGCCTCTTTGGCAGTGTCTTAAATTGGTTTGAATCCTACCTGGCAGGGAGAAAATTCTTTGTTAGTTGTGGTAATTATAATTCAAAGACACATGATATCCTATATGGTGTTCCACAAGGCTCTATCCTGGGTCCGCTGCTCTTCTCAATCTACATGCTTCCATTAGGTCAGATTATCTCGGGACATAACGTGAGCTACCACAGCTATGCTGATGACACACAGCTGTATTTATCAATAGCACCTGATAACCCCCATTCTCTAGATTCACTAACACAATGTCTAACCTGTATCTCAGAATGGATGAATAGTAACTTTCTCAAATTAAATAAAGAGAAAACCGAAATCTTAGTGATTGGCAATAATGGATACAATGAGGCTATTAGAAATAAACTGGATGCATTAGGATTAAAAGTCAAAACGGAGGTAAAAATCTTAGGGGTAATCGTTGACTGTAATCTGAGTTTTAAATCGCATATTAATCAGATCACTAGGACAGCATTTTTTCACTTAAGAAACATAGCAAAAGTTAGACCTCTTATATCATCGAAAGATGCTGAGAAATTAGTTCACGCGTTTGTTTTCAGTCGGCTAGATTACTGTAACGCATTCTTCTCAGGACTACCCAAAAAAGACATAAATCGTTTGCAACTAGTGCAGAATGCAGCTGCTAGAATCTTTACCAGGAAAAGAAAATCCGAACACATTTCTCCAGTTTTGATGTCACTACACTGATTACCTGTGTCATTCAGGATTGACTTTAAAATTCTGCTTATGGTTTATAAAGCCTTAAATAATCTCGCCCCATCTTATATATCGGAATGTCTGACGTCTTATATTCCAAATCGCAACCTCAGATCCTCAACTGAGTGTCTCCTTAGAATTCCAAGAGCAAAACTTAAAAGAAGTGGTGAGGCGGCCTTCTGCTGTTATGCACCTAAAATCTGGAATAGCCTGCCAGTAGGAATTCGCCAGGCTAATACAGTGGAGCACTTTAAGAAACTGCTGAAAACACATTATTTTAACATGGCCTTCTCATAACTTCACTGTAATTTAATAATGATACTCTATATATCCAATTCATTATAATAACTATTCATTCAAAATCTGTATTAACCCCTACTCTCTCTTCTGTTTCCTTTTCCGGTGTCCTTTTGGTGGTGGCACCATCTACCCAAAGCACCATGATATTCCAAAAATGATGGATGGATTAAAAGCCAGAAGTCTGTATGACCATCACCATCAAGTGACTCCATGAGAACCCTACCTACAAAGAGGACTATTTCATTTATGTTAGGTAGAATGCCCAGAGGGGACTGGGTGGTCTCGTGGCCTGGAACCCCTACAGATTTTATTTTTTTCTCCAGCCGTCTGGAGTTTTTTTTTGTTTTTTCTGTCCACCCTGGCCATTGGACCTTACTCCTTTCTATGTTAACTAATGTTGTCTTATTTTAAATTTGTATTTTGTCTTTTATTTTTCTTTTCTTCCTTATGTAAAGCACTTTGAGCTACTTTTTGTATGAAAATGTGCTATATAAATAAATGTTGTTGTTGTTGTTGTTGTGCTTTAGGAACAGATGCACCTGAAGCATTCTGATAATGCAATTTTAAGAAAGATGAAATGGCTGGTTGGGGCAAGCTGAACTTGTCTAATTCATACAGTTTTTCAGCAGTTAATTTATTTATTTTTCTAAATCAATAATGGGATTATGTCTCTCTAACCAGGGATAACCTTACATATAATAAGGACATGGAATTGATATGGTGAAAAGTATTAAATTTTGTGTAAAGCTCTTGTACCAGCTGGTGGTGTCATGGTTTGTAACACTCCAGGGCCCAATGGATTCCCAAAAATTGATAAAAACTCTTGGTTTATATTGTACATATAAGTTTAGAATTCTCAGATCTGTCAATAACTTTCAGCTGATAAGGTTTTCGGCAGCTACAGAATCAATGAGTGATAGAATTTTTACTTTATTAATTGTTTCTCACCCTACCAACCTTTATATAAGGTGGGTACACTAGTTTCTCTGTAGCTTGGAGTAATTTGATACAGTATGTCTTGTTTTACCACATTAGAAGCACGATATTCCCTTTATAAACTTCTGACGTTAAGTATAGTGGTAATTTTAGTCTTTCCCAATCCCATAAGCTCTACTTGAACTTTTCTTTCATAAACAACCCACAGAGAAATACAACTTTCCTGCTTCCATTGTAGTTTTATTTATGCTCCATTCTAGTTTTATTTATGCTATTTGCATATTAATATTGGCATATCATGATTAGCCAAATTGTTCTTGATTTCAGAGGGCAGTACCTTCTCAAACAATTAAACTACTTTACTTTCCTCCCACGCTGCATCTGCTTGTTTAAATTCCAATGACATATTTATAGAAATCACTGACTCAGCCAGGCAAATTAAATACTTTGAAAATGTCTGTCAAATATTTTCAGGGAATAATAGCACAGGTGATTTGTATTATAACAAGAGGAAGCCCCTTAAGTGATTTATCATCCAACAGAGAAATGATAAAAGTCATCTTTGCTTTTCCAGACGAATAAGTTTGAAGTTTGGGATCGTTTATCAGGTAACACTGAGGAACCCCCAGACAAGCACTTTGTAGGCGCACCAGGAAAGCATGATGGGTGAAGGTTTTATGGTTCTTTACATTTACTGTGCTAGCCCCTGCCCAACTCTACACTTCATTAAGACCATTTTAATGGATCTTGAATACTACCCACTTCAGTAACTATATTTGCTGAAATCATGATTAGACTTGTTTATTTCCATCCATCCATTTTCTAACCCGCTGAATCCGAACACAGGGTCACGGGGGTCTGCTGGAGCCAATCCCAGCCAACACAGGGCACAAGGCAGGAAACAATCCTGGGCAGGGTGCCAACCCACCGCAGGACACACACAAACACAACCACACACCAAGCATACACTAGGGCTTACTTCTCCTAAATGTTTCTGTAATTTTCTCATATCTCCATGTTTGTCTTAAATCCCTAAAAACTCGCTTCATCTCAGGGTCATTTAGTTTATGATATAAGATTTTGTTATGCTATAGGATGGGAAAGTGGCCAGCCACAAGATTAAATAATGATGAATTGTAAATCAAAATCACACAAGGTCAAAACCAAAAGATCAGTCAAACTAGAATGTGTTAATTAAATCATCTCCCTTATAATAAAAAAATCCTGGGACAAGACGGACTTTTTCAGAGAGATACAGTTCATGTTGCGCGAGATGAGACTTTGTGCCAAGAGATTTAACCACGCCCGGGGCCTGAAATAAAAGACAAAGTGTAGATGACAAAGTAGAACGTCGTAAAGAGTTCAAAAACATTAGCGCGATACACATGCAAAGCAGGTTAGAGATAATGAAAGTACTGAAATTTGAAAGTCTCAAAAAATTGTTAGTAAAAATCACATTAGCTCAAACAAACAGAAATTATTTCTTGGTGATATAATGGAACATTGAATAGAGATCGAATGTATTGTTCAGATTTAAACTTTAAGTTGGATACTCTAATTCATATTGACATCAGGGAGAAGTAGTGTTTCTTCCCAATGAAGAAGCGTATCCGCGAGAATTAAAAGATTTGTTGTTTGGTGAAAGTGAAATCCACATATGTGAGTGGCAGAGACGTGAAGTGGCTGGCGCTTAGCTCAGGCCAGGGGGGTTGGCGAGCGAAGCAAGCAGGGGGCGAATCCCCCTAGTTAACCAAAAATATGAGTCTCAGTCTACAAACAAAGGCAAAATTCTACATCTGTCCTAAATAGGATTTTTTTAGTTTTGTAATTAGAAGAAAAAGTTGCAGCACAGATGCAATGTGGTGTGTCTCTGTGACAAGCCTTATAGTAAACCAAGTTATACAAACCAAATGAAAATTTCTAATAATCTCTGACTTTAAAACACCAGAAAATAAATGAGAAAAGTTAGGAAAAATGTATTAAAGTAAAAAGAAATAATGACATAACACCGTATAAACAGTGTGAGGGGTTCAGCCTGGATACAACCACACGGACACCAACTCTTCATAATAACACACGCTTTTATTAACTAATGTCCCTGAACACCAGTCCTGCACACAGCACAGTGCTCCCGCACCACAACACCCTTCCTCGGGCCTTTCATTGTCCGTGGGCCGCCATTCCTCTCTTCACGGGAGCTTTGTCCTGCTCCCACTCCCGACTCTAGCTCCCCGATTGTAGGGAGGTGGCCCCTTTTATCCCCACCCAGATGTGCTCCAGATGCTTGCTGATGCTGTTCCGGCAGCACTTCCTGGTGTGGCGGAAGTGCTGCCCTTGCACCCGGAAGCACTCCGGGCGTTCCTGGAAGGTCCTTCTTCCACCTGCCCAGGTGTGGCGGAAGTGCAGGTTTCCCGGGCTCCTTGATGCTCGGGGCGCCCCCTGGCGGGGGCCACTGGCCCCAGTAGGCTTGAGCCTCCTGGCTCTGTCCTCATGGTCCCTTCTTTATCCAGGGCGGTTGCCCCCCTCGTGGCCCAGGGAACGAATAACCGCCTCCCAGTCCTTCCAGGCATCCCGGCTGGGTCTGCCCCCCAGCCTCCTGTGACAACAGGTACAATTTTAAAATTTAAAAATGGCAATTAATTTAATCCAACAAATACTTCTATTCTTATTTTTCCAACATCAATTGTTCTTTGTTTCTACCAGAGTTTTAGTCAGTTTGCAGTTCCACTTGATATCAATAAATGCCATCCATCCATCCATTTTCCAACCCGCTGAATCCGAACACAGGGTCACGGTTGCTGTAAAAACCCTGACATTGCTGATTTCACATTGCTATCGTATATGCACTCCAAACATTGAGTAATTTAAAATTAGGTGGGAAAGGAGATTTGAATGTCATGCATTTTCTTCATTCAAAGCACAATCATCATATGAATTGGGACATCAGTATCAATTGCCAACATTTTTAAATTCTTGTCTCCTATATTTACTAAAAATGTACTGTAACCTTGTCAGATGTCTTGTTGGCTAATGCATAACTATAATGAAACCTTATAGCAATTATTCTGCAAGACAACCCTTGGTGTATTACAAAATTTAGATCAGGGATACTCAACTCTGGGCGGCACGGTGGCGCAGTGGGTAGCGCTGCTGCCTCGCAGTTGGGAGACCTGGGGACCTGGGTTCGCTTCCCGGGTCCTCCCTGCGTGGAGTTTGCATGTTCTCCCCATGTCTGCGTGGGTTTCCTCCGGGCGCTCCGGTTTCCTTCCAAGGACATGCAGGTTAGGTGGATTGGCGATTCTAAATTGGCCCTACTGTGTGCTTGGTGTGTAGGTGTATTTGTGTGTGTCCTGCGGTGGGTTGGCACCCTACCCAGGATTGGTTCCTGCCTTGTGCCCTGTGTTAGCTGGGATTGGCTCCAGCAGACCCCCGTGACCCTGTGTTCAGATTCAGCGGGTTGGAAAATGGATTGATGGATACTCAACTCTGGTCTTGGAGGTCCACAGTGGGTGCACGTTTTTGGTTCCAACCAGTTTTGTAATTAAAAGACAGGCCTAGCAGGTAATGAAACTTGGTATTTATTTATATGGCTTGTTAGTGCTTCCATTCTTCCAGGTCAACTCTTTATCACTTTTTAGATTTTTCATTTTCTGAGAACATTATCCATATTTTTAATGGTCCGGCACAGACTTATATCTCTTCTTCCTTCCTTTCTATCTTTCATTTTAAAGCATTGTATTAAGAGGTAAGGTGACCAGAATTTTTTGGGCCAATCCGGGGACATGGGGTGGGGGCTAGAATCTACAGATCACGAGTAGGGGCTCTAAACACTACAGAGTACTAAGCGAAAGCTTATCACGTGATTTCTCGACCAAAGTTGCAGGAAGCGGTAAAGCATAACCTCCATCAAAACACAGTGCACACACGTTGAGTTCAAATTATCGTGGTGATGAGATACATTCAAAAAAGTGAACCAACTGAAACTGGGGACGAAATCTTAAACCGGGGACAAAACGGGGAGATGTTTCTGAGTGGGGACAGTTGTCCGAAAAAGGGGACTGTCCCCGGAAAACAGGGACGGATGGTCACCTTATAAGAGGGGAAATAATACATTATTACAGTAATCCCTCACCTATCGCGGGGGTTGCGTTCCAGAGCCCCCCGCGATAGGTGAAAATCCGCAAAGGTAGCGACCTATATTTATTTTATTATTTATACATATTTTAAGGCTTTATAAACCCTTCCCACACTCTTATAAACCTTTCTCACTCTCTTGTTAACCTTTCCCACACTCTTATAAACACTTCCTATGCTCTTAAACACTTTCTACATTCTTAAACACTGCAGACCAACACTGCACACTGCACGCAGCGATCAGAAGTCAATGTGTCTGCACTCGCTTTGTGAAGGGGGGCAGCTGAACTCACGCTGAGCAGAAATGGACTTTGTGCTGCTTTTGCCAAAATGCCTGCTTGTCGCTCTGCGTGTTCGGAAGGAGGAGGAGGAGTGGGTGAGGGCTGAACGCACGTTCGCTCAAACCCCCCTCCCCGGAGGAGAAGCACGCTCCTGCCACTTCGCATTGTCAAGGGGGTGGGGAGCTGAATGAACGCTAAGGAGAAGTGGACTTTGTGCTGGCTTTGTGCTGCTTGTCGCTCTGCGTGTCAATAATTTAAAAGCCTGTACATCACCAATTTTCCTGTCTCACTGTCTTGTCTTGTGTGAAGTTAAAATGTTTTATAATAGTGAGATGTTACTCATATCCTTAGCCCGACATCCACATATCATATGTGTTAACAAAGTGTGTTTTATAAGTTTACATGTGTTTAAAGCATATGGGATGGGTATTTTAAGGCTTAAACTATAAAAATGTTTATTTATATGGTCTTTCTATATCGTGGATTTTCTCCTGTTGCTGATGGGTCTGGAACATAACTTCCGCGATAGGCGGGCAATCACTTGTATTTAAAAACCCGCGAAGTCGTGAATCCGCGAAAAATGAACCGCGAAGTAGCGAGGGATTACTGTATTTGGAACACATGCATATCATGTGAGTTCCGTGTCTACAAAAATCTATGTAAACACATCGTTAAAACAGAAACATGTTCCATATTTTAGTAATAATTGACAAAATGTAGACATGAACTGTATAATGTGTGAAGCCTGAAGTCCAAAGATCATATAAACACTTTCACAAAAGGTACAACTGTTAACGCTGTTAGTTTTTATGTGAAACTGGGAATAACTGTAGATGAAAGTGGTGTTTTGAAACAATGGAAATGGGAATTCTCTGATCTGGAGGGATAAAAGCTGACACACAAACGCTGGTGAATCTGCCTTCTTGGTATCTCATTGTTACTTGAATTTTTTTTTTCTGTCTAGTCAGTAGCAGTTAACAGGGTGGTAAAATAAAATGCACGTGGTCTCCTGGTACATATCATAGAGGACTGATCATCTGTCAGCTACCAAGAGTTCCTGGTCCTTTAAAGGGCAACTGGAGACCAAGGACTGCTATACTTCTAGAGAGCTTTAGAGACAATGCCTTGGAACTTCTGGAAGGTACTCCTGACTCCAGAATTAGTTCCAGGGATTGTTTCAGAGTAAAGCCTGTGTGTGATTTCAAGGATGTTACCTACCAGGGACCCACTAAATGCCGAAGCTGAAGAACTGCTTGGACTAGAACTAGGTCATGGTTAATAGGGAGAAAGAAACATGAAAAAGGTGATAGGAGTGTGTATTTTTGTGTGTGTTTTCTGCCTGCATGTTTGTCAAGAATGAACCACAAACAGAGACCAATACATGAAGGGATAAGTCTAGTTTGGCCATAGGTTTATTATTTTGTGTTTTTGCTTTGTGATTTTGTGTACTCCTTATTTTAATCCCTATCTTTCTATTTTATATTTATAACATTTGTAATTATAGTATAATAGTTAATGAATACTCCTTTTTACATGTTTTTATCTTGGTATTAATCTAGGACATAGGGCTCTATGAGAGCAACCTCTCTCATTTATATTACATTTAAAAGTCCATTTGTTTTCATTTTCTGGGTTACTGTTTATTCTCATTTTTTAATATGTTTGGTCAAAATGTAATGTATGTTTACATTTTAAAAAGAAACACAAACATTAGGTCAATAAATCTGAACTGTAACAAACTGTTGGTATAAAATACTATCGTCTTTAGATTTTTAGCAAACAATGTGCAAAAGTGAGATTGACTGGAACAAGTGTTAATATAAACAAATGTTACATAAGAAAATCTTCGCTGCGAGAATCTGCCAGCTCCACATGGACAATACCAGGAGGGAAATTCAAATCCAGAACACTGGATCCACTGCCTCAGCATGCTGTCCACACAATAGTAGTTCTAACAAATACCTTTCAATATGACCTTGCCTTGGATTTTCACGAGCCTTTGAGAAAACTATTTGAAAAAATCAGCAAGAAGAATACATAACATTTTTGAGTAAAGTATAGCAATGCATGGAAATGTTTGTCAGTAATACTATATTTTTTGGAATAATAAAAAGGTATTATATGAATATTATGGAGAAATGGGCAGAATAGTGCCAGTGCAGTGGTTGGCAGGTCCATGACATACTGTGTTTCTGTACAGAGTTTGCATCTATTACCGATGCCTGTTCTCCCACATCCCAAACACACAGATATTAAATTAACTCTTTATTCTAAACTGAAATTGTGAATATGCACAGGAGTGCCTACTAATGGGCTACCTCTGATTTCAGCCTTTTCCTGATACAGGCTAAGGATATTAAAAGATGAATGGGTTGACTTTTTCGAAAAACAAAGTATATCTAACAAAAATAACATGGACATAATTTTTCTCTGTTTATATTTCCATCAGTTGTTCTCTATAGCATGAACAATATAATCTAAGATGAAAGGTCTAAAAAACATTTGGATATTAACTAAGATCAATCATAAACTTTAAAATATTAAATTAAAATGTATACTACATTTAGATATATGTACCAATATACAAAGGTTCCATTTAGCATTTGCGAGGCTTATGCTAGTAGTTAGGACTTTTGGATGCTGCTTTATTTATTTAGGCTTTATTTAAGGTGCTTTTCTTACAAATTTATAATTAGGGACTTTATTTTGTAATCACAATTTATTTGTCTTAGTCAGATATGTGTTTCAAATTAAGCTTTTATACCATGCGTACTCCCATAGCTGTTGAAGTTTTAATCCCTTCTAAAGGCTAGATGTGTACAGTATGAGTTTTGTTTACAGCAGAGTATATACAATGAGCTTAATATTGCTTCAGGTGCATAAAAGATAAGCTTCAGTTAACTCACCTTAAACCATGTTCTCCCACAACAGTGGTTTTTTGATTTTGCTAAATTCCAGTGCATTGCTCAAGGCTCTTATTACACAGGAAGGCTTTGAACCAATGTGACCTTTATAATTTTAATTTATCTAAGGCAGTTTGGCATATTTCCATATTAAAATGGAAATGCTACTATCATTTTGATTTGAATACGTGCAGCATCTGGTATGAAGCTTGGAATGCCAGAAACTATGCTTTTCAGAACTTACTGCTTTACTTACTTTTACACATGCTGTCATGTTTGTGGGAATGTTTCTAACAAACTTGAAAAAGTGAATGTAAAGTAAAAATAGCAAATTCATACAAAATTTCTAAAAGTGCACTTTTATGGATTCTACCAAAATTATGCAGGGATTGATTTGGCCAGTACCCAACTCCAAATCACAACAGGAATTTTGTTAGAATTTTTATTATCATACTCATAACAACACTAAAAAAGAAAACCTATGACCTATTTAACTGAGAGAATTAGATTCTGCTCCATTATGATGTCATATAGATCTATTGGTCTCACCTCTCAGAAAGTTATGCTGAAGCTTTATAATGCATTGGTGAGGCCTCATCTGGAGTATAGTTCTGGTCTCCTGGCTATAAAAAAAGACATAGCAGCGCTAGAAAAAGTCCAGAGAGCAACTAGTCTGATTCCAGGGCCACAGAGGACGGGTTTTTCGTAAGGAAAGATTAAAAGATTTGAACCTTTTCGGTTTAAGCAAAATAAAACTAATAGGAGACATGATTGAAGTGTTTAGAATTATGAAGGGAATTAGTACAGTGGATTGAAACTGTTACTTTAAAATGAATTCAGCAAGAACACAGGGACACAGTTGGAAGCTTGTTAAGAGTAAATTTTGCACAAACATTAGGAGGTTTTTCTTCACCTAGAGAACCATAGACACATGGAATAAGTTACCAAGGAGTGTGGTAGACAGTAAAACTTTAGAGACTTACAATACCCAACTTGGAAGTTATTTGGGAAGAATTAAGAGGCTTGGACTGGCAAGCTGTGTTGGGCTTCATGGCCTGTTCTTGTCTAGATGGCTATAGTGTTCTAATTTGAGGTGGAAGCTGACCCACCCAATATAAGTATTAAAATTGGGGCACCCTGTTAAAAGCTTTTCCTTATATATTCGTATTCTGTTGTGGGTCTTTGGAAAGTTTTAAACTAAAGGAACTTTAATACATGTTTGCTATGTATTAATAATTTAGTTATGTTAAATACATTTATCATTTAATTTCAAGTGTGCCATGTGATCATTTTTTAACTTTGACATTTTGTGACAGTGTTGCTAGGTGACTCTGCAATGTTTCTAGGGATTGCCTCCTGGAAGGCACATCTCATGTTACAGCAGGCAAATGCAGGGATATCAACTGGAACTTAAAACTGGTCATCAAGCAGATCCTTTTTGGATACTTGCAAATGGTACAACAATAAGGTTCGGAGCAGGTTTTTATTAAAATTTCAAGTGAAGTAAAACAAAGCAAAGATGTTCTCTTTCATAAAATCTCCGACAACCACGTGCAGGGAGATTTCCAAACTATAAAGATAGGAGACTGCTTTAATTGGTATTCAGGACTTTAATGTAAAGTTATGGATCACCCGTAATGCTATTAAAGACCTCCTTTTGTTAAATTTAAATATTGTGGCTATTTTCTTCCACAGCTTTGGCAATGAGGTTGAGATGAGACTGCTCTGACGATTTTTTTCAGCAGTACAGGATATGGGACAGCACTGTGAAAAGGAACAACTGGCACTCAATAACGAAGGCATGCTAAACCCGATCACCACACCCTGAGGGTGGGATGAGTTGGAGCCCGGAAATGCAGCCATGTCTGGGTCTTTGGGGTCCACCGGAGAGCGCTGCCAGGGGAGGACTGCCCTGGTTTCCACACAACCCTGGAATAATCTGGATGACCTAGACATGAAATCAGAAGCAGTTCCTGGGTCTGGTTTAAAAGGAAGCAAGCTACCTCCTTTAAACTGATTCAGAGTTGGCATGCAGTGGGTAACACTCAACAGAGATTGGAAGAAGGAAGATTTATTACTTTATTGTTTAATTCAGGGGTTCTCAAACTCAGTCCTGGGGACCCTCTGTGGCTGCAGGCTTTTGTTCCAACCAGATTCACAATCAGTGATACAAAATGGATTTCTTTTAATTAGCTAGTCTTTTATCTTTTCTCTTATTCTACATTCAGAAAAGCACAACAGCATGATTTTTGACCCTTTTCTGTGTACTTTGCTTCTTTCATTGTATCCTCATGATGACAATTAAAAAGAAGCAGAGCAGACACCTGAGAAAACAACACTGAATGATGAAAGTCTGCATCTCCTTTAGCATCAGACCAACTAGTTAGTAAATAATGGATTATATATCCAGAAAACCTGGAAAAGAACAATGAAAATCAGTATGAAAATATTATTAAAAAGTAAAAAACACATTTCCCATATAACTGCTTTGTACATTTTAATAAAAACTTACCGAACTTAGTTTCATGATTTTTGTTTTGACTCCAAAGCACAGAAACTGGGTTAAAACAGATCACTTCATTATGCTATTTGTCTAATAAAACACAGAAAAATCTGTTGGAACAAAAAACTACAGCTACAGTGGGTCCCCAAGACCGAGACTGAGAACCATTAGTTTAATTGTGTGAATTCATTGTGCTTGTGCAACTGGTTTTTAAAGAGGTGATTTTGGAAAATTGCCTTGTGTGAATAAAATCCTATATTTTATTCCTATCAACGTGTGCTATATTACCATGTCTGTGGTTTGGGGATCTCTGGCACTCCCTTGTGGTCACAGCGTCATCTCACATGCATGACTCAAGTCTGTCTGTAGGCCTCTATTAGAGAGCTTTGAAACCAATCTGACTGGAGGTTTGGTAGGTTTTTTGTGTTTTTGCGCATTTATATGTGGCACAAGGTGGGCACTCGGGCAC
This sequence comes from Erpetoichthys calabaricus, assembly GCF_900747795.2. NCBI lineage: Eukaryota > Metazoa > Chordata > Cladistia > Polypteriformes > Polypteridae > Erpetoichthys > Erpetoichthys calabaricus. The sequence goes on from NC_041400.2 coordinate 64,048,519, forward strand.
TCAAGAGTGTTAGGAGCGGTTCTCCTGCAGATATACCAGTATCAATTTATTAAGAAATCAAGGAGGGGTCTTGATAACTTTAGGAGTGGTTCTCCAAGCTAAACTAGCATTAATGTAGTAGCAATGGGCCAAAAACAAAGTATATAGGAACAGGAGCATAAGCAGTCGGTGCAGCTTCCCCATACAAATTCTGTGGTGGTTCCAAAGGTAAAATCCCTTTCCCCTCAAATCCCTTATAATCGGCAGTCTGCTGCTGCCATCCCTGTCCCAGCACAACCTTCTATTGCCCAGCTAGCAGTGGCAGACTAGGGTTTAAAAATTGTAGCACTGTAATGGGGGATTGATTAACTAGACACTTAATCTCAATGTGCTGTGAGGTTGCACAAGCAAGGGAAGAGCACAAGCGAGAGATGAAGGTATGATTGAAGAGAATAACAGGTATAAAAATGACATTTAAATTCCTCGGTGTGTCTGAAAGTGAGGTATTATGCTTAAAAAATGATGTGTGAACATGACCTAATGTACAGTATAGTACTGTATAATAAGTCCCTTAAGTCATATTGTTTGTTTTATATCCTTTTTTTAAAATCATCCTTAGTACATTGTGTAGATTCTGTGACATTTTTTGTACATTTTTTTTGTTTTATCATTTTGTTTCATTATTGCTGTTGCTCACATGGGTGCCAAAGCTTTAACAGCTTCATGTCATCAGTGTGAGCCTCTCCTAATATTCATATTGTTACGTCTGAGAAGAGGAATTGTACCAGCAGAGTTTGAACACTCGTGTTTTCTGTTTTAAAATTTCACCTTGTTAATAATAAACATTAACAGATAAAGGAATTCAGTGTGGTTTCATTACCTATTTGTGGCTGTTTGCATGAAGTAGCACATCACGAGTCACAATGCAGAAGCTTCGGAGGATAACCGGATTCAAAGCTAAAGTGCAGAAGTACAGTGCTTATGATGAACACCGGTTACAATGGGATAACTTAAAGTCACATGCAGTCACATTTGCTTTCTTTCCTCTGTCATACTACTTGGTCACTTTATTTTTATGTCAAGATCAATTGCCTTTCAATGATTGTTACAAGCTGAGTAACACGTATAAACATGTAAAGAGCATACAGGCTGTTCCCCTTGGTGTTTCTCAAAGACTCATACAGTGTACAGTATATAATATCAAGGACTGTAGGGGAAAGTTAGGGAAGGCCCCCTTTGAGGTTTTGCACAATTCAAGTAATGGTATTACATTAATTAGTGGCTATTTATTGTATATATCTGGGACTGAAAGATGGGGGGCTTCTTGCCATGATTCAAGGCTTAAGCCCCCCAACCCCTACTGTAACAATCCAAGGATAAATAAAAAGTGTTCACTCTTTTTTGTTTAAAGCCACACCAAATTTAGAGCCCTTGACTTTTAACTGCTTGTCTATTTTTTCATGTGCTCGCAGCAGCCAGCTTTTTTAAAAACATTTTTGGGTACTTGCTTACCACTCAGTAATTTTTAGCATACCTTTTGTTGTGAACTGCTTAATAATCAAAGTAAACAATATAAGAACTTGCATTCTTAATAAATTACCCAAAACTCTCTGAACTTGCTATTCTAAAGATAGAGAAGGATATCTCAAAACTGCCTTTACTTGATTTGCCTTTGAATAAAAGAACTGAAAGTAAAATCAGTGCTCCTTGAAATGCTGCACAATATGCACGAACCTACGAAATGCACATGAGAGAGTTATGTCAATTAATTTAGTATTTATTACAAAAGAAAATAAATGCTTGTTGATTCTAATTAATGATTTCATTTCACTGAGTTAACCAGGAGTAGTCTATATGTATATGTTGAAAACAGACTGAAGTAAAGAATTAATACTGTATATTCATGAGTATATACTGTACATGCAAATTGACAGCAGATCAGAAAACTGCCAACTGCCTCATTTCCAGTCTGGCATTTAGAAAAAAACATGTAATTATGCAGAGCAATTTGGCTTATAATTCTACGACCATGAGTGTATTTTTAAGAAAATACCAAGAAAATATGCAGCCCTTGAGTTGTGGGGATATGACCTTGCTTCTGTTCATATTATAGCATAAATTACATAATTGTGCTCACAAATGTTTGGCCCTGAACAGATTTCATTACTTTGCTCTCAGTAGTGTGTGCCCTTCTGAAAGCTGGAAGCACTTGAATGCTACCAGTAAATACTAGTGATGTCTTGTAATCACCTGCCACATTGTGTGCTGAAGATTTTAAAATTCATTTAATGTTATGGTTTAATTAGAGCTGTGCCTTGTTCTGTACTTCATTTGCCTTTTCATGTCTATGTTTTCTTAATGTTTTCTTTATTGTATTAATAAAAATTACTTATGGTTTTTCTGTCTGGTGCCTCCTGACTCACCGCTACGAGAAGACTCCAACATATCTTTTACAGTTTGACTTGTCTTGATGTCTAGTTATGTAAGTCATCAAGACTTTCATGGTTTCCAGTTATTTTTTGCCCTCTAGACCTGAAAAATTTTAAGACCATATTTTGTGCAGGAAATTGCATGCTTATGATAAAGAGTAAACCAATAGGTGTCTTCACCTAAAATGATCAGAAGGACTTTAAGTTGTGCACAAGCTGGGTAACATGTCAGCCAACCCCAGGGGTTCCCCTCCCAACTGGATACAAGGGGTCAAAGTTTCTCCTTTTCATAAAACTTCAAAAAAAATGGAGATCTGAAATATAGGCATGTGAAGTGTTATTTTATATTATTTCGAAGTTGCTGATCGAGAATCTTTTTCTATAATACGCAACCGTGGCTCTTCATTTGTCTTCCCAGGATTTTAAATCACCTGTAGCTCACAAACTTTTTGACCTATTGACCTGAAATTTGGTACACATATACCATGTGACCTCTACTGTCTGCTTTTGGGGTGATGATTTTTATCACTCTTTTTATTTTTATTTTATTTTATTGTAGAATCAACTCTTGGCAGCACACAGCGGGGCGGCTGTACGGAGCATGTGTACGGGCTCTATTCTCATTACCTTCCACCTTCGCCGTCACTTCCCCTATCTCTTCATATCTTAAAACATTCTTGAGGCAGATTGAAGACTTAAGTGCCAGCTTAAGTAAAAAATTACGGAAAACTTACTAAGTAATTGCAACACAAACACTGACTTAATCAGTATTAACGCGATAAGATGCAGAGGAAAGAAGAGAAGAAGCGGACCGCTAGGGTGGAGAAAAGAAGAACTGCTCAGCAAGCAGCAAGTGCATCAACCTCTGAGCAAACGAATGCAAAAACGTATAGAGAAAGAGTATGAAAACTATAAGTCAAGTGTATTCACTGCAAGTTATCGTGCAGTACATCGTTACTGGTATTAAATATTTTTGTTATTTGATTCCTTACTGGTGGTTCCAGTCCTCTAAGAGCCACTCCCAGGAGGTTAACAATGACATCTTTCAAACATAAGCATATAGGGAATGATTTTAGTCTATTTCAGTGTCACTGATTATGAATATGATGTTTGTTTTTGATTTTTCATTCTTTACTAGGGATTTAGCCCTCTATGGATCTCTATCAGAGGCATAAAATGACAAATTGCTTTTACAATCAAGAATATATAGACATTTAAATTGAAGCATACATTTTAATATTTAAAATATTTGATGCAATAATTCTTGTTTATTATGTACTTCTACCTCATGAAGTAAATCATTACATTTGCTATGAATACCCTGAATTAGGACAGTGTATGCTAATTTAGACATTTTGTTAATTATTTTTCCCAGCTCATCCTAAAAATGCCTCTAATCAATTCTAATCTCTCAAATATGCTGCCAATTACAGAAGTCACCTAAGAACTGATAGTAAAGTCCACTTAATTTCAGTTTATTCCTTCTCTGTGGCAGCTCTTCTCCTTTCCTCTCCTGTTCTTCTACCTGCGGATATAAAGATCCATGGCCCAATAAGATCTTACATCATGTCCGGATTCCGGTCACCTCAACTGTCCCTTTTGCCTCTTTAGTCAGTTTCTGTTTGGACTTTAATGAACTGTCAGGTTATTTTTTGCATTTTTCACCAATTATTTGGCGATCACCATCAAGTGCCTCAAACCTTTATGATCTTTTTGTGTTTTCATTTACAATGGCGAGCGTAGTCAACAAGATAACACTGAAAGTCAGTAGACTTCAATATAGTGGTTGCAATCTTAACTGAAGAGTTACAGGAACTGTGGGTTTAGGTTGGGAATCAACAGACCCAGCTTAGCAAGAAAGAAACTTGCCAGGTGGCCCAGGCAACTCTTTGCAAAGAACGCACCATTGGCCTACCTCAGGAACTCCTACTGCCCTGACCCAAGGAAGATGTGGAGATGTATCTCCTTATCTTCAAGTGTACCACAACCCACCATCACTTGGAGTGTGTGGCTTGGGCACACATATTGGCACCATGCTTAATGGGGAGGCACATAAGGCTTATTGAGACCTCAGTCTCAGCTGCTGGGGACTATGATAAGCTCAATGTGGACATTTTGGCCAGATATGGCATGACTGTGGATCAGTAAGCAAGACAGTGCATAAAGTCGGACAAAGTGAGCATTGCCTATTCTGCTAGACATTGTAATAGACACCCAGCTGCGCAAAAACACCACTAACATTACAAACTATGTAGCTGAATTCCAATTTGCACCAGGATCTTCCTGTTCTTCATCTACAAACAAAGGTGTAATTTAGAGTTGAACTGACATCTTGATTAATCTCACAAAAAGGAATCTCCCAATATAGTGGTATGGGATGATAATGTGGAAGCTGCATTTTGTGACCTAAAGCAGGCCCTTACATCAGCACCAGTTTTTTTATCTCCTGATTTCTCTTTGCCTTTCATTCTCTAGACCAACACTTTGGACACAGGTCTAGGTGCTGTGCTGAGTGAAAGCATCAATAGTGCTAAATACCCAATGATGTAACTGAGCCATGAATTATTGGACTTGGAGACAAGGTTTGCAGTTTGGGGACTGCCACTGTCATCTAATGCCTCTTGTCTTCTACTTGTAGAACCAAAGATCAGTGGCACAACAAGATTTGATGCTACTTCTGTTTTGTGTCCTTTCTGCCTCTTCTGCTTATAACCAATAACTTTAGTCAGTATCTGTTTGAACTTGTGTCTGGAAAGAGGTTACCTAGGCAAATTGTCAAAACATATTTTTTTCATAATTTTGACCAATTGCATGTAAATCACCATCTGGTGCCCCAAACCATGATGATCTTATCTTTTTACTTACTGTATATATAAATATTGTCATGCATGCTTGTCTGAGGGTTGCTTTCCAGGCTCACCTACTACCATTCCGGGACAAGAGGAAGTGCTGTTACTGACATTAACATTTCAATTTTCTCCCACAGGCCAGAAAAACCACCCACAGAGGGAAAGTGAGCCTGTCCCATGCATTCCCTCTGCTATAAAACCAAGACACTCCTGGCATGGTGTGTCTCATTCTAGAGAGAGCAGACTGATGACTGGAGCATCTACCTGAACTTAATGCAATTGAGAGAAGATTGAAAATGCTCTTGCTTATTTCTTTAGTTAATCTGCTTTTCATTTTGCCTTATTTAACGTGCCATCAACAACCTGTTTCAGTGCAAGGACTTTGTAAATATTAAAAGGGGAAGTCCCCAACACTTCTTCTGTGACCAGTGTGTGTCCCCAGCCATCCATCCATCCATCCATCCATCCATCCATCCATCCATCCATCCATCCATCCATCCATCCATCATCCAACCCACTATATCCTAACGGGGGTCACGGGGGTCTGCTGGAGCCAATCCCAGTCAACGCAAGGCTTAAGGCAGGAAACAAACCCTGGGCAGGGTGCCAGCCCACCGCAGGGCACACACACACACACCAAGCACACACTAGGGACAATTTAGGATTGCCAATGCACCTAACCTGCATGTCTTTGGACCATGGGGGGAAACCCATACAGACATGGGGAGAACATGCAGGGAGGACCCGGAAAGTGAACCTGGGTCTCCTAACTGCAAGGCAGCAGTGCTACCACTGTGCCACCCTGCCCTCACCCAACGACAATAAATTTTTATATATGGCTGAAAATGTTCCCATTTCATAACTTAGTCATCTCATTAAACAATGTAGAAATAAAGCTGTGTTATGTGCTCAGTCTTATATTCTAGCCATGTACAGTATATTTCTCAAATAACTGACCAAATATAGAAATGCCTTGTCCTGAAGGCAGAGTGAAATTAAGCTGTTCATAAAGCCTGTCAAGAAGGGCAAATTAAAGTCATAAATGAAGTTTTGAAAGCTTATTTAAAAGTCTTTTACAGTGACTTTTCCTCTTGAAAAGAATGATTTTATGTAGAGCCTCATTCACTCAATGTTCAAAAGAAAATGTACATTTCATGAGGACATTTTGAAATTCTATGATGGCAAATCATCTATTTTAATTTCACATCTTCTCAAGATAGTGTTCTTTAATTTTAATATCCTTATTGCAGCAGATTTATTTTTGACATTGTAAAAGAGGTTCTCATATTTTTAGGAATGCCTCTTTTAGTGACTTTCTTTTTCAGGCAGTATTTTAAAGTCATCAAGATGGCTTTGCTTCGGTGAGTTACTGGCAGTTGTCTTTGCCTTGGTCAGAGGGATTGTAAAGACTACATTTAAATAATAAAAGTAGCTTAAAGTCTATAGCAGTTTTTTCTGATCACATTTTAAATACATTTTCTTATCAAAGAGGGCTTCTGTCACTGCTTAGTGTAGTGTTACTTTAGCAAAGGCTTTCCACTTTAGTGTAATCATTAACAAGAGGTAACAATAGGTATTAAAAGATAAATGCAAAAAAATAAACAATAAAATAAAAAGGGGAAAAAACATGGACAAGTCTGTTAACAAGAAGCAAAAAGAGAGGTTTTCTGTTGCAGCTCACTAAAGCAGGTTATAACGATCAGTAAAAAAGAGCACCAGTTTTAGAGCAGTAAATTTTTGTGCTATGTTTTTTCCAAATTTTTTTTTTTTTATTCAGTGTACAGTAGGAATAATGCATAGAAGGATATTATCATTTAGTTCCTTTAAAAATATCATGGTAAAAGTGGAGCATGCTTCTAGAGATAAGTCAAAATGAGTTTGAAATATTTTAAAACACATATACAATGGTAACAGACCTTGAAAATTCTAAACGCACTAAGGCAGCCACAGATTTATGTAACTGTAAAAGGCTAAGCCTTATTGAACAGGATGGGTTTCTAAGGCCAAGATTAACCCAACACTGTAAATATACTGCCTCCCAACCACCTATTCAAATCAAATGAATACCACAGAAGAAAAATGCTTAAATCTGAGTTATATTGTGACATGCAGTAATCACTTGCTGATCTTTGTATAGCAAATGAGAGAACTGAGACTGATTGATTGTAATGTGGGAAGGAATACAACTCCTTAGGGCTGGTTTATACTTCACGCTCAGAACCCATACACACACACATCATGGCTGCCATGCGTTCCCAGCATTCATTTGACACATCCTCTGAGCACATCCTCAGAAATTAAAGCGACGCATGCATGAGTTGCAGTACCAGTAAAAAATCAGGGGGCACAGTGTGATCAAGTCAGAATGTGACTTCAGAGTCTCTGCTCACAATTAACATGGCTGAACACTTCGAGGAAGAGCTGATAGATGAGGTTAGAAAATATTGTCATCTTTATGATGCGATGATCCCTTTCCATAGTGGCAAACAAATGTGTCAGAAAAGCTGGCATTAAATCGGCAGGTCTTTGGAAGTGGATATGGAAATGTGCAAGACGAAGTGGAAAGAAGTTTGAGACAGATATATCCGTGCAAAGCGGAAAATGTCCGGGAAAAGAAGTGGGGATTCAGCTGAAGGTGTGTTTTGTCCTGTGACTGTCTGATGTCTTGCATGGCTGCAAAACTTCGTGACCCATCGTACAACCGACACAAATTTCAATACTATGGTAAGTGTTAAAGCATCATATTTAACATATAGTATATGTTATTGTATATAGCAGGGGTAGGCAACGTCGGTCCTGGAGTGCCACAGTATGTGCAGGTTTTTGTTCCAACCCAGTTCCTTAACGAGAACTCAATTATTGCTGATGAAGCACATATTGCTTAAGTGACATTTTAATGCTTCATTTTAGTGGTCTCGCTTGTTAAGGTTTTCCAACCTTAATTGCTTATTTCAATCTTAAACTGCTGCATTCAGTGTTTTAATTGCTCCTTATTAGCAGTAAGATGTAAAAGACAAAGCAGCCAGCAGTTCTCCAGCTAGCTTTTTTCCAATTACATCTGTGTGTGTTCATCATGCACGGTTTGATTTAATAAAACACTTAATAAAAAAATGTGACAGACTGAAAATGATCTGTTTTAGGCTTCAAATCATTTGGATGATATCCTTGGAAAGGAAAAAAATCTACGATATAAGAGCCTTACATTGCACAGACTAACAAGCCATAAAATTAAATAAGGTCTGAGATTGGCAATGATTGGTTTCTAATTAAGCAATTGGGTTGAATGAAAACCTGTAGCCACTGCGGCTCACCAGGACCGACATTGCCTACCCCTGTTTTACATCTTATTGCTAATAAGGAGCAATTAAAACACTGAATGCAGCAGTTTAAGATTGAAATAAGCAATTAAGGTTGGAGAACCTTAACAAGCGAGACCACTAAAATGAAGCATTAAAATGTCACTTAAGCAATATGTGCTTCATCAGCAATAATTGAGTTCTCGTTAAGGAACTGGGTTGGAACAAAAACCTGCACATACTGTGGCACTCCAGGACCGACGTTGCCTACCCCTGGTATATAGTATAGTATACTTTATATTAATGTGATCCTTAACTAACATCACCTACTCGCAGAGCAATTTATTTTTACTCTGTTTTCTTCATGTATTATTATCCTAATCATTTACCTTTAAGCAAGGTTTGAAATATTTACACATAAGTCGTGTATATAGACATTGTGGGGCTGTGGTTTTGAACTTCAAACAAATCCCAGCACTGATACTGTGTGATCCAGATCAAGTCACTTCACCCACCTACGCTCCGAATGGAAAAACTAAAGAATTGTGACCAACTGTATTTTAAAGGAGCCAGACAATTAAATATATGTAAAGGCATATTGCCTCCAAATATTTTTGATCCCATGTTGCAGTATGTTGACAGAAATAAATTGCATTTTTTATTGTGGTTACAGACAAGCAACCAGGAAATTCCTGGACCAAGTACAACACATGTGCCTCCACCGACAACTGAGCTCCCTTAATCAGGTCCTTCTGAGTCCAGTCAGTCTTCAGCAACTTCAGAACCATCAAGGAAGAGAAAGCCATAATAAAGTCGACCTTGTTGATGTTGCTATTCTTCAGACTTTATCCCAACTACAAAATAACACTCAGCCATCACAAAACATGTACAGCGCATTTTGTAATCACCTAGAACAGTTCCTCTTGCAGCTTGCAGAAAAAGATGCCAAAAAACTGGTAAAAGAGATAAAGTAACTTATGCTTATACAAAACCACTAAAGTTTTGCACTTACAGCCTTAATTGAAAGGTGCAAACTGTATATATATTTCAAATTTATGCACATTGAGTTTTATGTGTTGATGTTTGCAATAGTTTTCATTGTTTTAGGTGGGAACTGCATATATATTTGTGTTTATTTTTTGTACTTTGACTTTTATTGGTTTATGTTTAAAATGTTTAAAGGATGGAAACTTTACAAACCTGTGAATTTATTTTTTGCACATACTGTTTACATGTTTATGTTTTCATTGTTGAAGTTGGAAACTGCAAATATATTTGTGTTCATTTTTGGACTTTGTCTTTTATTGGTTTGGACACTAAGGAGGGAGAAAAGGACCTGTACCGATTGGCTAGATAGAGGGACCGATCTGAGAAAGATGTGCAGCAGGTTAGGATGATAAAGGATAAAGATGGAAACGTACTCACAAGCGAGGAGAGTGTGTTGAGCAGATGGAAAGAGTACTTTGAGAGGCTGATGAATGAAAAGAATGAGAGAGAGAGAAGGTTGGATGATTTGGAGATAATGAATTAGGAATTGCAGCGGATTAGCAAGGAGGAAGTAAGGACAGCTATGAAAAGGATGAAGAATGGAAAAGCTGTTGGTCCAGATGACATACCTGTGGAAGCATGGAGGTGTTTAGGAGAGATGGCAGTGGAGTTTGTAACCAGATTGTTTAATGGAATCTTGGAAAGTGAGACTGAAGAAGTGTACTGGTACTGATTTTTAAGAATAAGGGGGATGTACAGAGCTGTAGCAACTACAGGGGGATAAAATTGATGAGCCACAGCATGAAGTTGTGGGAAAGAGTAGTGGAAGCTAGGTTAAGAAGGGATGAGATGATTAGTGAGCAGCAGTATGGTTTAATGCCAGGAAAGAGCACCACAAATGCAATATTTGCTCTGAGGGTGTTGATGGAGAAGTACAGAGAAACACATAAGGAGTTGCATTGCATCTTTGTGAACCTGGAGAAAGCATATGACATGGTGCCTCGAGAGGAGTTTTGGTATTGTATGAGGAAGTCGGGAGTGGCAGAGAAGTATGTAAGTGTTGTACAGGAAATGTACGAGGGAAGTTTGACAGAGGTGAGAACTGCAGTAGGAGTGATGGATGCATTCAATGTGGAGGAGGGAATACATCAGGAATTGGCTCTGAACCCTTTCTTATTTGCAAAGGTGATGGACAGGTTGACAGACGAGATTAGACAGGAGTCCCCATGGACTATGGTGTTTGCTGATGACATTGTGATCTGTATTGAGAGTAGGGAGCAGGTTGAGGAGATCCTGGAGAGTTAGAAGTTTGCTCTAGAAAGGAGAGGAATGAAGGTCAGTAAGAACAAGACAGAATACATGTGTGTAAATGGAGTAGAGTTGGTGAAGGTGGATGAGTTTAAATACTTGGTATCAATAATTCAGAGTAATGGGGATTGTGGAAGAGAGGTGAAAAAGAGAGTGCAGGCAGAGTGGAATGGGTGGAGAAGAGTGTCAGGAGTAATTTGTTACAGACGGGTATCAGCAATAGTGAAAGGGAAGGTCTACAGGACAGTAGTCAGACCAGTTATGTTATATGGGTTGGAGACAGTGGTACTGACCAGAAAGCAGGAGACAGAGCTAGAGGTGACAGAGTTAAAGATGTTAAGATTTGCATTGGGTGTGATGAGGATGGACAGGATTAGAAATTAGTATATTAGAGGGTCAGCTCGAGTTGGACGGTTGAGAGACAAAGTCAGAAAGGCGAGATTGCGTTGGTTTGGACATGTGCAGAGGAGAGTTGCTGGGTATATTGGGAAAAGGATGTTAACGATAGATCTACCAGGCAAGAGGAAAAAGAGGAATGCCTAAGAGAAGGTTTATGGATGTGGTGAGAGAGGACATGCAGGTGGTGGGGGTAACAGAGCAAGATGCAGAAGACAGGACGATATGGAAAAAGATGATCCACTATGGCAACCCCTAACGGGAGCAGCTGAAAGAAGAAGAAGAAGGGTCTTTTATTGGTTTATGTTTAAATAAACAGAATAAGTGTTCTGATTGGTTACATATGTTTATTGCAAGTCAAACACACCATTAAAAATAGAATATATGTATTTAAAGTTTTACACATATAATAAAACAAATCTGTGTGAAAGATCTTACAGAACTGTTGAGCACTGCTGCCACAAAAGTAAAGTATTTTTTCAAAAAATTTCACGTAAGTAACTTAAAAAAATAAATTAAGGTCTCCCAAAATCTTGTTGAATATTTACATTCTAAACCTTTCAGAGACCAATAATGACAAACAGCATAAACATAGTCTTAATTGATTGAGCCTTGCTGGAGCACAGCATCCTGGAAGGACACTTTTCCTGCAGCAGTCTGAAAATATCTCTTCAGACAGTCACGGACAAGAGTGCCAGTTGTTGTAGCTCGGCAGGCAGTGAGGCATGCTGGATTTGATAGATAGATAGATAGATAGATAGATAGATAGATAGATAGATAGATAGATAGATAGATAGATAGATAGATAGATAGATAGATAGATAGATAGATAGATAGATAGATAGATAGATAGATAGATACTTTATTAATCCCAATGGGAAATTCACATTCTCCAGCAGCAGCATACTGATACAATAAATAATATTAAATTAAAGAATGATAATAATGCAGGTGAAAAATAGACGAAAAACAGACAATAACTTTGTATAATGTTAAATGTTAACATTTACCCCCCCGGGTGGAATTGAAGAGTCGCATAGTTTGGAGGAGGAACGATCTCCTCAATCTGTCAGTGGAGCAGGACAGTGACAGCAGTCTGTCGCTGAAGCTGCTCTTCTGTCTGGAGATGACACTGTTTAGTGGATGCAGTGGATTCTCCATAATTGATAGGAGCCTGCTGAGCGCCCTTCACTCTGCCACAGATGTTAAACTGTCCAGCTCCATGCCAACAATAGAGCCTGCCTTCCTCACCAGTTTGTCCAGGCGTGAGGCATCTTTCCTCTTACTGCTGCCTTCCCAGCACACCACTGCGTAGAAGAGGGCGCTCGCCACAACCGTCTGATAGAACATCTGCAGCATCTTATTGCAGATGTTGAAGGACGCCAGCCTTCTAAGGAAGTATAGCCGGCTCTGTCCTTTCTTGCACAGCGCATCAGTATTGGCAGTCCAGTCTAATTTATCATCCAGCTGCACTCCCAGATATTTATAGGTTTGCACCATCTGCACACAGTCACCTTTGATGATCACGGGGTCTATGAGGGGTCTGGGCCTCCTAAAATCCACCACCAGCTCCTTGGTTTTGCTGGTGTTCAGTTGTAGGTGGTTTGAGTCGCACCATTTAACAAAGTCATTGATTAGGTCCCTATACTCCTCCTCCAGCCCATTCCTGATGCAGCACACGATAGCAGTGTCGTCAGCAAACTTTTGCACATGGCAGGACTCCGAGTTGTGTTGGAAGTCCGATGTATATAGGCTGAACAGGACCGGAGAAAGTACAGTCCCTTGTGGCGCTCCTGTGTTGCTTACCACAATGTCAGACGTGCAGTTCCCAAGACGCACATACTGAGGTCTGTCTTTAAGATAGTCCACGATCCATGCCACCTGGTATGAATCTACTCCCATCTCTGTCAGCTTGTCCCTAAGGAGCAGAGGTTGGATGGTGTTGAAGGTGCTAGAGAAGTCTAGAAACATAATTCTTACAGCACCACTGCCTCTGTCCAAGTGAGAGAGGGATCGGTGTAGCATATAGATGATGGCATCCTCCGCTCCCACCTTCTCCTGATATGCAAACTGCAGAGGGTCGAGGGCGTGTTGAACCTGTGGCCTAAGGTGGTAAAGCAGCAGCCTCTCCATGGTCTTCATCACATGTGATGTCAGAGCAACAGGCCGAAAGTCATTCAGCTCACTAGGACGTGATACCTTTGGGATACTGGGGTGATACAAGATGTTTCCCAAAGCCTCGGGACTCTCCCCTGTTCCAGGCTCAGGTTGAAAATGCGCTGTAGAGGACCCCCCAGCTCCGATGCACAGACCTTCAGTAGTCGTGGCGATACTCCATCTGGACCCGCTGCTTTACTGGCACAAAGTCTCCTCAGCTCTCTGCTCACTTGCGCTGTTGTAATTATGGGTGGGGATGTCTCTCCTATGCTGGTATCAGCAGAAGGATGTGTGGAGGCTGCAGTACTTCGAGGTGAGAGTGAGAGTGGGTTAGGGTGGTCAAACCTGTTAAAGAAGTTGTTCATTTGGTTTGCTCTCTTCACGTCTCTCTCGATGGTGGTACCCCGCTTTGAGCTGCAGCCAGTGATGATCTTCATCCCATCCCACACTTCCTTTATGCTGTTATTCTGCAACTTCTGCTCCAGCTTTCTCCTGTACTGCTCCTTCGCCGCCCTGAGCTGGACTCGGAGTTCCTTCTGCACGCGCTTGAGCTCATGCTGATCACCGTCTTTAAAAGCCCTTTTCTTCTGGTTCAAAAGGCCCTTGATATCACTTGTAATCCATGGCTTGTTGTTAGCATAGCAGCGTACAGTTCTTACTGGAACTACAATGTCCATACAGAAGTTGATGTAGTCAGTAGTGCAGTCAACAACTTCCTCAATGTTCTCACTATGTGATCCCTGCAGGATATCCCAGTCTGTAGTTCCAAAGCATTCTCTCAGAGTATTCTCAGCCTCCGGGGTCCACTTCCTGAATGATCGTGTGGTTGTAGGTAGGACCCTCACTCTTGGTTTATAGTGAGGCTGAAGCAGAACCAGGTTATGATCTGCTTTCCCAAGCGCAGGCAGCGGAGTGGCGCTGTTAGATTGGAAAAAAAATAAATTTACAATTTGTTAGATTGGAATCTCCCTCAACCATGCATCTCTAGTCTCTTAGGATGTCGCTGTCATCCACCAGGTGTCTCGACACATATTGTGCCCCATCAAGCTCCATACTGTCACCAGCGCAGAGGTAGTTGTGTAGAGCAATGCATGCTTTGGTGATGTCTTGTACTTTGTCAACTGAACACACTATGGCTTTTCCAGAAATTCTCCACCTAGCAGCAAGAATTCCAAAAGCATTCTCTACATCTCGTCTTGTTCTGGAGTGCAGATAATTGTAAATACACTGCTCAGCAGTGAGATTGGTTCCTGTTAATAAAACATGACACAAAATCATGACTACACTGCTACATATGTATCTCTGTTCAAAAGAGAAACACACACCAAAAAAGGAAATTGTGTGTGTGTGAGAAAGATATACAAAAAACACATTCCCAATCCTAATATTATTATTTTCCATTTAGGTTATTGGGAAAAAAATATTTAGTGTCTTAATCCACTCTCTCTTTTTTTAAACACTGAGTGTTATTCCACCTATTATGATACTCCAAGCCAAACATGATGGGGTGATCTATACTAATTAATAAAAGGCAAAGCCCTCACTGACTCACTGACTGACTGACTGACTCACTCATCACTAATTCTCCAACTTCCCGTGTAGGTAGAAGGCTGAAATTTGGCAGGCTCATTCCTTACAGCTTACTTACAAAAGTTAGGCAGGTTTCATTTCGAAATTCTACGCGTAATGGTCATAACTGGAACCTGTTTTTTGTCCATATACTCTAATGGAGGAGGCGGAGTCACGTATCGCGTCATCACGCCTCCTACGTAATCACGTGAAGTAAAAACAAGGAAGAGATTTACAGCACAAGTCAAACGCGGGAACGAAGGTAAATGACGTTAATTTTTGAGTGTCTTTTAATACTGTGTAAGCATACATATTAACACATGTGCAATTAAACGTGTGCATTTACGGGGTGATTTCTCAGGCTTAAAAGCTCGCCTTTTATTAAAAAGGTAAATGCTTGGTGGGTTTGCGTAGCTTATTGTCAATATCTTTACACCTGTTTTCAAAAATTATTGACTGAAACGGGCTTTCACGAAAAAAGTTAGGGCTTTGCTACAGGATACACCCTCCACAAGTTAAGGAACTAAAAATAAAAGGTATATATTTCTGTTTTATTTAAACCTTTTAAGTTCGTGTAAGCATACATATTAACACATGTGCAATTAAACGTGTGGATTTACGGGGTGATTTCTCAGGCTTAAAAGCTCGCCTTTTATTAAAAAGGTAAATGCAAACTGTTTTCATTCTGAAGGGCACAAACCACGTTAGATTTCAGCCGTTAAACAAGCAAAAATGTCGGTACACCAGATAAATAAGCGCAACATATTATCAGTTGTATTGTATGCTTACAATACATATAGAAATGTGTTAATCGTTAACTAATATTATGGGATGGTGTTTTTCGACTCGCGCCTTGATTTAAACGATTGCATGTCTTGGTGGGTTTGCGTAGCTTATTGTCAATATCTTTACAGCTCTTTTTAAGACTTAATTTAAAAAGGTTTTCTTTTCTTCTTAATAAAAATTTAAAAGCAGTACTTCTCCAGTGCGAAGCACTCACTTCACTCCCTTACGGGAATCGAACCTCGGACGTCAGCGCTAGAGGCTAAGCCCCTAAAATTGCGCCACGGCATGTGGTTCGTTTATTTGACAGCATGTAGATCGGGTAATTACATTCACGGCATTTGTAGTCTGATTCACAATCTGATTGTATGGGTGGTTACTGTGAAGGATTGCCGGCTTTCTACTCCGGCCCTCACCCCCAGGCCGCCAGGAGGAGCTCTCCCAGCAGCGTGGATGTGCCCCGAGTTCCAGCAGGGCCTCATGGACTATGCAGTTTTTATACACAGCCCTGCTGGATACCTTGGGGGTCACCGGGAGTCACTGTAGGGGGGCTCATGGATTCTTCTGTGCCCTATAACCCGGGAGTACGTCACAGTCACATGACAGGAAGGAGCGACGTGCTCCCGGGTTGAAGAAAAGGACTGTTTACCCTGACCCGGAAGGAAAAAGGAACTGTGGACTGTTGGACAGGAACACCTCCGGGTCAGGGAATATAAAAGGAGGATGGGAAATCCCAGACGTTAAGCTGAGCTGGGTGGAAGGGTGGCAACGCGTCTGGGAGTGGAGGATTGGTTATTGTTTGTTGGAATTAGTATTATTTGAGTATTGTGGAGTGGAGGGTGCTTTGTGCACAATTATTATTATTATTATTAATAATAAAACTATTATTTGGACTTTTATCTGGTGTCTGACGTCCAGTCTGAGGGTTCAAGGGGTCATGGAGACCCTAATCTATCACATTACCTACCAGGTAACGCTTATGGTTAGCCAGCAAGTCAGCTCGAAGTGATCACTCGAGTAAAGGCAGATTCACAAAAAAGAGATCCTTAACAAATTGTTATTGGTATATTTTCTCTCAATTTAAAAAGGTTTTCTTTTCTTCTTAATAAAAATTTAAAAGCAGTACTTCGCTGGTGCGAAGCGCGGGGATTTGAGCGAATGACGCATACAGACATATTCATGAGTGCAGGTACTTCGGAAACAAAGCACCGTGTAAACCTAAAGTTTAAATTAAGTTCATAGACCTACAAAAGGTTGCCATTGATTTCAGGCAAGATTGCTTTTCTCCTGTACAACTATACGTTGCATTCTCAAGAGTGTGCTTGCACAGCTTGGTCATATTACAACCGGAGTGCTGAACTGACAACGTGGTATACAAACAGAACTATAACAATCGTAAAAAAAGAAAAAAAAAAAGCGAAGAACCCTTGCATTTAATAAAAAGGCTCCTTCCTTGGTGTTCGTTTATAAAACAGCGGAAAAGCTGTGTTAAGGCTGCTTCTCAAAAAAACTGATCCTTAATATAGATATAGATATATATAGATATATATTTATATATGTATGTATGTCTATATATATATATATATATATATATATATACTGTATACATACATACATTGACATATATATATATATATATAGCAAAATACCCGCGCTTCGCTGCAGAGAAGTAGTGTGTTAAAGAGGTTATGTAAACATATATATACATATACATATATACATATATACACATATCTACATATACATATATATACATATATACATATATATATATACAGTATATACATATACACATCCACATATATACACATATATATATATATACACATATCAACATATATATACACATACATATACACACATACATAAACACACACATATACATCCATCCATCCATCCATCCTCTTCATATATACATATATACATACATACATTGACATATATATATATATAGCAAAATACCCGCGCTTCGCTGCGGAGAAGTAGTGTGTTAAAGAGGTTATGTAAACATATATATACATATACATATATACACATATCTACATATACATATATATACATATATACATATATATATATACAGTATATACATATACACATCCACATATATATATATATACACATATCAACATATATATACACATACATATACACACATACATAAACACACACATATACATCCATCCATCCATCCTCTTCATATATACATATATACATACATACATAGTGCGTTGTAACACGGGCTGTGATTGTTACATGGGAGGGAGACGACAAATCACAGCTTCCCGCTTTCTAATCGGGCCTGTGATTGGTGCTTTGACGGATGCCCAGATCCCACAGTATCTCCCCTTAGGAGTGGCGTTAGGCAAGTGTAATTGAATAGCGGTGCTGCAAGTTTAGCTTTACACCTGTTTTTAAGGCTTATTGACTGAAAGGGGCTTTCATGAAAAAACTTAGGGCTTTGCTACAGGATACACCCTCCACAAGTTAAGGAAGTAAAAATAAAGGTATATATTTCTGTTTTATTTAAACCTTTTAAGTTTGTATGCGGCCGGCATGGTGGCGCAGTGAAAGGTGCCAGTTAGGAGTTCGCTTCCCTGCGTGGAGTTTGAATGTTCTCCCCATGTCTGTCTGGGTTTCCTCCGGGTACTCCGGTTTCCTCCCACAGTCCAAAGACATGCAGGTTAGGTGTGGGTGTGTGTGGGTGGGTGTGTGCGCCCTGCGGTGGGCTGGCACCTTGCCCGTGGTTTGTTTCCTGCCTTGTGCCCTGTGTTGGCAGGGATTGAATCCTGTATTTAGGATATAGCGGGTTGGATAATGGATGGATGGACATTTGTATGCATAGCCCTATTTGCCTGTTTTCTTTTTTTTTTTCTTTCTTCAGTAATATTTCAGCAAACCCGGAGCTTGTCAGTTCAAATCCTGGTACTGACACCACTGTGTGACCCTGAGGAAGTCACTTCACCTGCCTGTGCTGCAAAAAACAAAAGTAATGTAACAAATTGTACCTCAGATGTTGCAAGTTGCTGGAATAAAGGCATAAGTAAAATAGATAAATATGTATTATACACATAGGAAGTATTAATTTATTTTCAGTTAAGTCATCTGCAGCAAACCTTTATAAATGAGGGTTTCTCCTTTTTAGATAGTGCAAACTGTTTCTTCTACATTGAGGTTTTCTCTTGGAGAGCTTTTTTCATTTCATTGAAAATTAAAGCAGCAGCTGCCAAAATATGTAGCTTTCTTATTAATTTTTCAACATTGTGTAAAATAACTTTATAAAGTAACATAAAAGGTTTAAATACTGGTTATCCTTTTACACTAAAATATTACTAAAGAGATACAAAAAAAGTAAAATGCATATGTTCTTTTTCTTTAAGGAGATTAAATATTACTGAAGAAAGAAAAAAAAAAACTAAAACAGCCAAATGGGGCTATGCATACAAACTTAAAAGGTTTAAATAAAACAGAAATATACACTTTTATTTTTACTTGCTTAACTTGTGGAGGGTGTATCCTGTAGCAAAGCCCTAACTTTTTTCGTGAAAGCCCGTTTCAGTCAATAAGTCTTAAAAACAGGTGTAAAGATATTGACAATAAGCTACGCAAACCCACCAAGACATGGAATCGTTTAAATCAAGTATCATTACATCTTCCTTTCTTAAAGAGAAGTAAGGCAGTACTTATAAGCTTACATATATACTGTATATGTATGTCTATATTTACAGTATATATATATGTGCATATGTCTATATATGTGTATATATATTTAGATATGTATATATTTATATGTATATATATGTACATATGTATATATATATATGTAGATGGGTAAATTTGTATTTGTATATATATGTATATGTGGATGTGTATATGTATGTATATATATGTATATGTAGATATGTATATATACAGTATGTATATGTATATATATGTTTACATAACCTCTTTAACACACTACTTCTCCGCTGCGAAGCGCGGGTATTTTGCTAGTGATATGATAAATGTGATAGAGAGCCATATTTTTAATTTGGTTCTCCAGCAACCTGAGATGCTGGATAAACCTCACTTTTAATGAAATTTTCATTTTGCCTATATGTATATTGCTCCACAGTATGCACATTGAATTGCATAAATACAGTTTTGACTTTGCATTTGGAATTTCTGAAAAATTGGTATTTCAATCTTACATTTTTTTATTGTGAATAATTTTTTTGCTGACAAATGGAATTTCCCAAGCAAATTTGTTTTTCTTCCTTGTAGTACATGAGGCATGCACTACAATATCTTTTTAATTTTTATTTTTCCTATAGGCAGTGATTAATTTGAAATTCTGTAAAGGTGAATAAGTCTGTTGTAATTATTAAAACTGGGAATGGATAATTCTCACAACATGTTCCATCACAACATGTTGTGTTTGGGAAGAAAATGTAAACACAATTGGAATTTTTGTAAACTGGACATTTATAGGAGAATCTATATAACATGCAGGCTGTGGAACTAGAACATCAAGAGGCAAAATTCTTTCTATTTTCTCCCGTTTCAAATTTAGATCAATCATACTTGGTACCATTACTATATCCAATCTGTCATCCCTCATCCACTGATTAGGATTAGGTATGGATCTCGTATCATCTGCAATTGTTCACACTGACCTGAATAGGATTGCATTGGGTTATTCAAGGGGAATTCTTCATCTGCTGTGAACACATGGGGACTGAGGACTTCACTGCCACGAAGACTAGATAGAGGCAAGAGGGACAGGTTCCCTTGAATAAGTTGTGATCCAAATTGGCTTCTCACAAATACTCCTGCGTCACTGTCACGGCCGTACGCCCCTGTATCTACAATAGTAAATCTGTATCTGGATTCTCACATGGCCATTAGGATGAAGCTAAAGTATCCTTTGTAATTAAAAAATTGCACTTCCGGTGTTGTATTTTTTATGTATCCTATGACGTACGTTTTCTGTCTATTGCACCAAGGCAGGTTGGGTAGTTCCATTAAATTCCAGAAATCCTTCTTTATTTTCTCCCACTGTTCTGTATCAGGGAAACCCAAGAACTCCTCCATTAGATAGATAGATAGATAGATAGATAGATAGATAGATAGATAGATAGATAGATAGATAGATAGATAGATAGATAGATAGATAGATAGATAGATAGATAGATAGATAGATAGATAGATACTTTATTAATCCCAGGGGGAAATTCACATACTCCAGCAGCAAAAAATATTAAATTAAAGAGTAATAAAAAATGCAGGTAAAAAACAGACAATAACTTGAATAATGTTCAACGTTTACCCCCTCTGGTGGAATTGAAGAGTCGCATAGTTTGGGGGAGGAATGATCTTCTCAGTCTGTCAGTGGAGCAGGACAGTGACAGCAGTCTGTCGCTGAAACTGCTCCTCTGTCTGGAGATGACACTGTTTAATGGATGTAGTGGATTCTCCATAATTGACAGGAGCCTGCTGAGTGCCTGTTGCTCTGCTACGGATGTCAAACCATCCAGCTCTATGCCAACAATAGAGCCTGCCTTCCTCACCAGTTTGTCCTGGCGTGAGGCATCCTTCTTCTTAATGCTGCCTCCCCAGCACACCACTGCGTAGAAGAGGGCACTCGCCACAACCATCTGATAGAACATCTGCAGCATCTTACTGCAGATGTTGAAGGATGCCAGTCTTCTAAGGAAGTACAGGCGGCTCTGTCCTTTCTTGCACAGAGAATCAGTATTGGCAGTCCAGTCCAATTTATCGTCCAGCTGCACTCCCAGGTATTTATAGGTCTGCACCCTCTGCACACAGTCACCTCTGATGATCACGGGGTCCATGAGGGGCCTGGGTCTCCTAAAATCCACCACCAGTTCCTTGGTTTTGCTGGTGTTCAGTTGTAGGTGGTTTAAGTCGCACCATTTAACAAAGTCCTTGATGAGGTTTCTATACTCCTCCTCCTGCCCACTCCTGATGCAGCCCACGATAGCAGTGTCGTCAGCAAACTTTTGCACGTGGCAGGACTCCGAGTTATATTGGAAGTCTGATGTATATAGGCTGAACAGGACTGGAGAAAGTACAGTCCCCTGCGGCGCTCCTGTGTTGCTGACCACAATGTCAAATCTGCAATTCCCGAGACGCACATACTGAGGTCTGTTTGTGAGATAGTCCACAATCCATGCCACCAGGTATGAATCTACTCCCATCTCTGTCAGCTTGTCCCTAAGGAGCAGAGGTTGGATGGTGTTGAAGGCCCTAGAGAAGTCTAGAAACATAATTCTTACAGCGCCATTGCCTCTGTCCAAGTGGGAGAGGGATCGATGTAGCATGTAGATGATGGCATCTTCCGCTCCCACCTTCTCCTGGTATGCGAACTGCAGAGGGTCGAGGGCGTGTTGGACCTGTGGCCTCAGGTGGTGAAGCAGCAGCCGCTCCATGGTCTTCATCACATGTGATGTTAGAGCGACAGGCCGGAAGTCATTCACCTCACCAGGACGTGATACCTTTGGGACTGGGGTGATGCAAGATGTTTTCCAAAGCCTCGGGACTTTCCCCTGTTCCAGGCTCAGGTTGAAGATGTGCTGTAGAGGACCCCCCAGCTCTGATGCACAGGCCTTCAGCAGTCGTGGCGATACTCCATCTGGACCTGCTGCTTTGCTGGCACGAAGTTTCCTCAGCTCTCTGCTCACTTGCGCTGCTGTAATTGTGGGTGGGGATGTCTCTCCTATGTTGGTATCAGCAGAAGGATGTGTAGAGAGTGCAGTACTCCGAGGTGAGAGTGGGTTAGGGTGGTCAAACCTGTTAAAGAAGATGTTCATTTGGTTTGCTCTCTTCACGTCTCTCTCGATGGTGGTACCCCGCTTTGAGCTGCAGCCAGTGATGATCTTCATCCCATCCCACACTTCCTTCATGCTGTTGTTCTGCAACTTCTGCTCCAGCTTTCTCCTGTACTGCTCTTTCGCTGCCCTGAGCTGGACTCGGAGTTCCTTCTGTACGCGCTTCAGCTCATGCTGATCACCGTCTTTAAAGGCCCTTTTCTTTTGGTTCAAAAGGCCCTTGATGTCACTTGTAATCCATGGCTTGTTGTTAGCATAGCAGCGTACAGTTCTTACTGGAACTACAATGTCCAAACAGAAGTTGATGTAGTCAGTAGTGCAGTCAACAACCTCCTCAATGTTCTCACTATGAGATCCCTGCAGGATATCCCAGTCTGTAGTTCCAAAACATTGTCTCAGAGCATTCTCAGCCTCCGGGGTCCACTTCCTGAATGATCGTGTGGTTGTAGGTAGGACTCTCACTTTTGGTTTGTATTGAGGCTGAAGCAGAACCAGGTTATGATCTCCTTTCCCAAGCGCAGGCAGCGGGGTGGCACTGTATGCGTCTTTAACGTTTGCATACAGTAAATCAATAGTCTTATTTCCCCGGGTGTTGCAGTCCACATACTGGGAGAATGCAGGTAATGTTTTGTCCAGCGTCACATGGTTAAAGTCTCCAGCGATTAGCACAAGTGCCTCGGGGTGCTGCGTTTGTAACTTAGCAACAGCAGAATGGATGATGTCACTCGCTATCTCCACGTCCGCCCGAGGAGGAATATACACGATGACAACAATGACATGTCCAAACTCTCTGGGCAAGTAATAGGGTCGCAGACTTACGGCCAACAGTTCGATGTCCCTGCAGCAAGTGGAGATTTTGACTTTAACATGTCCAGAGTTACACCACCGTGTATTAACATAGAGAGCGAGTCCTCCTCCTTTGTGCTTCCCACAGGTACTTGCGTCTCTGTCTGCTCTAACTGTGCTAAACCCGGGTAGCTCCACATTAGCATCTGGGATGGAGTTAGTTAGCCACGTTTCGCAGAAACACAACAAACTGCATTCTCTGTAGGTTCTGACATTTTTCACCAGCGCAGCCAGTTCGTCGATCTTATTTGAGATTGAGTTCACATTCCCCAGAATAACAGAAGGCACCGAAGGCTTAAAACACCACTTTCTCACAAGCCGCTTCGTTTTTAGCTTAGTGCCGGCTCTGCTGCCACGATACCGCCTTCTTACCTCGTCAGGTAAATAGGGAACCACACCGGCACTGGCATTTGTTCTCAGCGCTCGAAGTTGAGTACTTGAATAGGCGAGTCTCGGCGTGTAAAAATCCATTAGGGCAGCCCATATGGCTTGGAAGACCTCGGCCATGATGTTTGAAACTGTTTCTGGGCTGTTTCTGGCTGCTAATGCTCAGAGACTGATGCCTGTTGCAAGGTGATGCAGCGTGATGGCAAGCCGCACTGCAGCTCCAACAGGCTCAATGTGCGTGCTTCAGTATTTGATGTATGGCTTGATGCAGTGACGCAAATCGTGAAACTTAACTGTTGACATGCGAAAATATTTGTGGTGTTTTTCCTCATCCATTTGTCGCATGGGCAATATAAGCATCACACATTCCCCATCATAATGACACGATACATTTAATAGCTTCACATACCACCTCCTGTGTCCGTCTTTTTTTCAACCTTCACAACAGCATCAGAATTCAAATAAGTTTTGCCGTTTTCCTCTTTTTTCCCTCAACTCACAACACAGAGAAACCGGACATTGCTTTCTCCCCATGATATGATGAATTCTCACACTGCCACATGGTGGAATCCTCCAGATTTGCCTAAAGTTACTGCGTAAGTATAAACTGTTCACTGGTCGCTTAGCAGTAGCATTCACAGGCACAACCATTACATCGCCTGAAGTATAAACTGGCCCTAAGGCATGAGTGACAGGCTTAAGAGGGGGTTGAATGTTTGGGTGAAGTTGATTAGGAGTGAGGAGAATAAAGGTGACAGACAGTGGTGGCAACTGAAGTTGACAGATACGGATGTAGTAGCTGGGCTTTGATAAGTGACAGTGGTTTTGGAGGGGTTGGTGCTATTGCTTCATTTGTACAGAACTTAAAAAAGCAATAAACTTAGAGAATCCCTGACAGCTATAAGTCCTCCAATTTTCATTTACACAAAATATTTTCAATATTTACAACACCCCCCGGGCGGAACAGTGGCGCAGTGGGTAGTGCTGCTGCCTCGCAGTTAGGAGACCTGGGTTCGCTTCCAGGGTCATCCCTGCGTGGAGTTTGCATGTTCTCCCCGTGTCTGCGTGGGTTTCCTCCTTGCGCTCCGGTTTCCTCCCACGGTCCAAAGACATGCAGGTTACGTGGATTGGTGATTCTAAATTGGCCCTAATGTTTGCTTGGTGTGTGGGTGTGTTTTGTGTGTGTCCTGCGGTGGGTTGGCACCCTGCCCGGGACTGGTTCCTGCCTTGTGCCCTGTGTTGGCTGGGATTGGCTCCAGCAGACCCCCGTGACCCTGTGTTCGGATTCAGCGGGTTGGATAATGGATGGATGGACAACACCCCCCCATAATGAACAAGTAAATAAACACAAACACTGACTTCCAAACAAGCCCATTATTACAATAGCAAAAGGTGATGATGAGTCTGGATGTAAGTAATGATTAACAGGGGATGAATGTGTTTTGCGTTCCCCTGTTACAGAGGATTATTATTATTGAGTGCTCTTATATGATTACCTTTCTGAAAGAGACTCCCCCAAAATGGCCTCCATCGATTTGTCATGAAATTGATATTCAAAGAGCACATAGAATTTATATGACAACAACTGATCATGCTTGTCCAATTATCTTTAAAATGCTCCACTCCTTGGATTGAGATCTTATTTTAAAAGAAGCCCGCAAGCAAGTGAGGATCATGTTTAACGGAAGACAGATACAGTGCATCCGGAAAGTATTCACAGCACATCACTTTTTCCACATTTTGTTATGTTACAGCCTTATTCCAAAATGGATTAAATTCATTTTTTTCCTCAGAATTCTAGACACAACACCCCATAATGACAACGTGAAAAACGTTTACTTGAGATTTTTGCAAATTTATTAAAAATAAAAAAATTGAGAAAGCACATGTACATAAGTATTCACAGCCTTTGCTCAATAATTCTCGATGCACCTTTGGCAGCAATTACAGCCTCAAGTCTTTTTGAATATGATGCCACAAGCTTGGCACACCTATCCTTGGCCAGTGTCGCCCATTCCTCTTTGCAGCACCTCTCAAGCTCCATCAGGTTGGATGGGAAGCACTGCATACTCCTATGCTGATTACAGTCAACCAACAAGAATCGCTAGGCAGGCCATGAATCCAGTAATCGCTAAAGCCTGTGAGATGGGCATTAACACTTTTCTCTTGTACCTGGCAATGATTAAGCTCTACAAAGATAACACCCACAAATCCTTCACGGACCCCAACAAAGCTGTAGCCATGCTGGATATTCAGGGAACCAACCAGATTAGATTTTATCAGTTTCATTTCTTTTTATTTTCCTTAAAGCAGGTGTTGCTCTAGACATTTATTTTGTGTATTGTTTGCTGTAATATTAGATATGCAGAGGTCGTTTTTTCAAGCTGATTATCTACCTGCCATACAAGGTACTTTATATATATGAGTTTGTATGCAGATATGTATGCATGGGTGCATATGTATGCATATATGTATAT
The DNA here is from genome assembly GCF_900747795.2 of Erpetoichthys calabaricus. Classification (NCBI taxonomy): domain Eukaryota; kingdom Metazoa; phylum Chordata; class Cladistia; order Polypteriformes; family Polypteridae; genus Erpetoichthys; species Erpetoichthys calabaricus. The sequence goes on from NC_041400.2 coordinate 64,074,812, forward strand.
ATGTATAGTTAGTTATTATACACCAACACATGGTACCTATTTGCTATGTTCCACTACACCACACGTCTGTGTTTGACTTTGAAGACTGGACTTGACTCTGTTAATCCTATTCATGTACTTTGTTTATGGCAAATGTTGTTAAAGTTTTTGAAAAATATTGAGTGTTGCTGCCCTATCGATTAATAATTTGAGATAGTGATTCAGTAAAGTTACAGTCATACAATTATGCTGTTCAGCTTTGTGCATGCATGCAATATGTTTAGAATGCAAAGGCAGACTAGTGCTTTTGTTTTAACTTGATGTAGATAAGTAAATTTGTAATGTTCTCTTAGAAGATATTTTTTGGAGGAAAGGTCGATAATCTTATCTAGGAATGCCCTTGTCAGATAGCGTTAGGTGCTTGTGTGGGTTTCCATTCCATCTTTTTGTCACGGTAATAATACTAATCTATTTGTGGTTAGATGGTGATGGACTAGTGGGGTATCCAGGTCAGTCACTTGGTTCTTTGAGGTATGTGTTGCAATGGGGATGTTTTTTTGTTTGACTGTGAAGCATCTTGGACCGGAATGCTGAGTGACCATTATAATATTTTGATTTTTTCTCTGTATATTATCCAACAAGTGTTATTTTCTGACTATATTGTATTATTATAGTGGTTAATGGGCTTTTATAGAGAAGTGTGTATGAAGAGAGGGATAAGTGGAACGTTGGTGGTCTCTCCGGTAGGTTTCTGGGGTGGGGCTCACTTGCCTGGGGCAGCATAATCCAATGGAAATATTTTTAATTATAACTTCTTTTATTCTGTTATTACCTGGTTGGCTTTGTTTTTAATTTAAATGGTGGATAGTATTTAAATTACAAATTGCAATGCAAGGGGGTTGCGTAATCTGGAAAAAGAGCAAGCATCTCAAATTTTACGCAATGATTAAAGGCGAATAGTGTGTTTTTAACTAAAACTTACTTGAAGGAGGCACACAGATTGGCATCGAGGTGCTCTAAAGTGGTGGCATTTTCTGCTGGGACATCACATAAATGTGGCAAGGTGATAATTGTACTTCAGATTAATATCATTGACTTTGGCTCAGATCAGGTCGGCAGGTTTTGGTACGAGTTGTTTGAAATCAATGGTTGGAAACTGGCATGTTGTTGCATTTATGCACCAACACCGTTTGACCCTAGTTCTTCAAGGATCTTTTCAAGCAATTTTATGCATACGAGCTTATGGTTGCTGGTGATATGAACGCAGTCCTGGATTCTTTTCTGGACTGCTGCCCTGTGAAACCAAATCAGCAAGTCCCTGCCTCTACTTTATTGGCTGGATTAGTTTAGTTGATAGCTTTGACTTCTTAATATATCTGTTAAAGATTATTCATATTTTTTTCCTAGACACAAATCAGCCTCTAGTTTAGATTTTATTTGTGTATCTAAGTCATTAGCATACTTCTGTCGTAATACTTTAATTCTGCCTGCCTGTCTCTCTGATCATAGAGTAGTAGTATTCACTCTCCATATCCCTGCATTCTGGAAAAGAATGAGCCGCTGGCGTTTTAATACATCATTATTGTACAATGAAACATTTTGCTCAGAATTATTGAAGAAATGAGTGGATTTCATCAATATAAATTGTCCATCCGTAAGGGACCCCATTTTTGTATGGCTAGCTGTTAAGGGCTTTGTTAAAGATTATTCAGTTGATTTTTCCTTGAATTTGGCCCATGAAGACAGAAAGTCCATCTCCCAAATGGAGATGCACTACTTTTGGGAATGCTCCAGAGTGGCAGAAATTTGGAATCTTGTAGCAAGTGACCTTACCTCCATTCTGGATATTCAAATACCTGTATCACCACAACTACTGATCTTACTGGATTTCTCCATTTATCTTTTGTCGATATCTCAGCTACACAAACAGATTATTTCCTTTGCTTTTATTGCTTTAAAACTTCTACTAGTGTGTTGTTAGAGAGACCCAGATAGCGTATCCTTTAGTCACTGGAAGTTTTCATTTTATAATTGGATGCTTTTAGAAGGCTCAGCTTTGAGAATTAATGGGGCATTAGACAATAGCATTAGAAAGTGGGAGGTTATCACTAAGAAAATCAAAAGCCAGCTGTGCTGTGTTTAGGGTTTCTTTTTTTCTATTATAATTTGGATCCTATGGATAATTGGATGTTTGCTGTTATGGGTGAATGGGCATTTTGGGGTTGGAGTCATGGAGTCTTGGGGGGAATTGGTGGGCTGGTGTTTACGACCTTTCTTACATCTAACATTCATAACTTAATTATTTTTCAAACATAGATTTTAATTTGTTTTTCTTTGACGTATCTGTAATTTTATATACTGTATATGTTTTCCTGTTTATACATTGCTATGTATCATATCTTACTCTCAATAAATAATTGATCACAAAAAAATATGTCCTGTTTGCATGATTATGTTTTACAACATCAATTGTGAAACCAGTAATTGTATCTTGCAGTAGTTAATCAGTGAAGTAGCCAACCGGATAATAAAGAGTGGGATAATGATTACTCTTTCAGAAGAATATTACAGAATTATGGATGTTTTATAAACAAGGTAATAATGCCTTAGGGAATGACCTTTCACAATTTACATAAGGAGCTAGTATACCACACCAGTGAACTAGTTAACAGAAGAAGAGCTAGTGTAGTATTTTGACCCTCTTTGATCATAGCCTACTTACCCAACAGTATACTAACATTGAAAGCCATGCCTTCTCCAAGGCTGTCCCTTACACAGTCTGAATAAATGCAACTGAACAACTTGCAAACTATACACATTTCTTTCTCCTGTTTTCTTACGTAAGTAATCTTTTTTATTGACCTAGGGTCAACTACAAGTTGTTGGAATAATGAGCATAGTCTTAATATATTCCTGAGTTATTGAAATTTTCGCTTCCTGTATATTCTAGAGAGACACATCATACTGAACTGTCGTGAGTACTTCATCTTTTTGCTCATTAGATCCAGATGGCAGTCCCTTTGCCCACTGAGGTTATGTACACTGCTTCTCTCTTTACTCTAAAGGTAAATTTTATTTTCTCAGATGTTACTTAGTCATTGTTTACTAGCTCATTATTTTTACAGTCTGTATGTTGACTGTTAGTCAAACAAATTATACTGCAGCTATTGCTGCTTTTCAAAGTACCTCTTGCTTTACAGGCATACACTAAATTAATCTCTGCACACATTAATGATTACAATAACTCTGAGTTGACCATGACATTTGCTGTGCTGGTATCAGTTAATTCTAAACAATGCATGTTTTCTTTTACCTTTTACTAAAGAAAAGCCCTCAAAATGAAATTCAAATTAATTATGAATGTGTTAGGAGAACAGTATCTATTGTTTACAATTCTAGGAAAAAGAAAATAGCATAAACATCTTTATTTTACTTATTCTACACTTTAAAAAAATGATTTTTAAGAATAAACATTTTTCCATACATTTGAAAATGTACTAATTCAAGTTGATTCAGAACTGTTCTATATAAAAAAAACAGCTCACAATGAAGGTATTCTTCCAAGTACTTTCATCTCATATCTCAAAGATGTTTATAAAGGATAAAGAGATGCTTGTTAAATTCACTGCACATTGTAAATGTTAATGAATGAACAGAGACATCATAATGCATGCTCAACACATGCATATATAGACATATATAAAGTTGGTTAGCCACAGGTCATAGATGATAGATGAAAGCAGAACAAGACTTATTCTATTAGATGCCTCACTATATTAAGGTTGAACAACTGCCATATCCACTGTGGGATTTTATTAAGACACTTTACTTTTATGAGACAAACAATCACATTTTCAATAGAATGTGGTAGAAAACTGACAACTCATTTGGAGGCATTCACATTTTCCTGTAGTCTTGTCCTCTATTGTAAAGGCACTGAGAGAGGATAACTTATGGGTCATTACATATTCTACTAAAATCAGAGATGAAAGAACAGATATTCAAGTATGTAAATCAAATAATACTGTTTCTGCCTGATGGGCACACCTTGACTAAAAAAACTATTCTCTATTAAGGGTTATAATAAAACAGCTTTCTGCCCTACCTGCAAGGTTTCTTGTCTTGCAGACTTATCGTAACAAGTCTCATGGTGTTTCTGTGCATATTGCATATTTTCCTACACAGACCAGGCCAACTAAGTCTGTTTTTCCTGCACTTTCAGCAGAAAAGTCAAAACATTAACTATCTCCAATTGTGGTTCATTCTCCAGGGTTTCTTTCCATGGAGTTTATTTATCTTTCCATGACTTTTTTGAATGATGCTATCATTTAAATAGATATTTGTTCCCAGGGAAATTTGGCTCATTACAGAAGCTTGTTAAATAAATAAATAAACAAACACATATACACACACTCTAATCTGAACCCAGACAAGAATGACTGAAAAGAAAAAAAACTTCAGACTTGCCAGTTACAGTCACAGTAGGTTATTATACAGGTGTATTGCTATGAGAAAAGCGCTATATAAATGTAATGAATTATTATTATTATTATTAGTAGTAGTATAAATTAGTCCTAGTAGAGTTTCTTGACACGCTTGTGCTGAGAAATTAAATTTTACTGTGTCAAAGAAAGGATGTGCAGAATTGCTCATAATGGCACTCAGATTCTATCTCCAAGCTCCAGAGTGCACACCATAAATGAACCTGCCTTCTTAATTAGCTTGCTGATTTGGTGGGCCTCTCTTGAAGTGATGTTACTAGCCCAGAACACCACTGCATATGAAAATCGCACTGGCCATCACAGAGTTGTAGAAGGTGTGAAAGATATCACTGCCATTTCTTATATAGTTCCTGTGTTTTAAGACACCAGTCCAGCCTGTCATTGATATGGACCCCCGAGTACTTGTCACAGGACATCATCTCCACATCAACTCCTTGAATACTGACTTGGTGTAAGGACTCTTTGGCGAAAGTCAATTACCAATTACTTAGTTTTGCTGATGTGAACTTGCATTGTCACACACGTGCGAGTAGGAGTCAATTAAAGGGCCTGAATAATGATAATAAATAAACTACTACTACTACTACTACTACAATTCCATGTCTGACCAGGGGGCAGCAGGGTACACTAACTGTTTTTCTTGATCCCCTACAGACCATTCTCGGGGAATCCCAGCACTTTTGATGACATCACTTCCGGTGGCTCTGAGGCCCCTGCCTCTGATGACGTCACTTCCGCTTCTGGCCCTGATGACATCATTTCCTACACTGGCTTTTAAAGTTGGCATCTTGATTCAATATCGCAGTTCTGTTTTGGACTCAGTCTTGTGAATAACTCACTATCTTTAAATACCTTTTTGCAGTCAAGGCACATTATACGGGTGGCTACCCCAAACCTTTATGATGTCTGTTTGTATTTCTTGTGACAACATACAATTCTTTCTGTACCAAGAAACAAGGTTGTAAAAGTGAATCATATACTTTGTCTCATTCCCCTTATCAATAAATTCCATAACTACAGAACCATCAGAAAATGACTGTAAGTGACCTGACATGGTATTATATTGATAGTATGAGGTGTACAGAGTGAAGAGAAAAGGAGACTGCACTGTTCCTTGTGGTGCTCCGGTTTTACTCACATTCGTAACACAGACATAGTCTTTGGGCTTCACAAACTGTGGTCTGCCTAGTTACAAAAAGAAATATCCATTTTGCTACTTCAGTGCACTGTTCACTACCACCACTGTCATTCATCACAATATGATGACATATGACTGTAGAAACTTTTGAAAGGAAACACACATACCCAGTAATGGGACTGTTGGAGAGTGAATCAATAATCAGAGGTAAACTCCTGAAGTGCTTGTGTAAACAAACAAACAAACAAACAAACAAATAAATAAAATTATTGTGCAAACAATCATCACCAAAGCAATCTTCCTGAAAAGTTAAGGGTATTAAATGTGATTAAAATAGTGTATTTTAAAGATTCATAAAAAATAGAAAAGACACATTAAAATTGAATCATTAATGACATTATTTATTAAATCTAACAATGAGTCACATTCAGAAAGAACAATGATAATAGAATACAATTGCATTAAGTAGACTGCCTTAAATACATGCTTGTTAACAGTACATTTCAATGCCATGTAGTTAAAAATGTAGCCCAAATAGTTTTGTGGTGGCTCGGCAGCTTTCATAGACAGCAGATTCCAATTCAATTGATGTAAAAATTGCATCAATTGATGTCTTACTCTTAGTTGTTGTTTGTGAGGAGGTCTGTTATTGATCGTAATTCAAACTTCTAAAACATAACATTTTTGAAAGAAGTACCTAATTTAGAGTTAAAATCTGTGTTGAAATCTCAAGATAAAATTATTGGCTGCTTGCAGACCATGATGGAAAACAGGTCTGGAGATTTGCCAATAAATTTTAATGTCAAAGTTAATATAAATACTGAGTACATATTTCTTCACTCTGTGCTTACAGAGTGATGCATACATAATTACTTTCTCTTACATTCATTTCTACATAACTGAGTTGTTTCGTATGGAACGGCCAACAAACAGACAGACATGACATCCCGATTTTGTGCTTTTCATGTTATATGTAAGTGCCCCAAAATACTTTATTGTATCTTCAAGAAACCTTTTGGCATCCTCACAAATAAGTTGTCCCCCCCCCCCCCTTTATTGTTTTATTCCTCATTATATTATACGAGAGAGAGAGCTGCTTACACACACTACACTACAACTACAATTACTCCTACACTCAAACCGCAAACAGTCTCCATGCATATCTTGCCCTGTGCTGCTCCAGCAACCTTGCCACCCACTTCCCAACCGCATTGACTGTTCTCTTCAAAAATATCCCGACATGAAGGAAACAAGGGTGCAAATGTAAACACTACTCATGGGCCCTCAGGTCAGGTTGCTCGCAAGTTCATTCCCTCATGGCCCTGCACTCGCATAGCACAACACAACACTGTACCACCAAACATATTCTTGCTGAGAATGAGCCTGGTAAGTAATTCTACATTCAGATTTGCACTTTTAAAAAACTCATTGAAATAATCTACTGGAAGAAAGATAATCAAATACAATTATGTAGCATTATCTAATATTAGGCAAGAGTTAATTTCAATGATAGCATAATGCTTGATTTTACAGTTGTTGAAATAAGAAATATCTATTATAAAAACAAATACTAGAGACTTGTGAATCACATATTTTTAAATCTTTGGTCATGTACATAATCAACACTGTAGGATACCCATCTCAGGTTCAGGGTCAAAACCTTTAGATCACTACTGCCAAGTTTCTGACAACATTGAAAAGACATGCAGTTTACATTTTTAGTGTTACTGAGCTGGTCTATTATGAGTGAGTATGGGTGTGTGAGTAAGGGTGCCCTGCAGTGAGATGAAACCTGACTCCTGAAATGTCACTAATGTTCCCAGAATAGGCTATTGCCACTTGCGCATGCATGGGAATTATTTGTATGAGAAAATGAATGAATATACTAAATGTTGCTTACCAGTAAGTATGTGATATCAAATAGAAACATCTATCTTCAGTTTATGATGTCAGTTAGTCAGTCATTATCCAACCCGCTATATCCTAACACAGGGTCATGGGGGTCTGCTGGAGCTAATCCCAGCCAACACAGGGCGCAAGGCAGGAACAAATCCTAGGCAGGGCGCCAACCCATCGCAGGACACACACACACCCACACACCAAGCACACACTAGGGACAATTTAAGACCGCCAATGCACCTAACCTGCATGTCTTTGGACTGTGGGAGGAAACTGGAGCACCTGGAGGAAACCCACGCAGACAGGGGGAGAACATGCAAACTACATGCAGGGAGGACCCAAGAAGCGAACCCAGGTCTCCTTATTGCGAGGCAGCAGCGCTACCACTGTGCCACCGTGCCACCCCCAGTTTATGATGTGCACTTGATTTTTTTATTAAAAGAAATTACTTTTATGATTCATCTGGTTTGGATTTTCCATAAGTGAGCTGATTAAAAAATAAGTACTATACTAAAAATAATTTGTAAAGTAGTGATTAAATGACCAGTCTGCAAACTTTAGGCTATGGTTCAAAGATTAACTAAGTAAGATAGCAAAACACAAGAAAACTTCCTATAGTTTTGAGACATGAACTCCTTTCACTTTGAAATTTAGGAGCCAATCTTCAGAAGCATGTTTGGTCATTGATGAAATAACTTTTCACAGCTGCAGCTTCATATTGGGAAGTTGAACTCTTTATATATATTGTAGTTTCTCATTAATTTGCCTTATAAACTATGGTGAACTTTTGTGTCTGACAAAATGTGCACTTTTTTGTTATAATGGCTGATTTTGCAGTTTAGATCTGCATGAACTTTACATATGAATATCATTAAGTCTACAATAATATTAAAATTCATAGAGAATGAGGTGCAGAGTTAAATTTATTGAGATCATATCAGGACTCTCCGTTTATAAATTGTAGGAAACTAATTTGGGCAAAGAACACTTGTCAAAATCACCTCTTAATTTTAGTCTGAGAAAAAGATGGCTACACAGAGACATTATTTAAGAATAACAAGACATGAAAATTGGTAAGTGCTAAAACTAAACCCATAGCTGTTAATAATACAGTTCTTGCACTACCAAAAATTACAGAACTACTGTATATTAGCCCCTGTCCCTGTTAGGATGGTGATGCTACTTTCCTTGTTGCTTTCCTTCTTGGTTTTCAGTTTTGTTCCAAAGTAAAATAATGTGAAAATGTCTTTTATATGTTGAGAGTGTTTGGTGTAAACCAAAATGTAATGCTCCTCAATTATTACACAATAATTCATAATGTACTCTACATTCAGATAGCAAGGAGCTGAAGATGTCTGTTATATATTCCTTCTATAAAGAAATGTCTTTTGAACTTAGTCACCATCTTAAGTTTTTTTGTTTTTTCCAAAAAAATTATGTATACCATTCTGTGATACTAAGTTTTTGTTTACTTCAATGACATTGTGATTCACTCGTTGTGACAAATTGACAAGTACATAGAGTAACATAACAGTCAGTGTGTGAGATTGACCTTGGACTGTTCCTGCCTCTTTAATCAAATGTGAAGACCATTCATTGTGATTCTCAACTAACTCTGGTTGCTTACCTGCTGATTACTGAGTACATTAGGTAAGCTAGTTTGTGTTTTCTATTAGAAAAGTATTACTATTTTAATAATAATTGTTTGAAATGGTCACTGAGAGTGTCAATGTTCCATATTTTGTTTATACATACAAATAAAACTTTCTGTGTACTCTGTAAACATTAGTGCTACTACTACTTACACTATCACAGCCTGGTTTGAAATACATATACTCTACCTTAAGTCTAATATAACCTGTTTAATAGGGACATTCATGAAATAATGTCAATAAAGCAAAACTCGCCCCTACGGGAGATTTTTCAACAAACTAACCACAATCAAGCTCTGCAAATCACATACACTTCTTAACCATCCAACTTCCAATTTTTGCTGTCAGGAAGGAGTTTCTGTGTCCCACAGTGTTGGCTAAAAGGTATAAATATTATCTAGTTACATCCTTTAGTGTTAACTTATAACCTGTATGTTTCTTTGTCTTGGATTGATTTTGTATGTTTCTGTTTTTAATTAAACTTTGTATTTCTGTCATATGATGGAGATCCAAAATAAATTTCTCTTCTTGGAGAAAATAAAGTTATCTTACTCTATGCTAGTTCTGCTTAAAAGTCTATCCACTAATGATACTAAGATACCTTTGTATGTTACACAAGCTGAGAGAAGTAGCTTAAATAATTCAATTTTTTTAACTTACCTTTTCCATTACAGTGTCATGAAAAGTTGCATCCAATAATGACAGAAAAATACATTTCATTGGCAATTTTGCAATTGAGAAATGCACAAGTCACTAAAGAGTTTTTTGGAATGAAAAACAATGAAGCCTCATTCGCATTTCTGTGTTAAGCTGTGTTATTATTTGCAGCTGTATAAAACATGTAGTCTGTACCATTTACCACTAAATCGATTCTATTTATGCCTCTCACTCATATCACCGTGGAGGGGTGCAGTCCATTTTTTAAAATGTGATATAATATAAATTTTCCTTGCAAAGACACAACAAAACATATTATTGTGTTTTCTCCTCAAAAAAACTGAGTACATGGAAACCATCACTGCTAACTCCTAAACCTTTCTCCACCTCGATATGTAGCAATCACCATAAGCCTGAATTTTGCTGGAAACTAACCACAATTTATTTCACAAGTTATTTTGCGAAATGAAACACTGAGAATTGCTGCAGATTTAGTTTTGCACAAATTATTTCACTTTGGAACACATAATGAAAACCTAAAGGGATAATCCAAATCCCATATTGTGAGCATTTTAAAACTTTCTTTATATACTTCAATTGAAGTTATCTCATGTTACTCTGTGCAATAAACAGGAACTGTTTGGAATAGTGTTCAGGCCTAGATTTGAACCTTGAACTCTGCAATTGTGAGGCAGTAGCAGTGACCATCAGTGCATTTACATGCACCCTAATTACCTGGTTATTTACAGAAACCAGTTAAAAAATACCATAGTTGCCAGGGGCCTCATGCATAACACTGTGCATAGAATTCACACTAAAACATGGTATACAGACAAAAGTGGAAATGTGCGTATGCACAAAAAAATTAAGATGCACAAAACCATGCATAAGCCAACTTCCACGCACTTCCGCTATATAAATCCTGGTCAGCGTGAAATGTAACACTCATGCACACCTGCCGCTCCACCCAACTCCTCCCAGAATTTTGCACATTTTAATATGCAAAACAATATAAACAGCCCTTTCCGTTCAGTGTTGGGTTAAAAGACAAATGAAAAAGCATGTGAAAAAAAGAATTTCAGCAAATGCAAAGTTGAGGCAAGGAAAAATGTACTCTTTGTTGGCTTAAACAGTGGTATAAACAACAAAAAGAAGTCGATCGAGTGATACAGAGTGCAGAAAAACTCGAAAGTTCAAGTTCAGAAAATCACACAATGCCTGAAATAAAAAAGAAGTGGTCAGATATTAAAGACACCGTGAAAATGTGAGTCATTGCCCATTGACTGCGTGTCATATGGAAGCGTATTAGGGAACAGAGAAAAGGAAAAAATACAGGGACACAGTGGAAAAAAAGGTAGAATGTTCCACTTTAATCATGTAGTTTATTTTGTCATTAAAGTAGAATGTCATAAACTTCATTTTAAAATCGTTTACTAGTTTCTCAAATCACATCATAACTAAAGCAGGCCGTTAAGTGCTGCGTATTCTATGTGTTGTTCTATGTGTGTGTGAATCGCTATGTGCTTCTTAAACAGGCTTTCTCTTACGCCAACAGGAAACAGAATACATTACATTCACATAGGAGCACGTTGGCACAGTGGTAGTGATGAGCTGGCGCCCCATCTAGAGATTGTTCCTGCCTCCCGCAAGACGCTTGCTGCATCGTGCGCGACCCTCGATAAAATAATTTAATGGAGCAGTACTGTCTCCTTCAGACGTACTAACCCCCAATTCCTGTCATTCCTTTTCTTTCTCCAAATAACTAATCGCCACACAATCAGCTTTTTAATTTAATTATTCCATCCATTTATACAACCAGGGTCGTAACAGTTCCAGCAAGCATACAGAGCGAGGCAGGAACAACCCCTGAGCGGGGCACCAGTTCATTGCTACCACTGTCCACTATGTCCACACATTTAATTATTAACAGTATAAATCATTTAAATGAAGTTAAAAATGTATCTGTATAATGTAATATATATACTTTACTGCATTTCATCTTAAAAATGATATCAAGAGCTCCAAGAAGATAGTGCCTGGAAATCTAAATTAACTTAGAAACCAGTCGCTCTCTTCTATTGAATTGAATTGAATTCCTTTATTGCTATTGTATGGTACAGTGAGATTCAATATGCAAATCCTCAATAAACTTATTTTCTTATAAAATGGTAAAATAACAACAACAATAATAATAATAATATAAAAAACATTGAAAAATATACAATATGAAAGCATAACTGGGCTCAGATTGTGCAATATTACAACTGTAGTGCATGTTTACAGTGAGGTAATTGTACTTATAGGTACAAACAGTTCTACCGGGAGCACTTGATAGACTGATTGAGTGCGTTTATAGGTCTTGGGATGAAACTGTTTCTGGACCTGTTTCTGAACTGCGAGGTCTGTACAGGAAAGACTCTGAAGTGTTTGCAGAATAGGTGAGGTTCAAATAGACTGTGCGCAGTTTGATTACTTTTTAAAGTAATGAGTAACCTAACAAAAATATGTATTCATTAAAGTTAAAATGCCTGTGTTATTACTCAAGCACTGCTGAATGTAAGGCAAGATGTCCTTTGCAGGGCTCAGTTGCACAGCCAGGCAGAAAAGAGTGTGCTGTTTGCAATCTGGTAACAGAAAGATATGAATAAAGTTTCAGTTTAGTTTTCATCCAGCTACTTGTTATAGATATGTAGAAAAAGTCTGATCAGGTGACCCTGGGGCCAGTGTTCATACTGCAAATCATGGGTGGCACAGGTCGAGCCTTATAAAAGAAAATTTGATTCTCTTGTAATTGCCTGAATTGGATAGTTCATAAGAATGTTACCTTTCCAATATACATAGTATAATTATTAGAAACCTCATAATATTTATATCTGTGTTTAGTTGGTCAGAGATAAAGAGAAATAGCAAGAGACATCAGAGAGATATTTGTTTTCTTTAAAACACTGTTCTTGTCAGCTCATACTCTTTTTCCAAGCACATTAAGCTTTATCGTAGTGCCACAACAGAGCTGCTAGTAGAGCTGTCACCTTATGGTGTTTGGATACTGACTTCATTACTGTATGGGGTGCCTATTATGTCAGAATATTTGTATGAGTTAGGATAATCTGGGGACTGTGCTGCAGCCCAAATCCATATTCTTAGACAAATTACTAACTTCAAATGGGTGAACAGTGAATATGAGCATTGTTTGTGTAATGTGATGGACTGAGGGCCTGCTAAAGGATAGTTCTATATTAAGGCAAACATCTGCTTTGATATACTTTAGCTCTTTGTGACCATAAACCTGAATAATCAGTTTAGTAATTATGTTTGAAGTCTACGTAACATAGATGTAAAGTAAATTTCACATTACAAATAGCTTTGTTCCATTACAGGCAAACTTCTGCTATGATTCTTTAATCCTGCTGTTGCTTAATCAGTGGGAGACGTATAACTCTTATATTCCACATGGGTCCTGTAACACTAATTTGATATAAATAAGCTTCAGTTATTCTCATTAATAAGTTGTGTTTATTTGGCATGGTGGTAGAGTGGGTAGCACTAACACCTCACAGACCTAGCATCCTGAGGATTCATTCCCATACCCATACATTATCCCTTGTGGAGTTTGCATGTTCTCCCTGTGTCTGTGTAGGTTTTTCGCTCAAATCCAAAATAATTTCAAGGTAAGTTAATCAATAATTTTAAACTGGTCATTGTGTGGAAGAATGTGAGAATATGACCTGCAAAGAGGTGGTGTCCTGTGTTGGCCTGTTTCCTGCCTGGCCCCAAGTGCTCTGACACAGGTTTGAGCATGTTATATTATGAATGTTTCATTTGTAACGGTTGTCAGGTATATTTGCTGTGGATTGTGTAGATTTGGTGTGTGTGTGTATAATTCTTTTTTTTCATAACATGTCAATTTCCTTGCATACATTCATCTCTGTTGATGTGTTCTGTACTTGCGTTTTGTGACTAGTAGGAAAGTAGTGTCACTTGCACTTAGGGTTCGTTTATTATTTTCCTTTTTGTCTGCCACACTAGGAATCAGCAGCGCATATTATAATTGTGCCATCTTGGGCAGTAAAAGGGTCTTGAGGAGCAGTACACATTTACTGGATTTAAAATCAAGAGCTTGCTATAGTAAGAATACATATCTTTGTTTTCTCCAAGTAAAAAAGTTGCACATAAATTTGGCTTAAAATTCATTGAGGGAAAGATTTGTTACACTGTTTATATGTGAATTTCAAGGTTAAGTTTTAAAAAGACCTTCCTGTTGGTCAACAGGACCATGGTAATTTGAATTCAGTGTGTTAACTGCTCTCAGTTTATACAAAGAAATACAGTAATCCCTCTTCCATCGCGGGGGTTGCGTTCCAGAACCCCCCGCGAAAGGTGAAAATCCGCGAAATAGAAACCATATGTTTATATGGTTATTTTTATATTGTCATGCTTGGGTCACAGATTTGCACAGAAACACAGGAAGTTGTAGAGAGACAGGAACTTTATTCAAACACTGCAAACAAACATTTGTCTCTTTTTCAAAAGTTTAAACTGTGCTCCATGACAAGACAGAGATGACAGTTCCGTCTTACAATTAAAAGAATGCAAACATATCTTCCTCTTCAAAGGAGTGCGCGTCAGGAGCAGATAATGTCAGAGAAAGAGAGAAAAGCAAACAAATCAATAGGGTTGTTTGGCTTTTAAGTATGCGAAGCACCGCGGCACAAAGCTGTTGAAGGCGGCAGCTCACACCCCCTCCGTCAGGAGCAGAGGGAGAGACAGATAAAAACAAACAATCAAAAATCAATACATGCCCTTCGTGCTTTTAAGTATGCAAAGCACCGTGCAGCATGTCCCTTCACGAAGCAGCTGCACAGAAGGGAGCAAAATGAAGATAATCTTTCAGCATTTTTAGACGAGCGTCCGTATCGTCTAGGTGTGCGAACAGCCCCCCTGCTCAATCCCCCTATGTCAGGATCAGAGAATGTCAGCTCAAGAGAGAGAGAGAGAAAAGTAAGTTGGGTAGCTTCTCAGCCATCTGCCAATAGCGTCCCTTGTATGAAATCAACTGGGCAAACCAACTGAGGAAGCATGTGCCAGAAATTAAAAGACCCATTGCCCGCAGAAATCCGCGAACCAGCAAAAAATCCACGCTATATATTTAAATATGCTTACATATAAAATCCGCGATAGAGTGAAGCCACGAAAGGCGAAGCGCGATATAGCGAGGGATTACTGTAAGCTTCTCCATTGAAATATCATTTTAATCCTAAAGCTACTTTGGATTGGAATAATCAACGTAATCTCCAAAGAGTCTGCAGTAGGATCATTACATTAAGATAGTGGAAAGATATAAATTTTAATATTGTGAATATACCTTTGCAGTATACAAAACAGGATGGTTGTCAAAGAGAAAAATAAAATATACAAAAAATCATTTTTCAAACTGAAAAATTCAGCTCAGTGTTGATAAATGGAAATTCATCAACAAAAATAAAAAACATGAAGTAATTATCATTGTCACAATGATATTGGTTGGTGATGCTTTTTCACAGGCTCTTGGGTTCAATTCAGAGGGTGATCAATACCATTATGGTTTATTCTCCTTCTGTTCCTTTGGGTTTTCTTTGCTTAATCTTGTTTCCTTCCACATCCATAAGATTTGTGTGTTGTTGACTCTGTCTTTTTTTGAGTGGTGTGGCTTGTAGTTGTATTGTCATATGTACAGAGTTACAGTGAAATTCTTACATGTATGTCTGACTAGTGATGCTGTAACTTGACCCTGAACCAAAAATAAAGCTAAGGAGGCCATACTATATAAAAAAAGGAATTTATTATAAAAAGTAAAGAATAGTGGAAAGATATTTTATATTTGGAATACATACTAAATCATCTCTGGAAAATATTACAATTAGGTTCAAACTCTATTAGTACAGTGTCTTCCTACAACATACATAGAGGAGACCATTCAGTCTATCGAGCTTGTTAGTTTAGCTAATAGCTAAGCTCTCCCAATATCTCATCTTGATACTTAAGGGCTGTCAAGGTTTCTGCTTCAACTACATGTCTCAGTAGTTTTTCCAGATTCCCACAACTCTTTGTGTAAAGACATGCTTCCTGGCTTTAGTCCTAAACACAATTTCCTTTAATTTCCACCATTGTCCTTGAGAATGCGATTGATTATACCTTAATGTGTCTTCTCCAGTTGACAACATTTCCTGGACAAAATAAACCTTATTAAATGTATTAATAGAAAATGGTACCATGGCTAGCGATGCCTTTTCTCACTCACTGATACTTAGGGATAATCAAGGAGCACTCCTTGTTTCACATCATTTTGATCTTTATGGCAGTTCAGAATCCTTATATGCCAGTAAAAAATCCAAGTCATCAACAATATGCAAAACGTCTTTTGCAGAGTATTTCTTTTGATGATAGCACGTGTTTGATGCAGTGCTGTAAATAAAAAGATTTGAAGCGTGTGACAGTTTATTTTGCTGTCTTTGCTGCCATCTAGTGAATACAATCTATCAATACACTCCAGAAAGTGTTGGTTGACATTTAACAATGGTTTCAGCCTTCTTCCCCTTGATGTCAAACACAGCTTTTGAAGAGTTAAATTTGACCCTAAACCAGATACAAAACTTGTTGCTATAAACAGTTTGGAAAATGTAATCAACCTTAATAAAAGCACAAGTGTCTGTATGTCTGTTATGGTGGCTGTCGGATTGCTATGTCTCAGATGGCGCATCAAAAACATTAACACTTTTGTACCAAATGGAATGTAACAGAGACATAGAAACTGGATAGACACACTGCACTGTAAATGTCTACGTTGAGGTCTACATTGATTACTTAGATTTAAACGGATAGCACAGTTAGTTTCAGAATATTCTTGCATTGTTGTTATAAAAGTGAACACTTTCAAAGAAATAAGACTTTCATTCTTGAATAACATACTTGCACATTTGAACAAACTTTGCACTTTTTAAACAACCCTGATTAATCGCAATTACAATAGATCACCTTATGATTAGAAAAATAAACTGCTCAAAATAATGAAAAGAACACTTTGAAAACACATTAGATACTGTATCAATGGGAACAAAACATGCTGGATATCTATACTGATATGGACTGGGTAATGTGTAAGGAATGAAAGAATGCCACATCGTTTGATGGAAATGAAAATTATCAACCTACAGAGGGCTGAATTCAAAGACACCCCAATAATCACATTGAAAAAATGATGCGGCAGGCTAGTCCATTTTGCCAAAATTTCATTGCAGCAACTCAAAATCGTACTCAGTAGTTTATATGGCCCCCATGTACTTGTATGCATGCCTGACAACGCTGGGGCATGCTCCGAATGAGATGACGGATGGTGTCCTGGGGATCTCATCCCAGATCTGGACCAGGGCATCACTGAGCTCCCGGACAGTCTGAGGTGCAACCTGGCAGCATCGGATGGACCGACACATAATGTCCCAGAGGTGTTCTATTGGATCCAGGTCAGGGGAGCATGGGGGCCAGTCAATGGTATCAATTCCTTCATCCTCCAGGAACTGCCTGCATAATCTGACCACATGAGGCCTGGCATTGTCGTGCACCAGGAGGAACCCAGGACCCACTGCACCAGCATAGGGTTTGGCAATGGGTCCAAGGATTTCATCCCGATACCTAATGTCAGTCAAAGTGCTGTTGTCTAGCCTGTAGAGGTCTGTGCGTCCATACATGGATATGCCTCCCAAGACCATCACTGGCCCACCACCAAACTGGTCATGCTGAATGATGTTACAGACAGCATAACATTCTCCACAGCTTCTCCAGATCCTTTCACGTCTGTCACGTGCTCAAGGTGAACCTGCTCTCATCTGTGAAAAGCACAGGGTACCAGTGGTAGACCTGCCAATGAGAAGGCCATGTTAAAGTAATGTGTTTTCAGCAGTTTTTTTAAAGTGCTCCACTGTATTAGCCTGGCGAATTCCTACTGGCAGGCTATTCCAGATTTTAGGTGCATAACAGCAGAAAGCCGCCTCACCACTTCTTTTAAGTTTTGCTCTTGGAATTCTAAGGAGACACTCAGTTGAGGAACTGAGATTGCGATTTGGAATATAAGACGTCAGACATTCCGATATATAAGATGGGGCGAGATTATTTAAGGCTTTATAAACCATAAGCAGAATTTTAAAGTCAATTCTGAATGACACAGGTAACCAGTGTAGTGACATCAAAACTAGAGAAATGTGCTCGGATTTTCTTTTCTTGGTAAGGATTCTAGCAGCTGTATTCTGCACTAGTTGCAAACGATTTATGTCTTTTTTGGGTAGTCCTGAGAGGAGTGCGTTACAGTAATCTAGTCGACTGAAAACAAACGCGTGAACTAATTTCTCCGCATCTTTCAATGATATAAGAGATCTAACTTTTGCTATGTTTCTTAAGTGAAAAAATGCTGTCCTAGTGATCTGATTAATATGCGATTTAAAATTTAGATTACAGTCAACAGTTACCCCTAAGCTTTTTACCTCCGTTTTGACTTTTAATCCTAATGCATCCAGTTTATTTCTAATAGCCTCATTGTATCCATTATTGCCAATCACTAAGATTTCGGTTTTCTCTTTATTTAATTTGAGAAAGTTACTATTCATCCATTCTGAGATACAAGTTAGACATTGTGTTAGTGAATCAAGAGATTCGGGGTCATCAGGTACAATTGATAAATACAGCTGTGTGTCATCAGCATAGCTGTGGTAGCTCACGTTGTGCCCTGAGATAATCTGACCTAATGGAAGCATGTAGATTGAGAAGAGCAGCGGATCCAGGATAGAGCCTTGTGGAACACCATATAGGATATCATGTGTCTTTGAGTTGTAATTACCACAGCTAACAAAGAATTTTCTCCCTGCCAGGTAGGATTCACACCAATTTAAGACGCTGCCAGAGAGACCCACCCATTGACTAAGGCAGTCAATTTTTGCAGTATGGTTGTTCTTTGCTGCCCTTCTTCTATGTAAATTATTTACTGTTTATTTTTTCCATTTAGTTTCAGTACATATCTTAATTTGTTTCAATATCATTTCTGTCATAACTTATTATTATGGCATAATTAGTGTGATTAGTATGAAGTAAGAGAAACCCTGTTTTTCCACTTTAAGAAGAGAAGTTTACTATTATACATATGTCCTTCTACAAAGCATTTTTTTCTTTTTTCTAATAGTTGTTTTCAATTTGTCATGTGCTGGGCTGCATGAAGACCAAATACTAAATACGATTATGAGAGATGGACAAGAGAGACAGGGTTCACATATGTTGTTCTGCTCACAGACACACACATACTGTAATTCCAATCTTTTTTCTTCTTTTTATACCTTTATACTTTTGTTACTCTTTTTGTTAGTGTTTAACCAATTGGACCTTGGAACAATTTTTTTCTTGATCTTCTTTTCAACCATAAGTTGTGTGTGTTCTTTGAATGCTTATACTCAATTTACGTATATATTAATTATTATTTGTGTACATGTATTGTATGCGTGCCTTTAAAACCTGCCTTTTCTTTTTTTTGTTCTTACATCCCTCTACGTATTTTTTGTCCACTATTGATTTATCATATTAAATGTTTAATTTATGTTCAATATCAGTCTTTACTGTTAATATAAGATCAACATTCATGTTGATATTCAATCTTGGTGACTTTCCTATGATTGTATTTTGGATGTGATGTATATATCCGTGCAAATTCCACTTTTTGATTTATCCTTGATAAAAAGATGATAGGATACATGATTTTGAAAAAGGCGATGGAATGCAAAAATCTATACCACATAAAAAAGATGTGCTAAATGCTACAAAACAAAATAATGATCAAATTCATCTATCCATCCATTTTTAAAACTTGCTTATGAGTCATGGAGATACTGGAGACTATCCCAGTGAGCAAGGCATGAGCAATGCCTGAATGGGGCACCAGTCCACCATTACAAAGAAATAGAATCACTGCAAAGAAAGCAAATTAATATCATATGGATGACAAACACATTTCTGTTGTGTAAAAATAATTATGAAATTAAATCAATTAGTGAATTAAGATAGGAAAAATTAATATGGTATACATTCTTATAATGTTTCTGCCATCACATAATGTACTGCAAATGAGCTGCAAGTCCTAACAGAAGCCTTCTGTCATAACATTTTTTTTTTCTCCACATGCATCTTTGTGGTGTGCAAAATCAATAAAACATTATTGCTTTACCTTGTTAGTCAGTCCGTTTCAATTAGGATTTCCTCTACAGCCTTGAATCATTCAGCCAGGCCAGTTAAACCTATGAAACGAAAGCATACAGCACTATACATCACTTTCATGAAATTGCTTTTCAGAGAGGTCAGCATCATTTATGCTAACTCAGTTCAACTTAATAAATTTGTCACGATTCTTATGGCACGGGTGCTGCTTAACGTTCTGAAGGTCTGGTGTTTATTCAATCAATTCTTTCTGTAAAATGTTACCCATGTCCACTTTTTCTTCATGTCTTTTATAATGTCATTCTTTTTATTCTATATTATGTTCCTTTTTATTTCTTTTTAAAGAGTTTGAAAAAGCTGACTTTAGTGCAAAATCTAAGAATCTGCATGTAAAAGTGAGACTTAACATCAAGCCTTATTTAATCTTGATGCAAACTGCTCCAATATCAAGGTCATTTGAGCCATTACTCCTGAGCATATTTTGTAAGTGAAATATACAGCACTGCTATGAAACATCCTTGGGGATCCTAAAGACCTGATCAGAAGTGAAAGGGTTTAAATACTGTAGACTGTTTGTTCAGAAGAGTGAGGAAAGATGTAAAGAAAACTGTAACGATGCATGCAAGACACTGTTATGTTACAGTTAGGGTTTGTTCCCCGGCTTATGGCAATTTTCCATTTTGTTATTGTGACACCTGTAGGGGCGTGGCAGCCACCCAACCTAACCTTTGTGAATTTCCCCTTGGGATTAATAAAGTATCTATCTATCTATCTATCTATCTATCTATCTATCTATCTATCTATCTATCTATCTATCTATCTATCTATCTATCTATCTAACACAGACAGACACAAGAGGCACACTTACAAAAGTTCACACATTTTCTTTTCTTTTCACAGTGCTCCAATCACCACAATAGCTCAGTCCCTTCTTTCTCTTTCTTCTTTTCTATTCTCTCCTCTGCCGCCTCTACTCCTCCAATTGGAAGCTCTATCCTCTGACTCCGGCTCTCAGAATGGAGTGCTCCCTGACAATCTTCCTGCAGCACTTCCTGGTGTGACAGAAGTGCTGCAGTCCAGGGCTCCAGGATCATCCAGGCACCCCCTGGCAGTGGCCACCGTCCCCAACAGAGTTGAGCTTCCAAGCTCCAGTCCTGTGGCCCGATGCAAACCAGGGGGGGCTGCTCTTTCGTGTCCAGGGGCAGGTATTGCCTCTCTCCCGGTCCTTCCATCTTCCAGGCGTCCCAGCTGGTCGTCTGCCACATTATATCTGTTATTGTTGAGGTATTTGAATGTATTTTTTTTTTGTTTTTTTTTTATATCCTTTTTATTACTTTGGTTTTTACAGTACTAGGGTGTTGTACCGTGTTAGCCATTATGAATGTAGAGAAAAGCCAAGCAAAATGACACCTTTTATTGGCTAACTAGAAAGATTACAATATGCAAGCTTTCGAGGCAACTCAGGCCCCTTCTTCAGGCAAGATGTAATCAAGATGTTTACATCTTGCCTGAAGAAGGGGCCTGAGTTGCCTCGAAAGCTTGCATATTGTAATCTTTTTGGTTTTTACATAAATATTTTTTAATTGTTATACAGGGCTATTCAAAATAAAAGAACAGATTTCAAAAATTTATTTCAAACAAACTGTATAAGACAGAAACATATTCCACACATCACTGGATAGAGGAAAGGTAAAATTTTCGTCATATGGTCCTTGAAGTTGCATGCACTCAATATGAGCACCATAGCACGACAAACATCAAAACGGTAGACCATTTCTTGCCACCCACGAGTCAACTGGTCCCTAGTTACTAATTCACAGCTTCCTCAATTTGATGTCACAAATCTTGAAGATTAGTGGGCATAGGTGGAACAAACACTCTTTCTTTAATGTATCCCCATAGATAAATTCGCAGGGGATCAGGTCTGGAGACCTGGGAGACCATAGACGATGAGCAAGATCTTGTTGTCCACCTCTTCCAATCCATCGTCCTTGAATGGTGTTCTTCAGGTAATGCCAGACCTCCAAGTAGAAATGAGGCGGGGCACCATCTTGCATGAAAATGAAGTCATTCGAATCTTCTTGAAGTTAAATTTTTAAACTTTAAACTTTCCTCTATCCAGTGATGTGAGGAATGAGTTTCTGTCTTATACTGTTTGCTTGAAATACATTTTTGAAATCTGCTCTTTCATTTTGAATCGCTCTGTATACAGTATTGTGTATGTGAGCCTCAGAGGTACATTCCTTGTGTTTTGTGGGTTTAACCCCAAGAAGCAGGGACACAATGACATAACTGCTGAGGGTATAGCACTGCTACAGATACATATAAATATAAATTATTATTTATATCCGTTTTGTAAATGTTGTTTGTAACTGTCCTTTTTCAAGTATATGAATATTAATGTATGTGAAAAAGTTATTGTTCTTTAAGAGGAGATGGATTGGGATGATAGTACTTACAGGATCTTCCCTCTTTGGAGACTAAGCAGGCAGAGTGGTGGCTCTGAGGCTAGGGATCTGCACTGGCAATCGGAAGGTTGCCGGTTTGAATCCTGTAAATTCCAATAGGGACTCTGCTCTGTTGGGCCCTTGAGCAAGGCCCATAACCTTCAATTGCTGAATGCTATGAGTAGTGAGAAAAGCGCTATATAAATGCATAGAATTATTATTAAACTTCCATTTTGAATCTTCTGTCTGTTCAGGTCATTAGGTTTTAAAACACCACCCAGTAAAGCAAGGACAAACCTGTTCAATTCGCTCATCATCTCAACAATAGTTTCAAACCAGCTTTCTTCCACAACAATATTCAGACCAGGCATCCGCTGCCCCAGTTTTAAGTTTGTTCATCTTGACATTGCTCCACATCTCATTTCATGTAGTCAGTAAGGTGGCCAACTGAAGTATCATTCTGGACAGTGTTTCCACGGTTTGCAGCAACTTCACAACACACACGCTGACATTATTTAATTTTCTAATGCTGTCTGTGTTGAATTTTTGAAACAGTTATCACCACTTCAGTTTAAGACAGATTTATGCCATTTTTTCAACGTTTTGAACTCTGCTTCTTCCATTAACTGCTTAAGAGAGAGTCCTGAGGCTTTGGAAAACATCTTGCATCACCCCAGTCCCAAAGGTATCACGTCCTAGTGAGCTGAATGACTTCCGGCCTGTCACATGTGATGAAGACCATGGAGCGGCTACTGCTTCACCACCAGGTCCGCCATGCCCTCGTTCCTCTGCAGTTCACATACCAGGAGAAGGTGGGAGCGGAGGATGCCATCATCTATATGCTACACCGATCCCTCTCCCACTTGGACAGAGGCAGTGGTGCTGTAAGAATTATGTTTCTGGACTTCTCTAGTGCCTTCAACACCATCCAACCTCTGCTCCTTAGGGACAAGCTGACAGAGATGGAGTAGATTCACACCTGGTGGCATGGATCGTGGACTATCTTACAGACAGACCTCAGTATGTGCGTCTGTACTTTTTCCGGTCCTATTCAGCCTATATACATTGGACTTCCAATACAACTTGGAGTCCTGCCACGTGCAAAAGTTCGCTGACGACACTGCTATCGTAGGCTGCATCAGGATTGGGCAGAAGGAGGAGTATAGGAACCTAATCAAGGACTTTGTTAAATGGTGCGACTCAAACCACCTACAACTGAACACCAGCAAAACCAAGGAGCTGGTGGTGGATTGTAGGAGGACCAGGCCCCTCATGGACCCAGTGATCATCAGAGGTGACTGTGTGCAGAGGGTGCAGACCTATAAATACCTGGGAGTGCAGCTGGATGATAAATTGGACTGTACTGCCTATACTGATGCTCTGTGCAAGTGAGGACAGAGCCGACTATACTTCCTTAGAAGGCCGGCGTCCTTCAACATCTGCAATAAGATGCTGCAGATGTTCTATGAGACGGTTGTGGCGAGCACCCTCTCCTACGGGTGGTGTGCTAGGGAGCATAAAGCATAAAGAAGAGGGACGCCTCACGCCTGGACAAACTGGTGAGGAAGGCAGGCTCTATTGTAGGCACGAAGCTAGACAGTTTGACATCCGTGGCAGAGCGACGGGCAATGAGTAGTCTCCTGTCAGTCATGGAGAATCCACTGCATCCACTAAACAGTATTATCTACAGACTGCTGTCACTGTCCTACTCCACTGACAGACTGTGGAGATCGTTCCTCCCCCACACTATGCGACTCTTCAATTCCACCTGGGGGAGTAAACGTTAACATTATACAAAGTTATTGTCTGTATACCTGCACTGTTATCACTCTTTAATTTAATATTGTTTTTTATCAGTATGCTGCTGCTGGAGTATGTGAATTTCCCCTTGGGATTAATAAAGTATCTATCTATCTAAGAACTGGATTGTCTTCCTCTTGCATAAGTGGACTTTTTTTTTGTGATTTATTAATTTGGTATGTGAGGGGGGCGGTGTGAGTTTTGGTGGGGAATACAATTCATTGTATGCTTTGCTTATTGACTCATACAGTCCGTTTATCTGAATGCTCATTTCTTTTTAACATATATATATATATATATATATATATATTTATATATATGTGTGTGTGTGTATATATAGTTAGGTCCATAAATATTTGGACAGAGACAACTTTTTTCTAATTTTGGTTCTGTACATTACCACAATGAATTTTAAATGAAACAACTCAGATACAGTTGAAGTGCAGACTTTCAGCTTTAATTCAGTGGGGTGAACAAAACGATTGCATAAAAATGTGAGGCAACTAAAGCATTTTTTCTACACAATCCCTTCATTTCAGGGGCTCAAAAGTAATTGGACAATTGACTCAAAGGCTATTTCATGGGCAGGTGTGGGCAAGTCCGTCGTTATGTCATTATCAATTAAGCAGATAAAAGGCCTGGAGTTGATCTGAGGTATGGTGCTTGCATGTGGAAGATTTTGCTGTGAACAGACAACATGCGGTCAAAGGAGCTCTCCATGCAGGTTAAAGAAGCCATCCTTAAGCTGCGAAAACAGAAAAAACCCATCCGAGAAATTGCTACAATATTACGAGTGGCAAAATCTACGGTTTGGTACATCCTGAGAAAGAAAGCAAGCACTGGTGAACTCAGCAACGCAAAAAGACCTGGACGTCCACGGAAGACAACAGTGGTGGATGATCGCAGAATCATTTCCATGGTGAAGAGAAACCCCTTCACAACAGCCAACCAAGTGAACAACACTCTCCAGGGGGTAGGCGTATCAATATCTAAGTCTACCATAAAGAGAAGACTGCATGAAAGTAAATACAGAGGGTGCACTGCAAAGTGAAAGCCACTCATAAGCCTCAAGAATAGAAAGGCTAGATTGGACTTTGCTAAAGAACATCTAAAAAAGCCAGCACAGTTCTGGAAAAACATTCTTTGAACAGATGAAACCAAGATCAACCTCTACCAGAATGATGGCAAGAAAAAAGTATGGAGAAGGTGTGGAACAGCTCATTATCCAAAGCATACCACATCATCTGTAAAACATGGTGGAGGCAGTGTGATGGCTTGGGCGTGCATGGCTGCCAGTGGCACTGGGACACTAGTGTTTATTGATGATGTGACACAGGACAGAAGCAGCCGAATTAATTCTGAGGTGTTCAGAGACATACTGTCTGCTCAAATCCAGCTAAATGCAGTCAAATTGATCGGGTGGCGTTTCATGATACAGCCAAAGCAACCCAGGAGTTTATTAAAGCAAAGATGTGGAAAATTCTTGAATGGCCAAGTCAGTCACCTGATCTTAACCCAATTGAGCATGCATTTCACTTGTTGAAGACTAAACTTCAGAGGGAAAGACCCACAAACAAACAGCAACTGAAAGCCGCTGCAGTAAAGGCCTGGCAGAGCATTAAAAAGGAGGAAACCCAGCATCTGGTGATGTCCATGAGTTCAAGACTTCAGGCTGTCATTGCCAGCAAAGGGTTTTCAACCAAGTATTAGAAATTAACATTTTATTTCCAATTCTTTAATTTGACCAATTACTTTTGAGCCCCTGAAATGAAGGGATTGTGTTAAAAAAATGCTTTAGTTGCCTCACATTTTTATGCAATCGTTTTGTTCACCACACTGAATTAAAGCTGAAAGTCTGCACTTCAACTGCATCTGAGTTGTTTCATTTAAAATTCATTGTGGTAATGTACAGAACCAAAATTAGAAAAAAATTGTCTCTGTCCAAATATTTATGGACATAACTGTAAATATGCTTTGGTTGATGTATTTTGGATAATTAATATACTCCTTATTTTCTATTTTCGTTCTGTTAATAGTTGTTTTTCTTGTTGGCAGGTGACAGGGTGGACTGGATACAGTGTGATATTTTCTAAGTTCGAATGTACAATAGCTTCATATTTGTTCTGGGCAGGGTGGCAACTTCTTGTGGTCTTTATTAAGGGCCACATTATAAGGGACCATTCTCTGTTTTCATATTCTGGTAAAGGAGACTAGCATTATATTGTTTCTTCTGGTTATTGTGGAATTCTGGTTGTTTTTGCATTAGGATTTCCTGTTTAGCAGTTTGGATTTCTTTGAATTTCTTCTTTTTAGGCATAGCCTCTTTTGCCAATCATGTTGGCTTTTTCTGCTGTTTTTGTGCTTCTTTTTGTTAATATAAATAAACTAGTTGTATAAGCCTGTGCTGTAAAAAGCATGGGGTCCTAGAAACAATTGAAATCGTCAGGAAAGAAAAATTGAAATGCAGAGATGTCAGGTAATTGAAAGGAACTACTCTGGACATCTCTCACCTAGGAGGTTTCATTTTTCCGACGTGTTATTATTTTAAATTGTGTTGTTTTATGTTTTTGAAAATCCACAGCGTTTGAACCCAAAACAATAACTTGTACTAATTAGTCATGAAGTAATATTCCAAAATTCACATTGCAAGTTAGGTATCACAGCAATTTTAGCTAGCAAGAAGGTCTGTTTCATAATGGCTTAAGAGAAAAATTGATGCAGAGAATTGTCATTTCAATTGTGAATGAACCAAAACACATGTTCATAGAATGCAATAATTCCGTAATATTTGGCCAACCTGTCTGACCTGCAATGAAACAGCCGCTACCATAAAAGAATCCAATATGAGGCAACACTATCAAAAGCATGTCACTCTTAATGAATCTTGTCCAGTTCAGTCCAGGAGTAAGAACAATAGAATAGAGGCCATGAATGCAAGCTGTGATCACTGCAGGAAAATGCCCATTCATTAAATGAACAAGAACAAGCAACAAGTGCTTTCCTCCAGACTCAATTTGTTAAGTATAATAAAACCTTCACTGATTTAGAGGTATTAAACAAGTGCTTAATAAGTATTTTACTTTCATTGGAGCTTGCTAGTAATAAATCGATGGGTAATGTTATTGAATATGTGAAACAAGTACATCTGTCAGCTGCAAATGCTGCATGTCATGTTCATGGCAGAGAATAACTAAAGACAAGTAATAGATGGTTTTGGAAAGGCTGATCACGTATCCCTAGCCATTGATCAATTGACAGGCAACATAGCTGTGGCGCAAATATGCATTTATGTTCAATATTTTGATGGAGCAGAATTTAGTCACATGATAAGAACTGAGGGTGCCTAAACACCTGCCCCTTTCACTGTGTCACCTTTGAGGCATTTGTTCCACTGGCATTTGAAAGGGAGCCTTCCTGCTTGCCACCCTTTTAGGCACAGACTTTATTTTCAAAGTAGCAAACGTGGCGTAATTAATTAATTTTCTTCTTGTGAAGACTTCTTGTAATTCTGAGAAGTCTGAAATTGAAGTGACATTATTTTACATTTTTATTTAATTCATTGTGAATTGTCTCCTGCACCTTGCGTGTCACATTGACATAAATTAAGCACCTGCCAGACATTTATAGATATTAAATCACTTTAAAATGACTTAAAATAATGTACTAGAGGATGGATTAGTGTGCAAGGGGAAGAATCTGGGGGGGTCATCAGAAATTCTGACAGGGGTAGTGAAATTTTAGTTGAAATTGAACAACTCAGAAGAAATGTTTCAGTCCCAATAAACACTACAGTAACAATGGTCAATTTCTAAATTTAATTACCGTATATACTCACGTATAAGTTGGGTCTTGAAACACGAAAAATCAGACAGCGACATATACGGCTGTTCTAAAATGCGATACTTATTTTCTTTTTTTACATCTTCTTGCCTCCTCCAGTCTTGCATCAGTTTCTCAGATGCATTGAATTTTGTTTTCGCAGCGCAATTACCAATTTCTTTCACTACTTCAATGACGTTTAATTTAAAATCAGCTTCATATTTTCTTCTGATCGAACGCTCCATCATAGAGAAGTGATGCACTTACGATAAAGGTGTATGAGGATGTGGGATACAGATCAGTACAAATCAGTGCAAATGTTGCTTTGGAATAGTTTGGGTATTACTGGGTGGTCACATAGGCATAATACACATAAAAAAAAGTCAGTGTACTCCGTGGTTACTCTCTCAGGTGGGCGTTAGCATATCATAATCACTTGGACCAACAGCGTGAGTTTTCCACATTCTACTTATATGACCGACATTATAAATTACGAGAAATTGTATAATATTATATAATTATACTTTTCCGTGGGAGAACTTATCCGCGAGTATATACAGTAATATTTGATACTTAAATATGCTATGAATAGCCTTTACTGAAAAAAAAAACATGTGTAGCTGCGTTTTCTCAAAGTTTCCAAAATTCAGCAGCTCTAACTCAAAAATGGGATTCAACAAAAGCCTGACGCGCAGAAATGATTCCACAAACAAAATATCTTCGTTTTTTAAGTGTTTAGTTAAGTTTTGAAGTAAAAAAGTTCATACAAAAAAGAAAATTAAAATAGCAAAAAAAAGGGAAAAATTTATAATAAGAAAAATTCAGTTCTAAGCTTAATCTTGTTACATCTTAAATCTTTACTAATCACTTTTAATTTCTGAACCATTTCAAAACGTTTTCGAACCATTTCAAAGCGGTCAGAAAACTGTATGCTTATCCCATTTCTAACTTGAAAATGGGTCTTTCAAGTCCCTGTTTACTGGGACCTGTTCTAAACACAACAGAATCTAATATCACACTGTTTCTCAGTTATAGCAAGAAGGTTCTCTTACTAACTTATAGGGGGAAAAGAGCATACCATTGCCTATGACTATGGAAGAAATTATATTCTATTTAAATTAAGCAAACATTAATATGAGTTTAACTCAAAACTTTAACTTTCTAAAATTGGCTCTTACAACATGTAATTGCATCTTTGACTTGTTCCAGCATTTACCTTCTTTATGTAGCATTTACCTTCTTTATGTATTTGAAGAAGGATCAACACAAATAATGGTTAATGACACTTTCCTGCTCTTTAGTAGCATTGTTTTTACAGGGACTTAGAATAACTTGTACTGTTTTGGCCTTGGGAGACACCTAGAGGAATTCTTAAAATCTTATCAGGAGAATCACCATTTTCATGAACTCTGCTCACCGTGCTATCTGTTTTTCATTTCAGTTCAACCTACCACACTGTTCAGTGTAGCTCCTTTTATGCTGCTTAAGCACACATGGTTCCACCTGTTGCAATTTCGGGTTCACAAACTTCTAAAACAGATTCAAACATGAAAATAAGTGTGGAAACTTAATTTATTCTTTAAAATAAGTTTTTTTATTTTTAATAAATTTGTAAAAACCTCAAGTAAACGTTTTTCACATTGTCATTATGGGGTGTTGTGTGTGGAATTCTGAGGAAAAAAATGAATTTAATCCATTTTGGAATAAGGCTGTAACATAACAAAAGGTGGAAAAAGTGATGTGCTGTGAATACTTTCTGGATGCACTGTATAAGTCATGCTTGCGACTTACACACTCAAACAAAGACCAAACCAATTAATCTCAAAAATGTAAATTGAACCGTGAAACCCCCTGGTCCAGAAAACTAAAACAGAATTTGTTATAATTGCATTAATGTTTATTCAAAATGAATGGAAACCAGCAAATGAAAGTAATTTTCAACACATAAAATGCAGTCTGATAGAAGAAATGCAAAGTGAGTAAAAATTTAAATTCAAAACCCAAAGACAAGAACAAAAGTTCAAAACCCAAGATATAAAAAAACAATACACTTACAAGCCACAAAGTAAAAAGAATTCAGAATGAGCCGAAACAACATGAGCAAAAGTTAATGCTTCATCACAAGGCGGAGGCATCTCAGGTCTAATATAAGCCGAAGTCCAACTTGGCTCACCATAGAAAACACAAGGACAAAAACAAGTCAGATAACAAACTATGCTAATATTCCAGACAAATACAAAATAAGTTGAAGTGTCACAAATATTTAATGAGAAGCACAATATCAAACATATATATAGAAAAATCTAACAAGCCAATCCACAAAAGTAACAAAATAAGCAAGCTAATAAAATGTTTCCTCAAACCTTAGAGAGTTGCAACGGTATTTATGAGTATCAATGCAAAAATAATGAGCTACGCATTTAATTTCCACAACTATTATAAAATGAAGCTCAATTAACTTACTAAATGAACAATAAAGTTTTAAACCAAAAATAAAATCACCAGTAAGAAGTAATAAATGAATACAGTGGAACCTCAGGTCACAACTGTAATTCGTTCCAAAACTCTGGTTGTAACCCGATTTGGTCGTGACCCGAAGTAATTCCCCCCATAGGATTGTATGTAAATACAATTAATCCGTTCCAGACCGTACAAACTGTATATAAATATATTTTTTTAAAGATTTTTAAGCACAAATATAGTTAATTATACCATAGAATGCACAGCATAATAGTAAACTAAATGTAAAAACATTGAATAACACTGAGAAAACCTTGAACAACAGAGAAAACTAACATTGCAAGAGTTCGTGCTATAGCGCTACTAACCGCTCGCTAAAAACACTTTTTTTAATGTGTTTTAAGCACAGGGAAAAAAATGAACATTTGAAAAATCCGTAATTTAATAAACAACAAAGAAAAGATAACATTACAACTATGCATGCTACGAACTGATCGCTGTAAACAGAAGTGAAGTGGAGGTTAAAATCCAATAGAAAAAAATCTTCATTAAATACAACAAGGTTAAAACAA
Source organism: Erpetoichthys calabaricus (assembly GCF_900747795.2). NCBI lineage: Eukaryota > Metazoa > Chordata > Cladistia > Polypteriformes > Polypteridae > Erpetoichthys > Erpetoichthys calabaricus. The sequence goes on from NC_041400.2 coordinate 64,105,961, forward strand.
TGCTTGAATCAGTCTCTTTAAAAACAAGCCCGGTGCATTCTTTAACCTTATGTGGCCAGCCCTCTCTCTCTCGCTCGCTCTCTTGTGTGTGTGTGTGTATGTGTGTGTGTGTGTGTGTCTCTCTCTCTCTCTCTCGTGTGTGTCTCTCTTGTGTGTGTGTGTGTGTCTGTCTCTCTCTCTCACTCACTCGCTCTGTCTCGCGCGCTGCAAAGGCAATTGCACAGGGAGAGACTGAACACGTGCGGAAATCATTGGCACGCACAAATCGAAAGGGAAACTGGCTTGTTCGTGTACCAAGTGTGTGGTCGTGAACAGATGCAAAAGTTTGGCGAACTTTTTAGTCGTAACCCAATTTGTACGTGTTCAGAGACGTTCGTGAACCGAGGTTCCACTGTACCGAGAAGTTACCTCCAAAGATTGCTCCAGAACTGTGAAACCTGCTGTTTTACGTACGGTGTCTAATCTCTCTCTCTCTGTCTCATTCTTCCTAGTGCACAAAGCAGAAGCGGAAGCAGAAGCAGACAATGGCCGACAGTGAGATGAATCGCGTTGCAGTAGTAGTAGAGGAACTTCAGGCACTCGATGAACAGATTCAGAAACTCCTGTCCAGACGAAGATACCTTAGAGATCTGAAGGCTCGGCTGCTGGATAAACCGTCCTCGCCATCTGTTATCGGCGTAACATCAACCCCGCGTTGTGCTGCTCAAGTCAACTTCACCCCCGCGCCTCGTAGGAGCGACACCAATGATGACCTTGGCTTATTTCAGCTATGCAGGCGGGGGTTCAAGGCCAGAACACCTCCATCGGCACAGGCAATCATCGTAACTCAGAACCGGTTCGACCCTCTAAGCGTCCCCAGTTCGCCTTCAGCTCCTGGTGATGTAATAGTGGTAGGTGATTATATTGTTAGAAACCTCAATATCACATGCCCTAATAGAAAATCTTTTGTTTCTTGTTTTCCCAGTGCTCGTGTCCAAGAAGTGATGAGACGTGCGCCGGCAATCTACGAGAAGCACAAGAACAGGGCAGTTGGAGCAATTGTTTTGCATGCTCGTGTAAACGATATAAGGCACCAACAGTCGGAGATCCTCAAGGAAGACTTCGCAGCATTAATTAAAGACACAAAGGAGAGGACCCCATCGGCAAAGATCTTCATTTCGGGTCCACTCCCTCTCGTCAGACGATCAAACGAGTACTACAGTTGTCTGCTAGGATTAAACAACTGGCTGCAGGACTTCTGCTAGAATCAAGACACTGGTGTTCATCAACAACTGGGACCTCTTTTGGGAAAGACTGCATTTTTTCAAGCGAGATGGCCTGCATCCGAACAGTTTTGGCGCCCGGGTCCTCTCCGAAAACATATCTAAGGTAATTCGTTTATCTTGACTATCTATCTCTGCTCTTAACCCCTTCCGAAATGCTACTGCTGTGCTAGGACATGATAATTGTTTAATAAACTCTTCCATTAAAGTGCACAACATAAATACTGTAATTACCAATCTTGATGCACGTAGAAAATCTAGGCAATACGGCATAAACACCAATAATTTAATTAAAATTACTACTTTAGATGAAGAATGTATTAAAACTATAAAAACAGATTATAGATTAAACAAAAAATACACACAGAATGGCGCTAATAAAAATAACTTAGTTCCTGTTCCAAATATCAATAACACACATAGTACTCATCTCTGCCCCTCCGAAACATTAAATATGGCACTATTAAATATTAGAGCTTTAACTAACAAGACGTTTTTTATCAACGATCTTATTAGTGATAAAAAAATAGATTTTATTGCACTAAGTGAAACGTGGCTTAGCTCAGATGGCGCAGCTGTTTCAATCGAATCTGCGCCGATTACAGTTTTACTCGTGCAGATCGCCAAGGAAAGAAAGGCAGTGGCTTGGCAAACATTTACTCAAACCGGTTAAAATGTAAAGATGTCAGTTTTGGTAAATTCAAGTCCTTTGAGTATCTCGCCATTGTTATCCATGGAGATTCTCACGTTCTAGTATTACCCATGTATAGACCTCCAAAATTCAACGCGTCTTTTTTTGAGGAATTCTCTGACTTAATGTCAATTTTAATTAAGAACTATGACACACTCTTAATAGTCGGCGACTTTAATTTTCATATAGATAATCAGTGTGACCCAAAAGTAAAAGAATTCATGAACCTCCTGGACTCTTTTGATTTGAGACAGCTCGTTAATCAACCTACACATAAAGCAGGTCATACGTTAGACTTAGTGATTACTAAAGGACTAAAAGTTGATATAAAGCAGGTCATTGATACGGGTCTATCAGACCATTTTCTTCTACTTTTTAATATAGATATATTGATAGAAAACACTCATGAGAAGCATATTGTTAAAAAACGCTTCTTTGACTCATCAGCAGCTTTAAAACTTACCAACATTATAAGCAATCAGTCCGTTTATAGTGGCAACTATAATAGCGAGGATAATGTAAATAATAAGGTGGAAAGATTTAATACTAAGGTGAGAAGTGCTGTTGACATAGTTGCACCTGAAAAGACAGTTAAAAAATCTTCTAGCATTGTTATACCATGGAAGACCCAAAGAGTGTCTGATTTAAAGAGAGCATGCCGTAAATGGAGGAAGACTAAACTAACTATCCACTATGAAATATTAAAAGTTAAAATAACAGAATACAATAACACAGTCCGTCTTGAGAGGCGCTGCTATTTCTCTAAGATTATAAATAACAATGCTAGTAATCTCAGAGTCTTATTTTCAACGATTGATCGTCTGTTAAACCCAAGTAACTCAAAGGAATGCATCCTAAGTACTTCAAGTAAAACCTGTGAGGCTATCGCTGTATTTTTCAATCAAAAACTTAATGATATTCGAAATAACATAGTATATCTCCCCAACACTAAGGATCCTCCTAAACCCCAGTATTCCGTTATAAACAAATTGAACTCTTTCACTAGGATAGATTTACCTGATTTACATAAAATAATTTCTCAAATGAAACCTTCCACCTGTGCCCTTGACCCAATACCAACAAATTTTTTCAAAGAAGTAGCGGGCATGCTAATTGATAATGTTCTTGACATAGTAAATTCGTCATTAGATACGGGGGTCTTCCCAGACTGTCTTAAGACTGCTGTAGTTAAACCCCTACTTAAGAAAAATAACCTCGACCCCTCTGCTCTTGAAAATTTTAGACCCATCTCTAACCTGCCTTTCTTAAGTAAAATTCTAGAGAAGGCAGTCATTATACAGTTAAATGAGCACCTTAAAAAACATGCTATTCTTGATAAATTTCAGTCAGGTTTTAGAACAAATCACAGCAGAGAAACTGCACTCGTTAAAGTAGTCAATGATTTGCGGGTAAATGCAGACAGAGGCCATTTATCTGTTCTCATCCTCTTAGATCTGAGTGCCGCATTTGACACCATTGATCATAATATTCTTAAAAATCGCCTTAGTCAGTGGGTGGGCCTCTCTGGCAGTGTCTTAAATTGGTTTGAATCCTACCTGGCAGGGAGAAAATTCTTTGTTAGTTGTGGTCATTACAACTCAAAGACACATGATATCCTATATGGTGTTCCACAAGGCTCTATCCTGGGTCTGCTGCTCTTCTCAATCTACATGCTTTCATTAGGTCAGATTATCTCAGGGCACAACGTGAGCTACCACAGGTATGCTGATGACACACAACTGTATTTATCAATTGCACCTGATGACCCCAAATCTCTTGATTCACTAACACAATGTCTGACTTGTATTTCAGAATGGATGAATAGTAACTTTCTCAAATTAAATAAAGAGAAAACTGAAATCTTAGTGATTGGCAATAATGGATACAATGAGGCTATTAGAAATAAACTGGAAGCATTAGGATTAAAAGTCAAAATGGAGGTAAAAAGCTTAGGGGTAACTGTTGACAGCAATCTAAATTTTAAATCGCATATTAATCAGATCACTACGACAGCATTTTTTCACTTAAGAAACATAGCAAAAGTTAGACCTCTTATATCATTGAAAGTTGCTGAGAAATTAGTTCATGCGTTTGTTTTCAGTCGACTAGATTACTGTAACGCACTCCTCTCAGGACTACCCAAAAAAGACATAAATCGTTTGTAACTAGTGCAGAATGCAGCTGCTAGAATCCTTGCCAGGAAAAGAAAATCTGAGCACATCTCTCCAGTTTTGATGTCACTACACTGGTTACCTGTGTCATTCAGGATTGACTTTAAAATTTTGCTTATGGTTTATAAAGCCTTAAATAATATCGCCCCATCCTATATATCGGAATGTCTGACGTCTTATATTCCAAATCGCAACCTCAGATCCTCAACTGAGTGTCTCCTTAGAATTCCAAGAGCAAAACTTAAAAGAAGTGGTGAGGCGGCCTTCTGCTGTTATGCACCTAACATTTGGAATAGCCTGCCAGTAGGAATTCGCCAGGCTAATACAGTGGAGCACTTTAAAAAACTGCTAAAAACACATTACTTTAACATGGCCTTCTCATAACTTCACTGTAATTTAATCCTGATACTCTGTATATCCAATTCATTATAATAACTATTCATGGTGGCTCTAAAATCTGTACTAACCCCTACTCTCTCTTCTGTTTCCTTTTCCGGTGTCCTTGCCACCACCATCTACTCTAAGTACCATGATGTTCCAAAAATGATGGATGGATTAAAAGCCAGAAGTCTGTATGACCATCAGCATCAAGTGACTCCGTGAGAACCCTAACTACAAAGAGGACTATTTCATTTATGTTAGGTAGAATGCCCAGAGGGGACAGGGCGGTCTCGTGGCCTGGAACCCCTACAGATTTTATTTTTTTCTCCAGCTTTCTGGAGTTTTTTTTTTTGTTTTTTTTCTGTCCACCCTGGCCATCAGACCTTACTCCTTTTCTATGTTAACTAATGTTGCCTTATTTTAATTTCTTATTTTGTCTTTTATTTTTCTTTTCTTCATTATGTAAAGCACTTTGAGCTACTTTTTGTATGAAAATGTGCTATATAAATAAATGTTGTTGTTTATTCCGTATTGAAATACTGAACAGAGTCGGAGTGTTTGGACAAATGACTACTTATGCTGTGCTGAATTACTGCAGTTTAAGTGAAGTGAGTGACAGAGTTCTAAAAATCCTTTTGTCCAAAAATGAGGGTTGGTGCACTTCAGTTAAGGGGGGCATCCACTAGGTACAGATCTATATTGTTTATTTCTTGTATTAAAAAAATATATATATACATTTTGTAGGTATGTTTATTACTAGTGTTTATGTGTTATAATATGTAATTTATTTAATATAGTAATTTTAGTGTCTGCTTACTTGGTGTGTTTGTTATATATTGTTAGTAAGCACCTGTATTTGATCACTGGACATTTTTCTTTTGATATTCTTAGTTGATTTTGATATGGAGCCAGACGACACTACCTATGGGCTGGATCTGGCCTGCGGATGGATAATTAATAACCCAGGGTGTTAGAATAAAGGAGATGTGTGCATTTGAAGCTGAAAACAGGGAATAAAATTATTAGCATGGCTAGTGCTGAGCTGGAAAAATCCTGAAATTATTCTAACATTACATATTTAAAAGACATGAACATATAGGAGTTGAGGTAACTGTCATTACTACATTACAAAATGCTAACCAAGGTATGGGATAATTTACAGATTTTGAGAAAAACGCTTGCTGTAAGAACCTAAGAATCAAAAAGATACCACAGGAAATGTAAAATGAGAGTCCCATTAAATTCGGGTCATGGTCCTACACCAAAATTCTTGAAACAGTATTAAAGAAAACCTGGACCGAAAAGAATATATGTCTCATCTGGCAAAAATGTCCTTGCAGATTTCACACAACAAAGAAAGTTCAGAAGGTCTTGAATACCCTTCTCACAAAATAAATAAAATATGAGATAAGTGGCTTGGAGTAGACATTGTTTTCATGAAAAGGAGAAAAAAGATATTTTTAGAGGAATAACACTATTCTAGTACCATTATAGTATAATATTATATCATTATTGAAGATAAAGACTTGTTCATATTATTTAATGATATTTCAAGTAGATATTACTATTTTAGAGTTTAAGTTCAATATATTGCTATGACTTTAGCTAGCACAATAGACCTATTTAACAATATATAGATACTATAAATAGATATTAAACAACTTAGTTCTGTTTGTTAATATAGCAAGTAAAATGCTAATGTTGTTTTTAAAACTTTAGATATTAAATAACTATATTGTTTATTATATTTTGTGTTTTATCCTCAGTCTTTGTCTAGTAAAATAACACTGAATTATTGTTGGCACTAACTTCTTGTCTGTAACAATGTCTGTTTATGTATGTACTGTAATGTTGAAATTACATAATCTTGAAAAGCATTGTAGTATAGTTAGTAATCTGCCTACATTTACTAACAGTATTTGTTATTGTATGCTTCTAAAATTAGTAAGAGAAGTAATATTAATATAATTCTGCGCTTATTTTTAAGTATGATTATATATATGAATTGCCAAAGGGGTTAAAACTATGAATAATGTTGAATTGTTAGAATATTCTTGCATCTTAGCTGTGCCAAGTCTTTAATTTCTAAGTATTTTACTGCTGCTGTCTTACTAGATTTGTGTTGACTGATTTTGTTGGCTGATATTATTGTTATATTTAGCAATAGTTATAGTCTGTAATAGCCTTTTCCAAATTTATGAAATAGTACAGTTCTAATTAGGGCTGTAGATCTGAGTTATTGAACCTGATGACACAGATGATATTTCTAAATGTTTTTAAAATATGGCTTCTATATTGTTGTCCCTAGTTCAGTTCTATTCCAATATTTAAATAATACTATATACAAGAAATGGTAAGATTTTTGTAGAAATGTATTTACTAGTAATACTGAACTCCTAGCATGTTTTAACATTTTACCTGTGCCTATCAAGAAATAGTTACATAATTAGTGATTTTTGTAGTTTACTTTTTTCATTATTACTTTGACAGAAGCAGATCTTTTAATGTGTTTCTGGTGTACCTTGCAGTGTGGAATGCAAGAAGACCGGACTTTGAAGTGTTTGGGTTAACTCTCTTTTTGGGAGGTGTGATGGGACATAATGGAAGGGAAAGGGGGAAGAGCTTTTCTCAACAACTTTCTTCCTTAAACACAAAATTATTTTTAGATATTGCTGGTGTAAAATAAGGACACAAACACCATCAAAAGTTTGGGGATCCACCCCGTATACAGTTGAGGAATTGAAAAAACATCTTTAAGATTTGAGTTCAAAATGGAACTGAAAAAAATGACAAAATGGTGGTATATATAGTGACTGGTATTCTGGAACCGGAAGTGACATCAGCAGGAGGTGGGGTCTTGAGGACTGGAACAGGAAGTAATGCTGTTGCTTGCGGACAAGAATTGCTGGTTAAGTTGTGGATTCATCAGTTGTTCTGCAGGGAGAGAGAAGAAAGAGTTACAGGGCAACGCCAACCCCTGGTTCGGCAGCTAAATGCATCTATTTGAGCCCGTAAACTCTCTCCAAAACACAAGTATATGACACTGGTTACAAGGTTTTGTAAGTGAAATTTTTCATAAGTTAAAATTTTAATCTTTATGAGAAAGTACAAAAACAACTAAAAAAATCAAAAATATCTTTGTTTCTAAGAAATTGGATTTTAAAAATTGAAAGTAGGATAACTGTGATATTTCATTAAATTATCATATGTAACTTAAGTCAGATAAAGCCTTACTATAAGAGAATAATTTTATTACAATCCCTAATGGGAGCAGCCGAAAGAAGAAGAATATCTGAGTCAATGAATCCTCCGAGAAAGAAGCTCCATTATAACGGTCAGCATAAAGCTTGCTATTGTGCACATGAAAATTCTAGAATGAAAACATGAAAACAAAATGGTGACACTGTGCAACTTCTTTACACACAATAGTCATTGTTTGTGATTGATGCTGTGCATACTGTAGAAATCACCGTTTATATATGTGAATGGCTAGTTATTTCACATGTATGCTAGTTATAGTGCTTTAGTCTTACTGCATGCCGACTGGCAAATCTTCTTAAAGATTCTGGCTTGAATAGTTTAGTGAGGTAGATGAGATTGTGTGGAAAGGCATGGAAAGAACTGTGCAAAATTGAAAAGTCAGCAGTGGTATTGTAATGTGGACAAGGATGGAGATGGTAGATGGCATGAGCACTACAACACCCAAAACTTCCCCAACAAGAATTGTTACAATACATATCTGTATTTCTCCAAAGTTAAAAGTACCTCTGATAATGAAGTTTCTTGTAACAAACTAAAATCCTAGAACACATGTAAAGTGCTTCATTAACTGAGGTATTACTGTATTAACACTAGAGTCCCTGAAGTCTATGAAAAAACTTATAATCCCGATACCACCTTAAATTCTTTCGCACCTCTCCATTAGCGTCTTTTGTTTAGTAAACGTGTCGATCAGCACAAGCAGCCTGCTGTCCCATCCCCCCCAGTCAACTTGGGCAAAAAAATTCTCCTAGCTCAAGTCTTGTTTATCTTGGTGTGAGGTGCCTGGAGTTGTATAGGGTAAATAATATGTCGTTATTTGGAACACATGCATTTCATGTGTGTTCCGTGTCTACAACGATCTGGGTAAATGGAGGATGACAGGAAATGCAAGGCAAGAAATGTTAAACACATAGCTAAAACAAACTTTTTTCATGTTACAGTACTAACAACAAAATTTTGACATGAAGTATAATGTATAATGTGTGAAGACTGAAGTCCAAATATCAAATAAACACTTTCACAAAAGGTACATGTATAACAAAACAAGTGCGCTTTTATTTAAAAATGTAATCGAAGAAAAAGAAATAGGCTTAGGGTACAATATTGACATGACCACCTAGGTGGTGCAGCAGTACGAGCTGCTGACTTACAATCAAGAGGTCGCGGATTTGAGTCTGGCCAGTAACCAGAATTACTGTTTTGACTAGTGAGCTGTTCCTATTGTTAATATTATAGAATTAAAACATACATTTGATTTGAGTCTGTAACAGCCCGGTGTAAATTTATGGTACTTGTAAAGGTTAGCATTTTTTTTCAGTTTTATTCTCTCAGTCATGCTCACGCACCCCCCGATTTGACACTGTTGCTTTCAAATAAAAATGTGCTATAACAGAGGTGTACTCAGATAAAGGTGAGGGTTGTATATCTTAGAAAGAGAACAGAAGCCCTCCTTGCAAGAAATGTCCACTCACGTATAAGAACAACGTAGCTGCATCAGGCGTAAAGGGGAAAGATGGCACCGTTTAGATGCAGCAAGAGGTTGGGCATCGTCCTGCCAGTGGATATTATTGGTCAATCTGCCACACATGTCCTTCAACGAAACAGCAGGGTACGCCAAGCTTGCCAAGGTATCATGCAAAGTTCTGTTTGTGATTATGTTTTGTGATGGTCTTTATATGGAAAACATTTATATGTTACATAAAAGCAACATTTAATGTTATTTACCTATTTACCTTGATTACTTATCTCCCTACAGCATAGTCACAAGTAGACTACATAGCTTCCTGTGTTTGATCGACATGGGTATGCTGACAAAATACATGTGCAATGCCACTCCTTATTTAGGAAAAGATCCCAGTCATCCCAAAGGAGAAAGACTTTCTGAGACTGAGGTCATAAAGCTTATGGAGCCATTTCTGGACAATGGCAGAACCGTAAAAACAGCTGCAAGAAGTGTGACAGGAGCTTCCACCTGCAGCTAAAGTCATTCGAGTACTGAAGTAGGATTGCACATGTAGTTTGTCAGCATGCCCATATCAATCAAACACAGGAAGCTCTGCAGTCTACTTGTGACTTTACGCTGTAGGGACATAAGTAAACAAATCAAGGTAAATAACATTCGATGTTGCTTTTATGTAAGTAACATATACATGTTGTTCATATAAAGACCATCACATACAGAACTTTGCATAATACCTTGGCAAGCTCGGCGTTCCCTGCTGTTTCAATGAAGGACATGTGTGGCAGATAGACCAATAATATCCACTGGCAGGACGACGCCCGACCTCTTGCTGCATTGAAACAGTGTCATATTTCACCTTTATTCCTGGTGTAGCTGCATTGTTCTTATATGTGACTAGACAGTTCTTGCGGGGAGGGCTTCTTTTCTCTTTCTCCGATGTAGAACCCTGATCCTCATTTGAGTTCACCTCTGTTATAGCACATTTTTATTTGAAAACAGCAGTGTCAAATCGGGGCGTGCGTGAACGTGACTGAGAGAATAAAACTGAAAAAAATATAATGCTAACCTTTACAAGTACCATAACTTTACACCAGCTGTTACAGACTCAAATGTATGTTTTTATTTTATAATAATAACAATAAGAACAGCTCACTACTCAAAACGGTAATTCTGGTTAGAGGCCGGGCTCAAACCTGTGACCTCTTGATTATAAGTCAACAGCTCTGCAACACTCAAGTGGTTGTGTCAATGTCGCACCCTAAACCGATTTCTTTTTCGTCGATTATATTTTTGAATAAAAGCGCACTTGTTTTGTTATATGTGTACCTTTTGTGAAAGTGTTTGATGTTTGGACTTCACATATCATACACTTCATATCAAAATTTTGTTGTTAGTACTGTACCATGAAAAAAGTTTGTTTTAGGTATGTGTTTAATGTTTCTTGCATTTCTTGCATTTCCTGTCATCCTACACTTACATAGATCATTGTAGACACGGAACACATATGAAATGGCATGTGTTCCAAATAAAGATCATGTCTTTTCTTTCCTATGAGGTCATTTTTGATTTTGAAGTTTTATATACAGTAATCCCTCCTCCATCGCGGGGGTTGCGTTCCAGAGCCACCCGCGAAATATGAAAATCCGCGAAGTAGAAACCATATGTTTATATGGTTATTTTTATATATTTTAAGTCCTTATAAACTCTCCCACATGGTTTATAAATATTCCCCATACAGTTATACAGCATAAACCCCTTTTCTCTTAGTTATTAGGTAAGATTCATTGAAATTATGTATGTAAACACAGTTTATATACTACTCACAAACATACGTATCGTATATCATTGAGGAGTTTTATTTAATACGTAATACAGTTTTAAACATATTGCAATTGAGTAGGTAATATAAAAATAAAAAATAAAAATCTATAACATGTAAATGCTGTACATAAAACCAAAATGTTATTTTACAGATACTGTAGAGCGTCTCCGATATCACATTTGTTACAGCCATTACGATAGACAGGCCACCGGCAATAAATACCAACAATGCAAGGTAAAAATTGTATAAAATGTGTGCACAGTTACAATAAACGTACATACATGTACTAAGTACGTAGAAAAATAGTTTTGGGTACTCACCAACTTGTCAGATAACGATGACATTTACTGCACTGTCACAGCTGTTCTAAAGGAGCCTCTGTGTAGCACCGCCGTCTTCTTCTGCCACTGAAGGTGTACTAGGCAGTGTTTTGCGTGTAAGGAACATCGTGATGGGCAGTTGCTGGCGCTGCTTTTTCATTTGTGTAAAGAGGTTCCTATACACTTCCGTGGCGCCGTCAAGAGCATTTTTAAATTGCAAAGAACGAATCATTTGCGGGTCCCATTCTTCAACTGATGTCTGGAGATCTTTTGCCATTCATAGAATGGTCGCAAGACGCTCAAGAGTTAGCACAGGACCCAGGAGCTTAACCGCGTGCTCTGATTGGTTAGCTTCTCAGCCATCCGCCAATAGCGTCCCTTGTTTGAATTCAAATGCGTCCCTTGTTTGAATTCAAATGGGCAATTGAACTGAGGAAGCACACGTACTGTAGACCGCAGACATCCGTGAAGCAGTGAAAAATCTGCAATATATATTCACATATGCTTACATTTAAAATCCGTGATGGAGTGAAGCTGCGAAAGAAGAAGCGCGATATAGCGAGGGATCACTGTATTATAGTAGTGGGAAAACCTGAATTAAGTCGGACTAATCCTGACTATATCCACCTACCTTTGATGATAATGAGTTAACAGCTAATGTAACATTCTTCCTTAAATTTTCAATATTTACAGTAACAAACTTGTATAATGGTTGTACAATTGAACTGTGTATTAAAGTTTATTTAGATGTGTTCATTTCAACTGCAACCACGTTATCGGTAACTATCTTAATTTTTCATTTCTTGAAAGATAATAAACTGACAAACTAATGGCATTTTCCACATGCATATGTTCATTTTTCTTGTTGGTTCAAAACAGTTAGTCACAATTTAATTACTTCTTTATCTTACTGCTATGGTGTCATTGTTACTTGTAACAATGCACCACTTTTCTTTCAACTTAGAATGTCAAGCACTACTAATGCAACTTGCAATTAGCAAGATAGTGTACTATTGTTAGCAGAGTAAGACTTTATTAAATGTATATCTAGACAAACAGATGTTTTTGCTGAAACTTGTGTATTTTCAGAGACATCTGTTGAAACTCTTTGGGAAAATTATAAATAATATCTAACGGCAAAAATACTCTTTCAAGTTATAAAAATGAAAACATGAAAAGAAACAGAATTAATTAGTCATATTTCTAAAATCAATAATGAATGTATGAGATTGGCCACTACTTAGCTCATAAAAAAAGTCTGGCTTTGAAAAACGAAGTCAATGTATCAATATCAAGAAAAATGAAAACATTACAACTTAAATGTCATAATTAGTACTTAAAAAGCCAGCAGCACAGAGGAGGGGTGGTGGAGTGGGTAAAGCTGCTTGTTATGTTACAGCCTGTTTTTATTAGGTAATGTGTACACAAGTTTTAATATATTCCTTGTTTACTGTAGGTGGAGCCCGAAGAGGTTGAGCCACCTCTATGTGACTGCCAAGGGACCATCCTCTGCCTGTATGTTTCTGGCTGGAGAGTGAGTCCCTCAGAGATTCAGTTAGGTCATTGCAGTAAATACTGTATTGTTATATTTTACTGATTCTTAGTTTACAGACTGGATTTGTTTGTCTTGCATTTTCAGAGACACCCTTTTTGGGATTATTATTGTCTCTCAAGCCATAGGTTTTACAGTTGATCTTTTCCTTGGAAGGTTATTTTTATGCATTTTGAACATTTCATTTTTTTATACATAGTTTGGAAGCCAGTCCCCCATTTTAGGCCTTTCCAGGCCAAACTCTGCCTGTGGAGTTTGGGAACAGACAGTCTGCGGTGAGGCCTATGTCCATGCAAGCCAGTGAAATTTGTGGCCTGGCTTGTGGGCCTTTTTGTTGACCTTTCACCATTTTTGGCATATTTGTCTGTGTGGTCCATGTGGTTATTCCTTCCCCACCCTTAAAGATGTTCAGGATTGGTTAACTGGTGATTTCAGATTAGTGCCTATTATGATATGAAGTGTCACACATTGCAAAAGAGATGTATTCTTGTACCAGAATACACTTCTATGTCTGTGATAATGCACTTCATATACATTACAATACCATAAACCATTGCTAGATGGTAACATGCTGTAAACTGTAAAATATAATATCTCTTCTCCTTCAGATAAAGATAGACAATTTTCGAACATTATATAAACCGGAGGGTGGAACTTAAATTACTTTTTTCTCTAGATACACAAACACTACTTGCAACAACACAAAAAAGATAACAAGATATGAATCATTCTTTCAAGATTTGGGTAAGCATCTGTTGTGTTGACTCATGACTATTTTTCCATTAATTTTTTGGAAGGATGGGACATGCTTCCACTATGTGGCTCAATGTATTCCTTCTACTCTGCACAGGATGGACTAAGTTTGGAATAGCTTGGCTGCTCCTGGTGTGGTGTGAACAAGATGGGATCCGTATCTATATGTATATGATTGGGGTTCTGGAGATATGTCTTTGCAGTGGGACAAATATCATTTGATAGCTCATCAACATGTCTTGGAAAACACTGTTGTTAGAAAAAGTGAAGAAAAGGCTTGCCTGTTTTTAGATCCATCCTGTTCCCATGATAAAGGGAGCCAACTACTTCCACAATATAGGACCTGGGGACAATTTTCTGCAAACAGGTACACAAGCCAGTTCATTCTATATGCAGAGTTTACATCCTTAAATCATTCTCCACTAAAAACTCTAGAAGATAATTTTTGATATATCTTGAATCTACAGTATATATATATATAATTCAATGTATGTGTGTGTGCATGTATGTATGCTCCAGCATCATTTCCAAACGGCTGGAGTGATTTTCATGAAACGTGGTACACATGTTTCTCATTGGTCGATTAAAACTACTGTAGGGTGAAATCAACCCTAACCCATCCCCTTCTGTGTAAGGTGGGGAGTGATCTTGCAGTCTTGTATGCATGTTGTTATCCAGTTGACACTCAGAACGACCACCAGAGGGCGAACTGGAGGTGACTGCCAGTATTCTTTATGTTTCAGCACCACCACACCCCTGTTGCTTTTGAAATTAAATAGAGTTGGCCTGTTCTGAGCGTAAAGTGGATGATAACATACATACAAGACCGCAAGACAAGCACATTAGTTAGTATTCATTGTTAATTTATTTGTATTTTTAAAGTTGTGTTTTTTTTAATTATATTTTTCTCAAATAATTAAAAAAACACACTTTGTTTTCCTCTTGGGCAATGCTGGGTATTTCAGCTAGTGATCTATATAATTAATTGCATGATCTATTGTTCTAGTAGCTTGTTTGACACTGGGGAGTGTTTACTTCAAGTACCTGGCCATCATTCTTTGAGCAGGACTGCTGCCAATTCCTTCTGTTGGTGTGTTGTGCCACTGTAGTGTGACTTTCACTGACTAAGAAGAATCACACAGATATTTCCTGTATATATCCTTAGCTATCTTGACTGTGGATTGTGCCCTTCCATTAGCCCAAGAAGATGTGATGTATTCAAATTCCCACTTGTCAGCAAAGCATTTAAAGTGCTTAAATATAAATTTCTGTCCATTGCTTGTGTTAACAAAGCCTAGTATGCCATACCAAACAAATTAAGCTTTACAGTGTTTGGTTGTTGCTTCAGCAGAAAGTTGTTGCAGGAGGTCAATAAAAATAGTGGTCATGTAACAGGAGGAAATCCTTTCCCATATGTTGAAACAAGTGCTTGCTGATAATCTCTCATGGTCTTTTTGGTAGCTTGTGAGACAGTATTGTCTCTCTCTCTCTTTTGTTTGATGAAAATTTGTTTGTCAAGAAGTCTTTATAATTAAGAAAGAACTGAAGATCTTTTAATATGAAGCTTGTTCTTAAGTAATTTGAGTGCCATAATGGCACATGCTAATATATACTCCTGAAAACAATGCTGCATCTTAGCAACAGCCTTTGAAACAGTTATAATCATTAAATGAAATTCATAATAGCAGAATTAAAGAAAAAATAAAAATGACAATGTGCAATTCAAACATATTTCATGCAGATTTTCACAATGACTTTCTGGAAGAATTTTAAAAACTGTTACATTTGGATTGTGTCAGAACTGCATTTTAGATTTCTCCAGCCCCATGCATACACTGTTGTCTTGATTAGGGCTAGTCTTCTCACGTTCTGCACTCAACTGTAGGAACTAAGATGCTTCAGTTAGGCATGGCTTGTTGTTGTGTCATTAGCAAGCTTTAAGCTTCTGTGTTTTTTTGGTCTTTCTCTCATGTTCTTTGCTTATAGAATTAGTTAGGTATTTATTTATGTTTCTCTTGAGAGTTTTATTAGAGTTATTTGAGACTTTGTATAATAGTCACTGTAGCATTTAGAACTATATTTTTGGATTAAAGGATTTCAAGTTTAGTATTAGTGTTTTTGGATTTCCTTTGTTGGCTTTTTTTCCCTTCCATGTTTTGTCCTCTGCCAAATTCTTATTTCTTTCTCAGTCATTTATTCTGCTACTAAGAATACTTCTCTGTTCTTGTTTTCAGAAGTTTACAGATTTTTTTCTTTTCCTAGCATTCAGTTTCTTGATTGAAGAGTAAGGCTTCTTGATTTGTTTCTTTAATTTTATCATTGTTAAATGTAATTCATTAATAAACCATTTAAAAGTTTATCTGATGATTTACTGAGTTTTGGGAGAGTTTTTGCAGTTTTGACCTTCCCATTTGGTATTTAATTATAACAGATTGTAAATGCAAGCTATTTTCAAAGCCAGAGATGATAAGCTCCTACCTAAAATATTATACCATGTGTCAATTTTTGTTTTTCTCATGAAAAATAAAAACCCCTCTCTACTAAACATCAATCATAAGATTTTGAATAAAGTTCTCACGTAGAAAAGTGAGAAAGTGCTTCCTTCAATTACTTTGCATATTTGAGGTGGATTTGTTAGAGGCAGACACCTTCTGCCAAACTTTTGATGTACATATGATTTTAATGTATTTAACAGTAGCAGACGCCTTGAGTTTTTGCCATCTTTGATGCAGAAAATCCCTAGAGAAAAAATTGAGTTACTTATTCCCTGAATTTTGCTAACTTGGTTTTTGGGTTATGGATTAAACTATTTATACTCCTGCTCAAAATCTTCCGTTTGTGTGAATAATATATGGCAAATTCTGACTTTTTTTAAAACATGGAATGGTTGTCTATAGCCACTAAATTTATTTGAAGTTTCTATCAAACAACTCATCATGTACTTTTGTAATGAAGATTCTGCTTCCTGAACACATTTGGGTGTATTTTATATCTATGGGCTAGCTGATCACAAACATAACGTTTACATTTTCTTATCATGTACTATTTTATTGCACTCACCTATTTTTATGATTTTCTTTCATTTTAAAAATGTACATATATAGTACAATAACTACAACTGGAACATCTGCAGTTTTCTAAAATTTGTGGCACTGCTACTAGGAATGCAGCTCGGACAAACCATTCATGTTTGAATGAGACAGCCATGCTAAAGATTCTAACTACATTAAAAAGAATTGGCTCCTCATATGCATTTGTTTCCAGGTCAGAAAAATGTGTCACATAAACCACTTGTTGACCCAACAAAGACATGTTTGCCTCCTTCTCATATAAAACTTGGACTGAAGACAATGTTTTAAAAACAAATGAACAAGGAAGGTGAAGGGTCTCAATATTTGAGATGTTTCTGCATGTAAGTGGTGCCAAGATTAACAAAACAGTCATGTCTTCAATGACAAGCGGTTTGAAGATCTGCTAGTGGAGGTGGAGGAAATCAACTGGAAGGCATTCAGGGATGTTGTTGGTAATTTTCTTGGCAACTACATTGCACCAAACCATGCCCAGCTGGTTGACAATATGCTTCAACCATAAGAGCATACAAAACCATGAAATGCAATATGTCACTAAAAGTTAATTTTCTTCATTTACACTTGGACTTTTTCCCTGATAATCTTGGTGCAGTCAGTGATGAATATTGTGAAAGGCATAGCTAGGACATTGCAACTATGGAAAAGAGGTATCAAGGCAAAGAGAATCCATCATTGCTGGCAGACTATGTTAGACAATGGATCAAGAAGCATCAGATTTTGTGTATAAATGAAAATTAGCAGCAAAATATTTTTAGCTCAGTTAAACTTGTAGTGGGGCCATATAGGGTGTTATATTTGTGTGTATGTATGTCCTTTTGAGTGATTGTAAAATGTGAATAACAACCCTGGTCGCCCTGATTCCTTTTTGTAAATTGGGGTCTGTGCCTTTGAAAAGGTTTGCTCTGATGTAGAGGGGCTTGTGGGATCTGTAGTTTGTGATTTGTATGCACTGTACCGATAAAACTGGTAGAGAAGGATGTGGTGGGACTTTTTTGATTGTACCATTTTCCAATCAACTTCATAATCAGCAGCTCCTAAACCTTCTGTTAACTGTGCCTTCGTAGCAGAGAAGGTGCTCGGCTCGGATTAAAGGACGCAGATGGGTTCTTTTTCCTCCCAATCCAGTCCACTAATGCTCTTTAAGAAGAGGCACACCTCTGAAGACTATTCTTCTGGACTCTGGTGGTAGGACTGTATTCATTATCCATGTTCTGGGAAGCAGTTTATTAAAAAGGAGTATTCCACCACATCTTTCCATCTTTTAACCATTCATCTTTTAACCATTGTTTACATTTTCAGAACCACTTCCATCACCTCTAGTAAAGACTTTTTCCAGAACTGTACATATTGTCGTTTGGGGCTTTATTCAATGTGTTTGTTTAGTACTTTTGTCATTGTTTTGCTTTACCATGTTTGTAAGTAGTTATTCTAGTAAATAAGGAATATTTATATATTCATACGTTGGATGTGTTTAATCTGTATGGGCATTTTCCTGGGGTGTTGTTAATATTCAGGTGGCAGGGTGGAAAATACTGTACGGCTTAGGTGTCGGTCTGATTCTATCCATCCCTCATTTTAAAAGCATAGCGACATCTTTGTTATGTAAATCTGATGGCAAACTCCGCCCTTGCTAGCTACAAACTAATGCAACATCATTAATCTCTTTGGCAATAACTCAGTCTTGAAATTCTATGAAATTACAGTTATTTTCAGTTCAGACTTGGAGTGATGGTTATAATCCTGTTTTACAGTGTTAAGCATGAGTAACTCTCTGGACAGTGTTCTGTTTCCATCTAGTGGATAAAATAACATCATGCTGCAGAAAACTCACGATTATTTCTATGCATTATGCCACTCTAAAGTAACTCATTTATATATACATGAGTGGGGTGAAGACTTAAACCAAAACCCAATGGCTTATAAGCAAGAGGCTGTAAATCAGGCTTTAGAACAAGCTGAAACTGAACTATTAGTTAAATCAAGCGATAGTGATGACAATGTGAATTGGCTATCAAATGTTGACACCGATAGTGAAACTGATGCATACAACACTCTAGGACCAAACCTCTATGATTTGCCTGGTGATTTCAGTTGCATAAAGCTGCAGCAAAATGGCAAAAAAATTGTGATCAAATAGAAAGACAAGAAACACATTAGCCCCCTAAGCACTGTTCTTAATTCAGTAACTGTAGTTCATGCCAAGGGAAATGTAGAATCACTAAGCCTTGCACTGTGCCAGTCTAAAATAACACAAAGGGCATGTTGATCGTGCCGATCAGGCTCTGACATTCTGCCCTCTCATTCCCAAGCAATAGAAAAAAATATAAGAGAAGTGCACAAAGAAACACGCTTCTTCTGTCCTGATAGCAATGTCGAGCTATGCGTTGGTGACTGTTTCAAAACATATCACAGAAAAGAAGTGTCTGTATCAGTATGGAAGTGGACACTCAACATACCCTTCCTACTGTATTTATGTTGACATTTTGGTATGTACAATTTTTTGTTACACATAATAACATTTTGTCTTGTTGGAGAAAATTCTATGTTTTTGACTCGTTTTTCTGATAGTAAACATAAACTAATAAAGTTAAATGATCACGTGTGTTCAGTTCAATAAAAGTTAATTTCATGTTTCTCCAAATTCCAGTGTGACACAGTCAATTTGAAATTATATTTTTGTTCATCCTGAAGATGTCTATAATATTTTTATATCAGAAATTTCCTTACTCTGTTTTGTCAGATTGCGATCCTCAATTCCATTCCAACCTCAAATCCGCTCATCATCTTGAGAATTTGATGAGAACAGTTAATCAGGATTTGGAAAATTATTTTTGATGAGCTCCAGATAAACTGTAAGATCATCCCACAGTATATATGGCTGAATTTGAAATATTCATAGTTTTACAGCATTTAATACTTTTTCATTTAGGGTGGTACAGTGGCGCAGTGATACTGCTGCCTTGCAGTAAGTAGACCAGGGTCTGTATTCCTGGTCATCCCTTTGTGGAGTTTGCATGTTCTCCCTCTGTTTACTGGGCTTCCTCCCACTGTCCAAATATATGCAGCTTAGGTTAATTGGCAATGCTAAATTGGACCTAGTGTGTGTTTGGTAGGTAGGTGGGTGTGTGTGTTTTTGCCCTGCAATGGATTTGCATCCTGTCCAGGGTTTGTTCCTGCTGGGATAGGCTCCTTCCCTGCACTCCGATTGGGATTAAGCACGTTAGAAAAGGACATGACTTCTTCATTGCAACGTGTATATGGTTGATAACCACTGTGGAGGCAGTCAAGCTGCTCAGTAAGGTGGGAGCTAAGTGTGTGTGTGTGTGTGAGAGAGAGAGAGAGAGAGAGAGAAAGAGAGAGAGGGACCAGTTGAAGTCACTAGGAAGTGTTCCCTTTGCTGTGTTCAGAAGCCCTATCTGCTTGGCCAAGGCTGGGATTCTCCTTTAGCTCAGGCTGATAAGAATCTGCTCCTAAGAGCTGTTGTTATCCAGATGTTAGGAGTTCATGGCTGGCCACTGACAGTTATTACAGTATCTGTGAAATGAAAGGGCCATGGTGTCCATGGCAATAAAATCACCCATTTTATCAATAAAATCCTTATCAGTGTGAGTATAAATGTTATGGATCATCTGAATAATTTGAAGTTAGTGTGTCCCAGAGTGTAGTAGAATCCGAAAACAAGTATCAAGAAATGTGAAGAAATGTACTGACCCATGAGCATAAGAAATTGCTTTGGTTTCGAGTTGAACAGAAGGTGTGGTTCCCTACTAGAAACCTCTGGTTGAATGTTGAGGCTGGGTCCACAGTTTATTGGCCCTTTTAAAATTATTAAACAAATCAGTCCAGTGACCTACACTCTGACATAGAGAACCCAGCCACAGGGGATGCACAAACCAGTGTGTTTCTTCATGCTGCTCCCAAGCCCAGATAAATGGGGAGGGTTAAGTCAGGAAGGGCATCTGGTGTAAAATTTTGTTAGAACAATATGCAGACAACAATACAGTTTTCCATACTGGAACGGTCAAGGCCTGAGTTAACAATGGCTGCCACTAGTACTGTCAATCAACAGGGTGTGGGGGAAATTGGGTTTCTGTTGGCCGAAGGAGAAGAAGAGGGGGAAGTTATGTTTAGATGCAGGAAGAGAGGAAGAAGGTTAGAAGAGTGGAAGTGAGGGTAGGAACTTTGAATGTTGGCAGTATAACTGGTAAAGGGAAAGAGTTACCCGATATAATAGAGAGAAAGAAGGTTGATAAATTGTTCATGCAAGAGACCAGATGGAAGCAAGAGTAAGGCCAGGTGTATTGGAGGTGGGTTTAAATTGTTCTATCATGGTGTGGGTGCTAGGAGAAATGGGGTAGGGGTTATTCTGAAGGAACAGTATGTCAAGGGTATTTTGGAGTTGAAAAGAGTGTCAGACAGAGTATTGATTATGAAGCTGAAAATTGATGATGAATGCTATTAGTGTATATGCTGCGCAAGTTGGGTGTGAGATGGATGAGAAAGAATATTTTTGGAGTAAGTTGGATGAGGTGGTAGAAAGTGTACCCAAAAGAAATTGGAACAGATTTCAATGAACATGTTGGTGAAGGGAACAGAGGGGATGAGGAGGTGATGGATAGGTATGTTTCCAAGAAGAGGAATGAAGAAGGTCAGATGGTAATGGATTTTGCAAAAAATGAATGAACATGGCTATGGTGAACACATATTTTAAGAAGAGGGAGGAACACAGGGTGATGTACAAGAATTAAGGAAGATGCACACAGGTGGATTATATCCTCTGCAGTAGGTTCAGTTTGAAGGAGATTGGAGACTGCAAAGTGGTGGCAGGAGAAAGCATAGTTAGGCAGCATAGGATGGTGGTCTGTATGATGACATTAGAAATCAACAAGAGGAAGAGAGTGAGGGGCAAAAGCCAAGGATCAAATAGTGGAAGATGTAAATGGAAGACTGTAAGCTAGAGTTCAGGGAGGAGGTAAGACAGGCACTAGGTGGCAGTGAAGAGTTACCAGATATCTGGGCAACTACAGCAGAAGTGGTAAGGGAAACAGTTAGAAGGGTGATTGGTGTGATATCTGGACAGAGGAAGGAAGACAAAGAAACCTGGTGGTGGAATGGGGAAGTACAGGAGAGCATACAGAGGAAGAGGTAGCTAGGTAGTGAAAGCTAGGTTAAGAAGGGAGGTGATTATTAGTGAGCAGCAGTATGGTTTCATGCTGGGAAAGAACACTACAGATGCGACATTTGCTCTAAGGATGTTGATGGAGAACTATGGAGAAGGCCAAAAGGAGTTGTATTGTATTTTTGTGGCACTTCAGAAAGCATATGACAGGATGGAGTTGTGCGAGGAGAAGGTATTATATGAGGAAGTCAGGAGTGTAAGAGTGGTACAGGATATGTACAAGAAAAGTGAAACAGTGGTGAGGTCTCTGGTAGGAGTGACAAATGCATTTAAGGTTGAGGTGGGATTTCATTACTGATTGGCTCTAAGCCCTTTCTTATTTGCAGTGGTGATGGACAGCTTGACAGAGGACATTAGGCAGGAGTCCCTGTGGATTATGATGTTTGCAGATGACATAGAAACCTTTAACAAGAGTGGGGAGCAGGTTGAGGTGACCCTGGAGAGGTGGAGATATGCTCTAGAGAGGAATGAAGGTCAGGAGGATCAAGACAGAATATGTATGTGTGAATGAGATGGAGGTCAGAGGAATGGTGAGGATGCAGTGAGTAGAGTTGGTGAAGGTGGATGAGTTTAAATACTTAGGATCAACAGTACAGAGTAATGGGGATTGTGGAAGAGAGATGAAAAAGAGAGTACAGGCAGGGTGGAGTGGGAGGAGAAGAGTGTCAGGAGTGATTTGTGAAGACAGGGACCAGGGAACATCTACAAGACGGTAGTGAGACCAACTATGTTATATGAGTTGGAGACAGTGGCACTGAGAAAAAGACAGGAGAAAGAGATGGAAGTGGCAGAGTTAAAGATGTTAAGATTTGCATTGTGTGTGATGAGGATAGACAGGATTAGGAACAAGTACATTAGAGGGTGAGCTCAGGTTGGTCAGTTTGGAAACAAGGTCAGAGATTACATTGCATTAGTTTGGACATGTGCGGAGAAATGCTGAGTATATTGGGAGACGGTTGCTAAGGATGGAGCTGCCAGGCATGAGGAAAAGAGGAAGGCCTAAAAGGAGGTTTATAGATATGGTGAGTGAGGACACGCAAGGGGTGGGTGTGACAGAGCAAGATGCAGAGGACAAGAAGATATGGAAAAAGATGTTTCTGCTGTGGTGACCCCTAACGGGAGTAGCTGAAAGAAGAAGAAGTCCAGTGACATACAGGTTTCACTAGTCCATATCCTTCTTCTCCTGCATCATGCAACCTCTTTAAATTATGGTTGATAAACAACTGGATTTGCTTCACTAAACATGATTTTTGAAGTCTTTGCCCAAGAGACTGATTTTCCAATATGACTCTTAGCCACCTTCCCTTACGTAGATCTTTGTCTTTTGTCTCTTATTTAATGCCTCTGTTTTATTAAGTGATACTTCGTGCCAGATTTTCCACACTTCATTTTACCATCAGTTGAGTAGATATTTTTTTGGAGTTACATCTTTTCTGAACAGCAGGACAACCATAACTGATAGTTTAATGTAGATCAAATCAGATGGGACATTCAGCTCCTGAACAAGTGAAGGAGTGTGACAAAAACTAAACAGTGCTAATGAAGCAAAGAAAGAATTTACTAAATCACATCAAATACAAATATGAGGGAAAAAAAAGTTACATTGAACCAGAAGGCGTTGAGACAAAACAGACATTAAAAGAAGAAAATGAGCACTGAATTGTAGGCAAGTATACTGTTTAATTGTCTAATGAATAGCATGTAAGGAACAGTCTAGTATTTGCTGTGAAAACACCAGTGCTCTTTGAGGGTGAAAATAAATGCAGGTCACGGATCAGCTGATCAATTAACTTGAGTGTTGAACTTTTCAACATATCAGCTCTTAATTAAATCAGACCTATTGAACCTAAAGAATAGTTATTCTAGCTGTAATACAGCACGACAGGGTGATGAAACCTTCAAGTCAATACAGTTCAAAATGAATGGCCTTTCAGATGAGTTTATTTTGCAGAAAAAATTAATGGATTAAGTTTTCCTTTACCCTCTCCTATGAGATGTGGACATGGAAGATGTCAATTCATCTGGGGTCATAAAGGTTTGACTTACTATCATAATTGGCCACTGCTTAAAACTGAGAACATGTTACAGTATTTCATTCTAAGATGGTTGGTCCCTCTATATCCTATCTCCATCAATATTCACAGACCCTTTTTAGTAATTCCAAACACTGAAAAATATCAACCACAATGCAAGCTTTGTTGGTACATACATGTCACTCACAACTGCAATAAAAGTAAATAATAAAATTACAATATTATAAGATATACAATATTTAATCCAGAGCTTTTTTCAGTTTTAAATGGCACAATAAACACAATGTGATGTAGTAGGATGCCTTACTACAGACATTTTGTTAGTAACCATTTGAAAATTTAAAACTATTTTACAAATTTAAAGTAATCACATTCTCACAACAGAAAATTAACACAAGGAATAGAAATGAAAGAGGAAGAGGAAAATAAAAATTGGCAAAATTAAATAAAGTTCATCAAACTTAAACTGAAATTATAACAGTAGTACAGACAACCTCTCTGTTAAGTATATTAGAGGACTGAGTTCATATTTATTCCATTCAGGATTGTATATTATGTAGGACTGGCTGCATTATCCATTTTGCTATGCCTGAAAGAAACCCTTACATCAGTTTCTTTCTGATTAGGTCTCTCTTTGGAATGCAGCCGCTACACCATTTATGATAAAATGATTAATGATTTAAGCCTAGTTATGTCCCAGAGATTACCATTTGTTGGACCATCTAAATACCCAGGCTCAAAACAAGAGTCATAACTCCATGATTGGCAACTTTGATGGACAAAACTTTCACCCAACAGACAACCAAAAAGGGTGAGCTTATGTACACCCAAGAACCAAGATGTCTATTCCTTCATTTAAAAACACCTTAAATCTTCTCTCCTCTCTTTCCATCAATCTCACTGCTCTCAACCTGGCTGTATGTTCTGCTGTCCATTGGCTGACCCCATAACCTATAGGATGTGGCCATATCAAAAGTTGGAGCGATCTGTTTTACAATGAAGGGCAATCTGGTGCAAAACTGGAAGGGTGGAAGAATTTTATCTGTATTGGAGTTGGACAAGGGGCCACAACTTCAAACCTTGCTAAGAAAAGCAAGTGCATGAGAGACCTACGTAAAGCCATGCGTTCGCCTTGCTAACAATAGAAACTGACTCATCACCAGCGTAAATTTGTTAGCAACTGAGGACACTGTGTGTAAAAACATTGATGAGAAAACTGCAGTACCACCCACAACCAAAAGGTACTACCAAGACAAAGAAGGAGAATTAGCTTCATTCGTGCTGTTATGGTGGGGTTGTTGTTTACTTTTGTTGGTAAAGTCTCTGTGGCCAGATGAATTGGAATCATGGTATATAGCGACACAACGTCAAATGTGAACAAAGTACAGTGTGCATTCCTCTCCAAATCAGGGATCAAAATAGAGCATAAACCTGCAAATACTCTGCGGACATTTCTTTTTAATGCCAAAAGCAAGGAATCTGCATCAGAGACATGGGACGCAGTTTAGAGTATACCATGCAATGTGTGTCCAGCTGCATATGTGGGACAAACATCTAAAACACTTTCAACACGCATACAAGAATATCACAATGCTGTCAGAAGGAAAGACCCATGATCTCTGATATATGCACATATAAGTTCAACCGGAACACGCATTTAACTGGGACACTGCGCAAGTAAAACTCAGGGCTTAATACTAAAAGTGCCAGAGAGCTGGCTGAATTGTGGCTGTCAAATGAAAACGCCATTCCCAGACATTTGGACATGTAGCCAGCATGTGAAGGTTTAAAAAGAAGAACGTCAAAATAATAAAAAATATTTGATGACCAGCACCCTTCAAACCCCACCTTATTGATCCACCCCGCTTGTACATGATTTATTTTCTCCCTTTGTGGAATACTAGCTACAAATATGCACACCATAACACATACCTTTGCTTCCATATATCTTCTTCTTCTTCTTTCGGCTACCCCCATTAGGGGTTGCCACAGTGGATCAACTTTTTCCATATCTTTCAGTCCTCTGCATCTTGTTGTGTTACATCCATCACCTGCATGTCCTCTCTCACCACATCCATAAACCTCCTCTTAGGCCTTCCTCTTTTCCTCTTACCTGGCAGCTCTGACATTAACATCCTTCTCCCAATATACCCAGCATCTCTTCTCTGCACATGTCCAAACCAACACAATCTCGACTCTCTGAATTTGTCTCCCAACCGTCCAACTTGAGCTGACCCTCTAATGTACTCATTTCTAATCCTATCCATCCTCATCACACAAATGCAAATCTTAACATCTTTAACTCTGCCACCTCCAGCTCTGTCTCCTGCTTTCTGGTCAGTGCCACCGTCTTCAACCCATATAACACAGCTGGTCTCATTACCATGCTGTAGACCTTCCCTTTCACTCTTGCTGATACCCGTCTGTCACAAATTACTCCTGACACTCTTCTCCACCCATTCCACCCTGCCTGCACTCTCTTTTTCACCTCTCTTCCACAATCCCCATTACTCTGTACTGTTGATCCCAAGTATTTAAACTCATCCACCTTTGCCAACTCTACTCCTTGCATCCTCACCATTCCACTGACCTCCCTCTCATTTACATATATGTATTCTGTCTTGTTCCTACTGACCTTCATTCCTCTCCTCTCCAGAGCATATATCCACCTCTCCAGGGTCTCATCAACCTGCTCCCTAATATTGTTACAGATCACAATGTCATCAGCAAACATCATAGTCCACAGGGACTCCTGTCTAATCTCATCTGTCAAGCTGTCCATCACCATTGCAAATAAGAAAGGGCTCAGAGCCGTTCCCTGATGTAATCCCACCTCCACCTTGAATGCATCTGTCACTCCTACCGCAGACCTCACCACGGTCACACTTCCCTCGTACATATCCTGTACAACTCTTCTTCATACAATACCACAGCTCCTCTCGAGCCACCCTGTCATATGCTTTCTCCAGGTCCACAAAGATGCAATGCAACTCCTTCTGGCCTTCTCTATACCTCTCCATCAATATCCTCAGAGCAAACATCACATCTGTTGTGCTCTTTCTTGGAATGAAACCATACTTCTGCTCACTAATCATCACCTTCCTTCTTAACCTAGCTTCCACTACTCTTTCCCATAACTTCATGCTGTGGCTCATCAATTTTGCCTCCCTGTAGTTACTACAGTCCTGCACATTCCCCTTATTCTTAAATATCGGCACCAATACACTTCTTCTCCACTGCTCAGGCATCCTCTCTCTTTCCAAGATTCCATTAATCAATCTGGTTAAAAACTCCACTGCCATCTCTCCTAAACACCTCCATGTTTCCACAGGTATGTCATCTGGACCAACAGCCTTTCCATTCTTCATCCTATTCATAGCTGTCCTTACTTCCTCCTTGCTAATCTGTTGCACTTCCTGATTCACTATCTCCAAATCATCCAACCTCTTCTCTCTCTCGTTCTCTTCATTCATCAGCCTCTCAAAGTACTCTTTCCATCTGCTCAACACACTCTCCTCACTTGTGAGTACATTTCTATCTTTATCCTTTATCGCCCTAAACTGCTGCACATCTTTCTCAGCTCGGTCCTTCTGTCTAGCCAATTGGTACAGGTCCTTTCCTCCCTCCTTAGTGTCCAACCTCTCATACAACTCATCATACGCCTTTTCTTTAGCCTTCGCCACCTCTCTCTTCGCCTTATTTTCTTGTACTCTTGTCTACTTTCTGCATCTCATTGACTATCCCACTTCTTCTTCTCCATCCTCTTCCTCTCTATACTCTCCTGTACCTCCCCATTCCACCACCAGGTTTCCTTTTCCTCCTTCTTGCTGTCACCCTTACTACATCTGCTGTAGTTGCCGAACTATCTGGTAATTCTTCACTGCCAACCAGTGCCTGTCTCACCTCCTCCATAAACTCCACCATGCAGTCTTCCTTTTCACCTTCAACCATTTGATCCTTGACTCTGCCCTCACTATCTTCCTCTTCTTGATCTCCAACATCATCGTACAGACCACCATCTTATGTTGCTTAACTACACTTTCCCCTGCCACCACTTTGCAGTCGTCAGCCTCCTTCAGATTGCCTCTTCTGCATAGGATGTAATCTACCTGTGTGCATCTTCCTCCACTCTTGTATGTCACCCATACATAAAATATGTATTCACTACAGCCATGTCCATCCTTTTGGCAAAATCCACTATCATCTGACCTTCTTAATTCCTCTTCTTGACATCATACCTACCCATCATCTCCTCATCTCCTCTGTTCCCTTCACCAACATGTCTATTGAAATCCACTCCAATCACCACTTTCTGTCCCTTGGGTACACTGTTCTCCACTTCATTCAACTCGCTCCAAAAATTTTCTTTCTCATCCATCCCACACCCAACTTGCGGGGCACTATGCACTAACAACATCCATCATCATATCTCCAATTTCCAGCTTCATAATCATTGCTGTGTCTGACACTCTTTTCACCTCCAAAACACTCTTGACATACTGTTCCTTCAGAATAACCCCTACCCCATTTCTTCTCCCATCCACACCATGACAGAACAGTTTGAATCCACCTCCGATCCACCTGGTCATACTCCCCTTCCATTAGCCTCTAGCACGCACAATATATCAACCTTCCTTCTCTCCATCATATCTGCTAACTCTTTCCCCTTACCAGTCATACTGCCAACAGTCAGTTCCACTCTTCTAACCTTCTTCCTCTCTTCCTCCCTCCAAACATAACTTCCCCCTTTTCTTCTCCTTCGGCCAACAGTAGCCCAATTTCCCCAACACCCTGTTGGCTAACAATACTGGTGGCGGTCATTGTTAACCCGGGGCTCGACCGATCTGGTATGGAAATTTGTATTATTGTTCTCATATTGATTTGGCAAAATTTTACACCGAATGCCTTTCCTGATGTAACGCTCCCCATTTATTTGAGCTTGGGACCGGCACGAAGAAACACTGGTTTGTGCATCCCCTGTGGCTGGGTTTGCTTCCATATATATATTGTGGTCCACCAGGCTATCACCACCGTGTCAACCCAACACAGACAAGCATGGGACACAAGTTCAAGGCACACATGATTTATTTTTTTCTCTTTTTACCTCGTGGGAAACGCCTTCCCCCTTTTCCCACAAGTCTAGTACAGTCCAAAGCACAGCACAAACACAATACTGTATATACTGTATATATATATATATATATATATATATATATATATATATATATATATATATATATATATACAAACCATATTGTATATACTTGCATATATCCATCTTCTGTTATGCTTACTTTATAAAGAAATTGTATTATTTGTTTTATTGCAGCAAGCTTGAATTATTTGTTAAAAATAAGTCTATTATCACATTCAAAACTAAAACAGAGAAAGCAAAAGTATTTATTGTAGACATTTGTAAAGTGTATAGATCTCTTCATATTTCTGGCATCCTGGATGGAAAATGAAACAGAGATCCTTTGGGTGGGCAGAAGTTAAAATTCTCAATCAATGATTGATCCACTCAAAGCATTTCTTAAACAGTTCAACAAAAGTGTCATCTCTAAGTATTATTGAGTCAAGCTTTATCAGGAATGGAGTTGGGAATAGGAATAAATCGATGTCAGTTAATTTATTCATTGATTATTGCTTTTGCCAATGACAGTATTTAATGAGACATTTTAATAAGGCCCCAACTTATTTCCTTACAGATGGTGGTTGCCAAACATACATCCATTTGTTTCCTTAACCACTTATCCAGGACAGCTGGAGCCTATCTTAGCAATCTTTGGAATAAAACTAAAACTGTTTAGTTTAACTTTGGTAGGGCAAATTTTGAGCAGATGCATCAAAATCTAAGGAGGATAGAATGGGATAAGCTTTTAAGTGTGGAAACATTCAAGTAGCAGTGGAACAGTTTACAAAATGTTATACATATAATGCAGGGCAGGTACATACTGTACCAAAATTTAGATATTAGTAGGAAATTTAAAAAAAACTCTGCAGTGGGTTAATATAGAGTTGAAAAAGAAACTGCAAAGGAAAAAACAGCTGTATAAGGCATATAAGACAAATAACTCTAATGTGAATCGTAGGGTGTATGATATTAGGGAAGCTACATGACAATCAGAGAGGAATATAGCAGATAAGGTGAAAGATGAACCAAAGACATTATTTCTATATTATAGTAGTAAAAGAACAGTCAGGGATAGTGAGGGGAATTAAAAAAAATACAGAAAGTGAAATAGCAGATTCTCTAAACTTGGATTTGTCAATGTTCTTCGCATGTGAGGAAGTAGATGACCTCCTAATAACAAAAGGGACTACAGTAATCCCTCCTCCATCGCGGGGGTTGCGTTCCAGAGCCACCCGCGAAATAAGAAAATCCGCGAAGTAGAAACCATATGTTTATATGGTTATTTTTATATTGTCATGCTTGGGTCACAGATTTGCGCAGAAACACAGGAGGTTGTAGAGAGACAGGAACGTTATTCAAACACTGCAAACAAACATTGGTCTCTTTTTCAAAAGTTTAAACTGTGCTCCATGACAAGACAGAGATGACAGTTCTGTCTCACAATTAAAAGAATGCAAACATATCTTCCTCTTCAAAGGAGTGCGTGTCAGGAGCACAGAATGTCACACAGATAGAGAAAACAATCTCTAGCAAACAAATCAATAGGGCTGTTTGGCTTTTAAGTATGCGAAGCACCGCGGCACAAAGCTGTTGAAGGCGGCAGCTCACACCCCCTCCGTCAGGAGCAGACAGAGAGAGAGAGAGACAGAGTTTGTTTTTCAGTCAAAAATCAATACATGCCCTTCGAGCTTTTAAGTATGCGAAGCACCGTGCAGCATGTCGTTTCAGGAAGCAGCTGCACAAAAGATAGCAATGTGAAGATAATCTTTCAGCATTTTTAGATGAGCGTCCGTATCGTCTAGGTGTGCGAACAGCCCCCCTGCTCAATCCCCCTACGTCAGGATCAGAGAAAGGCAGCGCAAGAGAGAGAGAAGAGTAAGCAATCTAGCTTCTCAGCCATCTGCCAATAGCGTCCCTTGTATGAAATCAACTGGGCAAACCAACTGAGGAAGCATGTACCAGAAATTAAAAGACCCATTGTCCGCAGAAATCCGCGAACCAGCAAAAAATCCGCGATATATATTTAAATATGCTTACATATAAAATCCGCGATGGAGTGAAGCCGCGAAAGGCGAAGCGCGATATAGCGAGGGATCACTGTATTAAGGAAGTAGAGAGGGATTTGGAAATTTTAGACAGAGAAGTACTGTTTAGATTAAATAAGCTGAAATCAAACAAATCACCAGTACCAGTTAATATTTATCCTCAAGTTCTTAAAGAGGTTAGCGAGTACATATATAAACCTTTGACGCATCTTTTTAGGAAGTCACTGCACACTGAAGAAATTATGAAGGACTAGAAAATGGTAAATATTATCCCATTATACAAAAAGGGTGACTAGGCAGATCCAAGCAACTATAGGCCAGTGCTTAACATGTATCACAGGTAAATAAATGGAAGGAATTATTAAGGATAAGATTGGCAAGAACAGTTTTACTAAACAGTCAGCATGGGTTCAGACAAAAAAGGTGGTGTTTTAGTAACATGCTGTCATTTTATGAGGTGAGGAATCAACAAAAGGATATGATCAAAGAAGAGCATATATTATCTATTTTGACTTTCAGAAAGCATTTCAGAAGGTTGATGCAAAATTGACACAGACACTGGAAGCAGAGGGATAATATGAGAGGAACACTATCAGAATTGGCTGACGTTAAGAGTGGTGTTCCCCAGGAGTCAGTGCTAGGGCTGCTGTTATTCTTAATGTATATAAATGATTTGGATAGGAATATAAGTAACATACTGGTTAAGTTTGCAGATGATACCATGCTAGGAGATTGGCAGATAATCTAGAATCTAATGAATCATTACAGAAAGACTTGGACAGCATACATACTTGAGCAAATAGTGGCAAATAAAATTTAATGTAAGTATTACCTGTAGGAAATAAAAATGCTTGATATGAATACACAGTGGAAATCAAAAGTACATTTCCATGAGAAGGATTTAGGTGTCATAGTGGACTCAACACTGTCATCTTCCAGGCAGTGTTCAGAAGCTATTAAAAAGTAATCAGTAATGTTAGGATATACAGTATCCAGAGAAGAGCAACTAGGCTGATTCCAGGACTACAGGGAATGAATTATGAGGAAGGATTAAAAGAGCTGATTAGGAGGAGACATGATTGAAGTGTTTAAAATTGAGGAAATTAGTGCAAGGAACTGGTGGTGGATTTTAGGAGACCCAGGCCCCTCATGGACCCCGTGATCATCAGAGGTGACTGTGTGCAGAGGGTGCAGACCTATAAATACCTGGGAGTGCAGCTGGACGATAAATTGGACTGGACTGCCAATACTGATTCTCTGTGCAAGAAAGGACAGAGCCGCCTGTACTTCCTTAGAAGACTGGCATCCTTCAACATCTGCAGTAAGATGCTGCAGATGTTCTATCAGATGGTTGTGGCGAGTGCCCTCTTCTACGCAGTGGTGTGCTGGGGAGGCAGCATTAAGAAGAGGGACGCCTCACGCCTGGACAAACTGGTGAGGAAGGCAGGCTCTATTGTTGGCATAGAGCTGGACGGTTTGACATCCGTAGCAGAGCAACGGGCACTCAGCAGGCTCCTATCAATTATGGAGAATCCACTACATCCATTAAACAGTGTCATCTCCAGACAGAGGAGCAGTTTCAGCGACAGACTGCTGTCACTGTCCTGCTCCACTGACAGACTGAGAAGATCATTCCTCCCCCAAACTATGCGACTCTTCAATTCCACCAGAGGGGGTAAACGTTGAACATTATTCAAGTTATTGTCTGTTTTTTACCTGCATTTTTTTTATTACTCTTTAATTTAATATTTTTTGCTGCTGGAGTATGTGAATTTCCCCCTGGGATTAATAAAGTATCTATCTATCTATCTATCTATCTATCTATCTATCTATCTATCTATCTATCTATCTATCTATCTATCTATCTATCAGTGGACCGAGATTGTTATTTTAAAATGAGTTCATCAAGAAGGCGGGGAGACAGTTAGAAACTTATTAAGGTTAAATTTCACACAAATATTAGGAAGTTTTTCATTACACAGAGAACCACAGACACATGGAATAAGCTACCAGGTAGTGTGGTAAACAGTAGGTCTTTGGGGACTTTCAAAACTAGACTTTTATTTTAGAAGAATTAAGTGGATAGGACTGGGGAGCTTTGTTGGACAGAATGACATGTTCTCTTCTAGATTGTTCTAACTGTGCAACCTCATTTAATGGTTGGAGTGAAAACAAAATGATGTGTACCCTGGGCACCTAGTGAGGGAGGCTTCTCTTAGCCATTTCCCATTGGGATTAATAAAGTATCTATCTATCTATCTATCTATAGAAAAGTACACCTGTGGGAGCTCTCTCTCTGTTGGAGTTCTAGTTCTTAATGAAAGCCCCCTACTGTATACTGCCTCGGGTGGAAGGGGCAGAGCCTTTGTCTGTCATTGTGAGAAAGCTAGTCAGCATCCTCTGATGTTCTCCTGGAACTGAGGTGGATAGAGGAAAAGTGGTTAGCATCAGTGCCCCCTCTCATGCATGAAAATTCTCATGTATACACACACACACAACCTCACATATCAGAAACTATCATTTTAAAACTTAAAAATGCACAGGCCTAACCCATTGTTGTTGGGTTTAATTTTAAGATATCAGTAATTTAAAATGACAATTTGTCAATTTAAAATGACAATCTCAAGATATGGCATCAATTTCGATGCCACTTCAAATCTGTTTCTGCCTCTGCTCTGGCCTCACTATGCAATAATCACCTTTTCCCCCCTTCCCTTTTAGACTCTACGTTTAATTTATGGGATAAAAAGGACATTAAATGTTTTTCCGATCTTTATAAGGATAATATCTTTCTTAACTTTACGGATATGTCGTCCCTATATGGTCTGCCCTCATTTCATTTATTTCGTTATTTTCAAGTTAGACACTGTGCTTCCACTATTTTTCCTGAGTTTCCCATTCGCCCACCTAAACAGTCTTGGGACGACTTATTCAAATTTTCTCCACATAAGAAAGCTCTTACCTCGCAAATATATAATACTGTTCTTTTAATGGACAGTTACTCTGACAATAAAACTATTTCAAATTGGGAACAGGAGCTGGGTCTGGACTTCAGAGAAGGCTACTGGGATAGTGTAGTTAAGGGGATTCGTACTTCTTCATCTTGTGCAAGGCTTTCTCTTATTCAGTTTAAAGTAGTACATAGGCTACATTGGTCAAAGTCTAAACTATCTAAAATTTATCCCAATGTTCCTGACCTATGTGACCGATGTAACTCCTCTCCCTGCAATTTAAGCCACATGATTTTTTTTTGCCCTAAAATCCAGTTATACTGGACCTCGTATTTTGACATTATTTCTCCTGTTTTTGGAATCCGACTGGAACCTTGTCCTTTGATTGCTATATTTGGGGTTCCTGGAGATCCTGATATGTCTTTTAATAGTACACAATTGGATGCAATTGCTTTCACTTCACTGTTAGCACGGCGTAGAATATTATTGTCCTGGAAGGCTCCACATCCCCCGACTGTGGCCCGCTGGTTAAAGGATCTTATGTTCTTTTTAAAACTTGAAAAAATCAAGTTTAGTCTGAGAGGGAGAGCTGATGGGTTTTTGAAGGTCTGGCAACCTTATTTATTTACCTGTTTTTTGTAACATCCTGTGTATTAGGGTTTTTTTTTTTTAATTACTTTCTTGTTGTCTAATTATTTAGTTAATCATTATCTCTTTTATCTATTTATCCTTTTTGTGGGCCAATGGATGGGATATGGGGTTTAGGTTTAGGTATTATAGGTTTATTGTTCGCGTCTGATAGTCAACACTAATATGTTTATTGATACCTTTGGCTTTTTTATGTACTTGAAGAGATATGTATGTATGTTGTTGCTGTTAATTGGAAAACATAAATAAATGGGGAGAAAAAAAATGACAATTTGTCTAGTGTGGCAGACGGCTGGGGCCCTTACCCAGCCAGGATGTCCTAACAGTGGAAGGATGGGGGAGACAGCATTTCCAGGACATTTCCTCCACCATACTGGCAGAGGGCAGTCCCCTTGACTTCCTACAGGGTCACGGGTCATGATCATGGAAGCTCAACCCTGCTGGGGCCTGTTGCCACCACCAGTGGGCGCCTGGACACTTGCAGAGCCCTATTTGCCAGCACACCCGGAAAAGCTGCCGGAAGAAGCTCATTGGGCACCTGGACTCCTTCTGGGTGCCCTATAAAAGGAGCCAGTCACCACCACTCAACGGCATGAATCAGGAGGAAGAGGATGGAGCTCGGGAAGGAGAAGTGGAGATGGAAGGATAGGCTGTAGAAAGAGAAAGGACTGTGTTGTGCTCTGTGCTTTTCCGTGGAGTCTACAACTGTATATAAACCGTGTGCTGTGTGGCAATTAGTGTCCTGCCTGTCTGTGTTGGGGGAAGAGCAGCTGTACGTGCCCCTGGGCTTCACAATAGTAATGAAAATAGTTTATCAAATAATTTAATTGTTGTGTTCCTTCAGAAATACAACCTGTGTGGTGCATTGATGCATGCCAAGTTCCAATTGAAATTCAATTATGGACCAAGAACAAAGAACCCAATACCTTAACTTAAAGTGCATTAGCAGAATTACTTTCTAGAAGACTACCATCATCTACAACTCTCTGTGGCCATGACACACTCATTACTTGCTTATATAAATATGTTCTTATGTTCCAAAATTGTATTAGTTTTTATAAGGTGTATTTTACCAGCCGCACAGCTTCACCTCTCAAAGTACTATTACAGTTGACATCTCATGAAAACATAAGAATGCTGAGGTGGCAATAGAATTATAGCACCTGTCAGGGCTTGCCAGCAGTCAATGCCAAAGGAGTCTTGTTGTTTACATCACTTTTTTAGTTTGTTCACTGTCCTTAGGAGAACAACTCACTAATGCTGGCACTAATTGGAATTCATGCAACTTGAGGACAGCCTTGCTGTTTTTATAAACTCACCTGTGACTGGCACTTAGGCTGCTCATTTGAGTGATGTAATGCCAGCTCATACCATACATACCATACATACATACATACATACATACCATACAGATGCAATGTTTGCTCTGAGGATGTTGATGGAGAAGTATAGAGAAGGCCAGAAGGAGTTGCATTGCGTCTTTGTGGACCTGGAGAAAGCATATGACAGGGTGCCTCGAGAGGAGCTGTGGTATTGTATGAGGAAGTCGGGAGTGGCAGAGAAGTACGTAAGAGTTGTACAGGATATGTACAAGGTAAGTGTGACAGAGGTGAGGTCTGCAGTAGGAGTGACGGATGCATTCAAGTTGGGGGTGGGATTACATCAGGGATCAGCTCTGAGCCCTTTCTTATTTGCAATGGTGATGGACAGATTGACAGGAGTCCCCGTGGACTATGATGTTTGCTGATGACATTGTGATCTGTAGCGATAGTAGGGAGCAGGTTGAGGAGACCCTGGAGAGGCAGAGATATGCTCTAGAGAGGAGAGGAATGAAGGTCAGTAAGAACAAGACCGGATCCATGTGTGTAAATGAGAGGGAGGTCAGTGGAATGGTGAGGATGCAGGGAGTAGAGTTGGCGAAGGTGGATGAGTTTAAATACTTGGGATCAACAGTACAGAATAATGGGGATTGTGGAAGAGAGGTGAAAAAGAGAGTGCAGGCAGGGTGGAATGGGTGAAGAAGAGTGTCAGGAGTAATTTGTGACAGACGGGTATCAGCAAGATTGAAAGGGAAGGTCTACAGTATGGCAGTGAGACCAGCTATGTTATATGAGCTGGAGATGTTGGCACTGACCAGAAAGCAGGAGACAGAGCTGGAGGTAGCAGAGTTAAAGATGTTAAGATTTGCATTTGTGTGACAAGGATGGATAGGATTAGAAATAAGTACATTAGAGGGTCAGCTCAAGTTGGACGGTTGGGAGACAATGTCAGAGAGGAGAAATTGCATTGGTTTGGACATGTGCAGAGGAGAGATGCTGGGTATATTGGGAGGAGAATGCTAAGGACAGAGCTGCCAGGGAAGAGGAAGAGAGGAAGGCCTAAGCGAAGGTTTATGGATGTGTTGAGAGAGGACATGCAGGTGATGGGTGTAACAGAACAAGATGCAGAGGACAGAAAGATATGAAAGAAGATGATCCGCTGTGGCAACTCCTAACGGGAGCAGCTGAAAGAAGAAGAAGAAGAATGCCAGCTCATATCATTGGAGTAATGTCATGCCCAAGCTAATGCAACCTGTCAGTACCATTACATAATAGTCTATTTCTAATGTAGTAAGCTAATGTAGTAAGCCACAAAAAATGTTCCATCAGAAAATGAAACAAGTTATTCTGTCAGTTCCACAAAAAATCTGGATGAGATACACTGAGAGAAAAATATAACTCTATTATTAGTGATAAAATGTAATAATGACATGGAAACTTCATTGTCAGTCAGGAGGTCCATTTTAACCTCAGTGTCAGATACCTTGCTCCTAGGGAAGCATTACTGCTGAGTGTTGAGTACGGGTTCTGGATCCGAATTTGTGATCTGAGTTGCAAGAGACTACATTTTGATTTTGTATGCCCTTGTCTCACTGATGCACACTTGATTGATATGTGAGGGATCTGTAGAATAATATTGTGCTGGGGCGGCACAGTGGCACAGTGGTAGTGCTGCTGCCTCACAGTTAGGGGACCTGGGTTTGATTCCCGGGTCCTCCCTGCGTGGAGTTTGCATGTTCTCCCCATGTCTGCATGGGTTTTCTCTGGGTGCTCCGGTTTCCTCCCACAGTCCAAAGACATGCAGGTTAGGTGGATTGGCGATTCTAAATTGGCCCTAGTGTGTGCTTGGTGTGTGGGTGTGTTTGTGTGTGTCCTGCGGTGGGTTGGCACCCTGCCTGGGATTGGTTCCTGCCTTGTGCCCTGTGTTGGCTGGGATTGGCTCCAGCAGACCCCCGTGACCCTGTGTTCGGATTCAGCGGGTTGGGAAATGGATGGATGGATGGATGGTGTGCTTGGTGTGTGTGTGCGCACCCTGCGTTGGGCTGACACCCTGCCCGGGGTTTGTTTCCTGCCTTGCGCCCTGTGTTGGCTGGGATTGGCTCCAGCAGACCCCCGTGACCCTGTAGTTAGGATATAGCAGGTTGGATAATAGATGGATGGATGGATATTGTGCTGTGAGTACTCCTGTGAAACACACAATTTAGCAATTTGTAAAAAGTGGTGTACTACTCGTTCTCTGAGCAGTGAACCAAAATCAAAAAACTATTTTGTGCAAACTTCAAAGGTTGTTAGTGATAATAATACAGAAAGAAGTACTCCTAAGTCAACATGGCAATTATCACAAAAGATGGTCGTGTCACGAAATCACGTCGTGATTTGCAAGTTGCTGTTTTGTGTTCTACTTGGTATGAGAAGGAGAGCAATATGCACATATTCATTTCATGCAGTATTTCACCATAAATGAAGAAATGTATTTTGTCTTGTTTTCTTTTTGTGTCATTCCCGAATGTTTTAAAAATGAACGCCAATGTTGAAATGTACAGATTGGCATACACCAGCTAACAATAAGTGTCTGTATTTTGCTTGATATATAAGTTGCTGAATGCTCTCCTTTTTTCTTTTTATCAGCACCTTTACCATGGTTATACTGTTCAAAATCCTTTAATTCTGCAGATTTGCCGTACCTCTATTTCTGCCCTTTGTTTATCCATTTTCAATAAAAAGACAAATAAACTGTATCCCAGTTTAATATATGATTCTAGACTGAGTGCTTATCTTAACTAGTATGAAAAGACTTTTTGGATTTGTGTAACAGAGAGTTAACCAACTGGAAATAATTGTTTGATTCTTTTCATCACAGCTTTTAAATTGTTCTCTGTCACCTACCTTTTTACTGCTTTGTGCAATAATTGGACTTTGTGTGAATGCAAAGAAAATGCTTTACTGATTCGCTAATAGTATCCGTTTTGCTCATTTGTTGTGGCTTTGACCACTTACTCTACAGTGTTATTCAATGTTTCAGCTTGTTTTAGAAAACTATAGACATTTGTGGTTGAGCTTCTTGGATCTTTAAAACAAATTAAAGGTCAACAATCAGACTGAGAGGTCTCTTTGCCAAATTAAGTTGAAATGTTTTGCTCATTTACTTCAATAGTTATGAATAAAGATAAAACTGTGTTCTCAGTTGGCACTGCTCAGATTACAGTATATAAGCATAGCAGTATTTGTCCTCATTTGTTTATAATTTCTGCATCTCTCCTTTAGATATTTACACTGTTTCTTCATTTGCCCCTGAGAAACTAAACAGGGAAAACATCAACTTGTCATGAGTCCAGGCAGTTTCTCATCCATTAAGATGGTCTTACGTCACTATATTTGTTTCATTTGCCACTTTCAGACTGTCAGAATTAGTAAGGTATTTATATTAGCTGCGTCTTGTCTTGAGGGATTGGTGAGTGCCTTACATCCCCTTTCAGGAGAACACAGGGAAGAAAATATGTTTTTTGCAATAACTAACATGCCTTCTCTTTTCTCATTTAGAATGGTGTAGGATGCCCTAGAATGGGCCCACATAATGCTTTAACTGCTTTAAATAAGATATTACTGTTTTAGGGTGCAGCTGTACAGCCATTGTCATTGAGTATCCATATTACTAAACGAGAATGGTAAACCGGATATGGACGCAGGGTCGTCGTGCCCGTGGACGCAAAAGACATAGTGCGCAGGCGCCACACAAAGCCCCCCCCCCCACCGCAACAGAGCAAAACGGGAGAAACTACGAACCGTCAGAGTAGGAAACAAAGACGCAAAAGTCATAGTGTGCAAGCGCCACACAAAGCCCCCCCCATAGTGAAACGAGAGAGACTACGCACGTGCGCAGGCGCCACACAAAGCCCCCCCCCCCCCACCGCAACAGAGCAAAACGGGAGAAACTACAAACCGTCAGAGTAGGAAACAAAGTAAAACCTCATAAAGAGGTTAAAGAACAGGGACAAACACATGAAGAGCAGGTTACAGAACAAAGCCCCCCTCCCCAGAGTACAACGACAGAGACTACGAACCGTCTGACATGCCGCAAGCAGGATAAAGCGAGGTCAGAAATAAAACACCAAGTAGGAAACAAAGTAAAACTTCATAAAGGGATTAAAGAAACAAAGCACACACACCCCCCCCCCCCCGAGTGAAACGGGGGAGACTACCCACGTGCTCAGACAACACACAAAGCCCCAAAGCACCAGAGCAAAATGGGACAGACTACGAACCGTCAAAGTAGGAAACAAAGTAAAACGTCATAAAGAGGGCAAGCAAGATAAAGCGAGGTCAGAAATAAAACACAGAATAGGAAGCAAAGTAAAACTTCATAAAGGGATTAAAGAACGGGGGCAAACACATGGAGAACGGGTTACAGATGATGAAACCTGGAATGCAAAACCTAAAAAAAAACCTAGGCACTAAACACATGCACACCGAGATACAGAATATAAAGGCAGAACCAACGACAGTTAAACGTCCTCACCACACAGTGGATACGGACCCTGAAGGTTCAGGCACCTACATTGGGCGTCACAAAGCCCAGTAAAGTGCAAAAGGCACATGCGCCTACACAGCATGGTAAGAACCGACATAATATGGAATGCGCAGGCGTGGCCGCCATATTGTGAGTGGCACTAATGCGTAGATCTAATGAACGTGGACTCCTACAACGCACGTCTCAAACTGCATAAGCAAAGCAGGCACGGGTTCAACACAACACAGCTCGAGTTACCGAGATACAAACACGCGCCTGCCTGGATATAATTAATTAACAGTGGAAAGAGCCCCAGAGTGACACGGGCAAGATCTCCGTATTAAACGTGCGTCATCCTCACACGTGGCTACCCAGCGGGCACGGGTTCAAAACGCCGGGGGTAGGCGAGCGAAGCGAGCAGGGGGCGGAGCCCCCTTGTTGCTTATCTAAATGCATATCACATAAACAAGGCTGAAACTGTTTTAGAATCTCATATATGCCATGGGCCTATGTAATATCCGTGTGCTTATCAGGTATATGTTAATCAAGCTCTTGTGTAATCATGTTACCTTATAAAAGCCATTATTTAATAAAGAAATGTTAGCATAGCAGTTATCTGCAGTGCAATATAGGTAAATGTGTGCTATGCTCCTAAGATTTATTGAAAGCTTACACCACTTTTTGTGACTTTTCCAGCTATTTTCAATCATAGCCTTCATTTACATAATTTTAGTGAGATGGAGGTAGTTTGCCAGGCTCTCCTTTGAAGGCCAGTGTTGTAATGTGACATACCGAGAAACTAACTCCAACTAGTTCACAGCTTAACCTGACAAAATGAACAAGTTTCATTTTGTCTGTAGTCATAGAAGGAGGCTCCCTGGGCATGAGTGCTGACAACCAATGAATTCTCATCAAAAAGTTCAATGGCTATAATGCAGTGACCGGGAATACAAAACGTGGATGTTTCAGATTTCTCGAAAGGAAGAAAAGCTTATCTATCTGGTGTCCCATGTTTTACGTACCATAACAGACTAGAAAAAAGAAAAAAA
Source organism: Erpetoichthys calabaricus (assembly GCF_900747795.2). Lineage (NCBI taxonomy): Eukaryota > Metazoa > Chordata > Cladistia > Polypteriformes > Polypteridae > Erpetoichthys > Erpetoichthys calabaricus. Next base: position 64,147,590 of record NC_041400.2, read on the forward strand.
ATGGCCATGATTGTGGCTGCATTTGGCGTACCTGTTTACCCTTTCTACAGCAGTGGTGGCGTCAGGTTGCATGTTATTGGGTGAGTACAACTTGGCTGGAAGTTCAACACATAGTCACTAAATTTAACATGTCTAGTCATGTAAATTGAGTCTAACATATCCAACCACTAGAAGTCATGTAATATGGCATCAGATTTAGTAAAATAAAATCTTTTGCACATTGCCAAAGTCTGAAGAGCCTTTGTGGACAAGAGCAGCGCTGGTCCATAGATGTGTGGTTGAAAGTATGACTCTGTTTCTCCTATTTTAGCTTGTTTACACTGGCTGCCTGTCAGTTTTCAAATTGATTTTAAAATCTTGCTGCTAGTTTTTAAACCTTTACATGGGCTAGCTCCTGCCTATTTATCTGAACTGTGTGTTTTACACACCTAGAGTGCTTAGATCTTCTGGTCAGTTGTCTCTTGTTGTCCCTCGTACCAAGTGTAAAGCCAAGGGGGACAGGGCTTTTGCAGCTGCTGCTCCTCGCCTGTGGAACTCTTTACCTCATCATATAAAGGAGTCCTCTACAATTGAACTGTTCAAAACAAGATTAAAGACTCATTTCTATTCACTTGCATTTCCGTGACTTTCAGTAATACTGATGGTTTCCTCTTTGTGATTATATAACATTACTTCTATTTTTTATGTACAGTATATAACATTACTTCTATTTATTATGTATTTTATATTATGTTCATATATTTTATTTCTATTTATGTTTTATGTTAATTGTTTTGTTTTTCTTTTATTCTCTTATTGTAAAGCACTTTGGCCACAGCATTACTATGTTGTTTTAAATGTGCTATATAAATAAATTGACATTGACAACCTTAACCTTGCTCCTTCTGGCCTCTCAGTATAAAAGGAGCTGTGAAACTGGAATTCTGATTTGTTCTGAGCCAGTAGCTCTCACACAGATGACCTCTCTGAATTTAACCTATTGATAGTGCCCAAACTCTTTTTGCGCACCCACTGCTGACACTTTAGTCTATTTTGTGGGTTTTTCTTTTGATGATTAAATAGGGATTTCCTGATCAGAATACTTCTCACATCTATTGGTGTGATCCATCCACAGTCTCATTTACTGTTTTTACCAAAAAATGTTAAAGTGAAGGTTTTTCACTAACACTTTCAGATCCTGATATTTTTAAAATACATATTTCGTAAAATATGCATTGTATAATAATGACCTTAAATTAAGCAATTAAAGATAACCCAAAAAGACACTGGAGAACTGAGGTTCACAGAGTTGTGGAAGTGTTAGACCAATAGCGCCATGAATCATTTAAAATCATGACTTTTGGGCTCTGAGGTTCACCACATAAGAGTGCCCATTGCCCACAAGCATATTACATTCTCTTAAATACGGTATAGTACAATCCCTCTTAACCGGCCACCTTGGGACTGGACCCATGGCCGGTTGCTGTTTTGGCCGGTTAATCCAACGCATACCTATTTTCATGTAGAAAAATATTTCTACGGTGTGTACTGTACCTCTTCGACGTTCCTGAAGAAACCATATCCACAAGGCTTCATCCACGTTTTTTTTTCTCGTACAACAACTGGACAGTGTGGTGTAGTGGGTCCTCAGCTCAAGTCAAAAAGGCCATTTTTTAAATAAATTATTGCCACACTCACAGCTTAACGAGTATGTGTGGCCGATCGGTTCCCGGGGAATTCGTGATGCGGACGATCCTAGCTTAAGTACACAGGTGAGGAGTTGTCGGCATCTGTAATTGTTCCCGGGAACTGCTAATTGCCTCATCTGATCCATGTCCCCATGATAAATAGAAGCGTGAGGCGGCTAGGGGGAGAACAGGAAAGAACGGGAGGTTAATGGAGAAGGAAGCAGATAGAGGAAAGCCGGTGTAGGGGAACGAGTGAGCGAGATAGAGCAGATTCGATAGAGCAAAGGCAGGCAGCTGGGAGGTGAACCCCTGCAGATGAGTGTTTGGCCAGTGGGAGAAAAAGAAGAAGGCACTGTGGAAAATTCATAAAGAAATATGTAAACGGAAATCACTCTGAAGAGCCACGCCCACCAACTCGGACGCGACGCCTCGGAAAACATGCCGTCATTTCTGTTTGTCTTTGCTACAGTCCACATGCAGCTCTGAGCCACGTAGACTTTTCGGTTACGACGCACGACTGCGTGCAACATCGCAAACTGTTTTACACGCTACATATAGCAATTTGCATCCGCGACAAACATGCGTCTTCTTAGATGGTCCTGCAGGGACACGGAAAACGTTTCCCCGCCCACCAACACTCTTTATTCCCCGGCCCGCATCCACCGCATCTGTGACAAACATGCGTCTTGTTAGATGGTCCTGCAGGAACACGGAAAACGTTTCCCCGCCCACCAACACTCCTTATTCCCCGGCCCACGTCCACCCTCGCTCTCTAGGCATTCCCACTGCCTGCTCATGTGCCCGGACGCAACAACTCACCGACCACCCCGTAAGTCGCTTTTGTCTGTGCTAGGAGTCCACATGCACCTCTGAGCCACGTTGACTTTTCATTATTCTTTTCGGTTATGACGCACGCACCACCATCGCAAACTGTTTTACACGCCATGGTCTTAGAGTTGGTGGGCGGGTCTCCGTGAGTTGCTCTTGTGAGCGGGCACATGACCAGGCAGTGTGTATGCTTTGAGAGCGAGGGTGGACGCTGCAGGACCATGTAAGAAGAGGCATGTTTGTCGCGGATGTGAATTGCTGAATGCAGTGTCTAAAACAGTTTGTGAGGGGTATCCCATGGGATCCTTAAAACAATCCTTTAAAACTGAGGTTAAAACACAATGAAGGAAGCAGTGTGTGTGGGTGGGTTGGTGTTAGTTAGTTAATTAGTTACTCGAAGGATTTCAAGATTTAATATGCACAAGCGGTAACACTGCAAAAGCAGCCCAAACCAAAAAAGACGGCTGGCAAAAAGTGGCCGACAAATTAAACGCGTGTGCATTGTACTTACTGAAAGCAGCGTTACGGATTTTGCAAATGTTCATTTTTTTCCCTCTGCTTAAAAAACATTTAAAAAGCGGCGTGATTATGTGGCGTATACTACGCCGCGGGTTGATATGCAGCGTGTAAAACAGTTTGTTTGTCGCGGATAATTTGCCTTTTACTATTACATGAAGACAATTTCCTGTTAATACTTCGTTACATTGATATAGCAGTGTTCTCAGTATTCAAAGCGCTATCCACACAGGGAGGAACCGGGAAGCGAAACCACAATCTTTCACAGTCTCCTTACTGCAAAGCAGCAGCACTACTACAGCTCCACAAGGCAGTTAAAGAATACACTGGGCTCGATTTTGTTTTTAATTCTGTTTACAGAGATCGGGTCGTAGATAGCATTGTTGCAATGTTACTTTTCTTGGTGGCTTATTACATTACGGATGTTTCACATGTTCATTTTTTCCCCTGTGCTTAAAAGACATTAACAAAGTGTTTCTCAACTGTGACTCCGGAACATCTCAGTATGCAAGCTATATTAAGCGTCAACAACGAAGACTCGCTACACCTTAATCTACAAGTACTGACACTTATCCCTACCGACGAAGTAACTTTCACCAGCGTGGCCTTCTTCTTCTCCGCTTTCAGTCACAGACAATTATATGTTGCTCTCTCCAGAGGTCTATCTTTTCATTCACTCACAGTGGTATCCACAAACCCACCCCATTTGGACAACTGTGTAGTTCAGGAAGTGTTCACCCATCAATACATAATTATGTGGCATATGCTACACCGTGGGTTGGCTAGTATAATATAAAGAAGAAGTCAGGATTTGAATTTTTTTTTTTTTTATTTGATTTTAACAGGCCGGTTAATCCGTCGGCTGGTTAATGCGAGGCCAGTTAAGAGGGATTGTACTGTATTACCAAAACAGTACATTTTTCTTTTCCTAAAGAACATGCAGGATTTTGTTCTTGACAACAGCTTCTTATTGCTTCAGTGCACTGATCAGTTAATCGGGAGTACTGTCTCATTTGCTTTTGTTTAAATGTGCTGTTTGGCATTTGCAGCACACAGCAGACATAACACTGAAACAAAAAACATTTCCAAAGTGCAATATAGATCTAACTTTGCACAATTACCTTTTGTAAAATTACCCCAAAGCGATGTCTGTAAAACTGTATATACTCTACAATCTGTCAAGCAAATGTGGCTTCCCTTTTTGTCTTAACAGATGTTGAAGTATGTATTGAATTCAGCCAATTTCTTGTTCTAATTGATTTTACCAATTTAAAATATTTTATATTTGTTTGAATGTGTTTTAGAATAAACATTTGAATATTTACAAAGACACTATAGACATTAATGGTCTGTTAGATATATTTCAGGTTCAGATGTGTTTAAACGGTATATTTGCTCTTGAACTGAATAGAGATATGTAGAGTTCTTAAAAATTTGATTATTGTTTATATATAAACCAACCTCTTTTAAAAATAACTTTGTGAAAGTAACTTTTCTTTCAGTATGTTCTATATTAACAATTTAATTCTAAAAACACTTGGTGGTGTTGTTCACAGGCATAACTATTTGTGGGACTGATTCTGTGGTTTCAGTTTTAGTAGTTTAGATTTTAAACCATTTGAGCCACAGTGATGTATGGCATGCAAAACCATTACACTGATATATTCTTCCCAGGCTTGAAAGCAATTATCAAAGCTTTATATAATTTTCTTTAAGTGAATTTTTTAGAATTCATTCTTAATTTACCATGTTATATTCTGAACAGTGCAAATCATCTACTATCATTACATGTAATTTTTATATAATGAAGAATGAAGAAACATCTTAACCATTCATGCATACTTTTTCAAAATGTAATTTTTCCATTCCAGAGAAGTAGAGACAGTGACCATTTGCACATTTTACTACACCATTTTAAATCTCTCTATTATATAAAAAAATCCTGGGACGAGACAAGACTTTTAAGCCTGGGATGAGACATGACTTTTTCAGAGAGATACTTTCAAGTCCCGTGAGACGAGACTTTGTGTCAAGAGATTTAACCACGCCCGGGGCCAGAAATAAAAGACAAAGAGTAGATGACAAAGTTGTAGCGGGGCCACATAGTGTTAAATGTCAGTACTGAGTGCGTCTCGTTTTATTGTCCCGTTTACTGTTTATGTGCATCAGTTAATGCCGTCCCCGAAAAGGGGGACGGATGATGGAAGGAGACCACAGCCGCAAACCTGGAAAACACCTGTTTACAATCAATCAATCCCAGCCGTCACAGGACTATATAAGCCAGCAGGAGGAGAAGGAAGGGAGAGGAGAGAAGGAGATTTTTCATTCACGACCACGAGCCAACTGTACCAGTTATTGTCCACATCGCGCATATCCATCCAGCTTGTTTTTCCATCAGCCGGATTTATTTCAAGGACCTCTCCACGAGAGACCCCGGGGTAGGACTTAATCATCCACCACACACACGAGGATTCACGGTGAGGCTGTTCCATTTTTTCCGGGGAGAATCAAACAACGCAATTGCACTAATTCAGTCATCCGCTTTCAGGACAGTTTCTTTATTACCGGACTCACGTTCTCATTCATTTTCAGTTTATCATTCATTGTTGTTATTCGTGTTGTGTGTTTATTTGTTACAGGGACAAGGGAGGGTTTTTGTTGTGTATATATATATATATTTGGTGGTGTCTTGTTATTGCTGGGGTGGAGGGATATTTATATTTATATATTTATGTTTCTGTTTTTTGCATGTCTTATTTCACTTAATACATATAACCCGTTTAAATTTTACATCCTGTTTTGTGTACTTATCTTTTCACCGTCGATTGTGGGGGGGGGGGGAAGTTTAATTGGTAAGAAGTAAGGCTTGATAGTAAGATTATTTCTCAGTCAATTATCCAAGCCACAGGTCTTGGGAGTGTAGCTGCCAGCTGGGTAAAGTGGTCGGCCGTTACAAAGTAAAACATCACAAAGAATTCAAAAAACGTTGGCGTGATACACATGCAGAGCAGGTTAGAGATAATGAAAGTAATAAAATTTGAAAGTCTCCAAAAAGTGATAGTAAAGATTGCATTAGTGCAAACAAACGGAAATTATTACTCAGTGAAATAATGGAACAGCAAAAAGAGATCGAATATATTGTTCAGATTTAAACTTTAAGTCGGAGACTTGTAGATCGTCTAATTCGTGTTGCCATCAGGGAAAAATAGAGTTTCTTCCCAATGAAGAGGCGTATCCATGAGAATTAAAAGATTTGTAGTTTGGTGAAAGTGAAATCCACATACGCGAGCAGCAGAGACGCAAAGTGGCTGGCACGTAGCGCAGGCTGGGGGGTCAGCGAGCAAAGTGAGCAGGGGGCAAAGCCCCCTAGTAAGAGAATACTGATATTTATAGAATACCTAACATGATGCATATTTTCTACTTTTAATTTTTTATCCTATATGTTCTTGAAATCTGCTTAGATGAACTTGACCATGGTAATGCTATGATAAACATAGCATTATACTGTGTTGTAGTAAGTATCAACAGGTCATAAAATGTTATTTTCTAAAGCACTTTCAGAAATACATTTGTATCACTATAACCAAAGATGTGGTAAGTGTTCAGTTTGACTAACTCTGTTGTTTTTACATTTTCTAGTCAATTTAAACCCTACATTCTAATCGGGGGTCATGTATCCATTGTTGTGGAACACCATGAAAACAGCTTGTTGTCCACTGGAGAAAGAAGAATTTTTTGACTGTAGTATGGAAACGCTAATTTGGGAATGGGCAAACTTGATGGTCAGAGTGATAAGCAGGAGTCATTGTTGCCACTACTGATACCACTGTACTGTAAAGCTGCACTACATGCCAATGAATTCTTGTTGTTTACATTGCTTTTTGAGGCTAAGAAGTCTCTGAGACCAGTCACCATTCAGGCAGAGGATGTGGAAGCGGTACGGAGCGACAAGTAACTCTGGGTTCACATAAACAAAAAACTGGACTGGTCTGACAACACAGTGGCAGTGTACAAAAAGGGCCAGAGCAGATTGTACTATCTAAGGAGATTCAGGTATTTTGATGTGTGCACCAAGCTGCAGGAAATGTTCTACCAGTTTACAGTAGCCAGTGGTTTTGTATGCTGCAGTATCCTGGGGAAGCAACATGAGCTCAAAAGAAGCGCAATGCCTGAACAGAAAAGCCTGCACCAACACAGGTTGAATTCTAGACACACTGGAAACTGTTGTGGAAAAGAGGATGGTGGGAAAAATGAGTGCCATCATGAAACATTCCCTCCATCCCCTCCAGGAGGCACTCTATTGGAGCGCTTTTTGCCACAGGCTCCATGTTGTGTTAAGAAGTGACTCTGGGAGTCTTTTCTGCCCACTCCTGTCAAGCAATTTGATGCTTCCACCTGATGCACTCATTAAGCTTATGTTTGCTTACTTATTTACTTATTAATTGATTGATTGGTTGTATTATCTGTCCTCTATCTTTGTTTTCATGTTTCTACTGCTGTACATATCTGATTTTCCCCATGAGATTAATAAAGTTTATCTAATCTAGTCTAATAGTTCTCTCTCCATAGAAGGAGGACTCACTATTGTCACAACTTTGGTAGGCTTACTGTTCTTGGAGACCTCTTTGAAGCTGGCACTGAAGCTACTCATTTGCATGATGAAATACCAGTTCATATTTCTGCTGATTCATTGTGATATCAAACCCCAGGTTGATGCAACTTGTCAGTGCCATTGCAACATATTTCTGTAGCAAAAAACTCAACTTGGTGCACACATAGGCAACACAGGTGACCCATGATCTATAGGGAGAATATAAATACCAAATGTTACCTTTTAATGATTGGGTAATGGCACCTCTCCTCCTGGCACTATCACTTTCAAGAGCACCATTAGGATCCAGAGGAAAATGACTGCAGAGACGAACACCATGCCTCAGTTGTAAGAATTTCCTAAGCATAAGTCATGATCCTAACATCTTGTCAGAATTTGGCAGACTAAAAGTTGTTTGCCTTACAAAGTATAAAAATGGATGTATCATATGTATTACACATTTCTCAACACTATGTTGTGATTGTTGTTATTCATAATTGTGCTTCCTTCTTCAGCGAGGGCTCTAACTCATGTTTTAGGTTTGTTTTATTCACTTTTGATTATTTTATTTATGTTACTGTTACTTTTCATGAGCATTTGCATTATTCTTTGTTTTTGATGGTGCCTGTGTATGTTAGCTGTTTGGGTTGTTTTCCATGTGTTTTATAGATGTTCCACCAAGAGGTGGAGCCACCTGACATTCACCTCCAAGAACTGCCTCTGCCCTATAAATCCAGAGAGTGTCCCATAGTTCCTGGTAATCTATTTTGCATTTTATTTATTTTATTAAAATCAAATAACATTCCATACAAGAAAGTCAAGTTTAACAATAACAAATCAACCCTCACTCACAAGAAAGAGAGCAAGGCCAGCAGAGTAAAACTTTAAACTAGTCAAAATAAGTAAATAGGTAAATTAATAAATGAATACAAATAAATAGAATAAGACAGAGGGGAGAGAATCTGCTTCCTTAATTTAAATGCTTATTCTAAAATGTTATTGATTAAAACCTGCCAAGTTTTGAAAAAGTTTTGTACAGATCCTCTAAGTGAGAATTTGATTTTTTCAAATTTCAAATAGTATACAACATAAGTTACCCAATGACTTAAAATAGGTGAGTTAGGATTCTTCCAGTTGAGCAAGATAAGTCTACGTGCCAATAGTGAAGTAAAGGCAATTACAGTTTGTTTGTCCTTCTCCACTTTAAGCCCATCTGGAGGTACACCAAACACAACTGTTAATGGGTTAGGAGGGATTGTGACACCAAGGCTGTCTGACAGGCATTTAAAAATTTTAGTTCAGAATGATGTTAATTTGGTGCACACCCAAAACATGCGGCCCAATGAGGTTGGAACTTGATTGCAACGTTCGCCGATTGGATCTTGGCCTGAAAACATTTTGGACAATTGTAAATGAGACAGATGTTTTCAATATATAATTTTAAGTTCAATAATTGTATGCTTTGCACATATGGAGCGCGAGTGAATTCTGTGCATTGCTACCTTCCACTCCTTTTCTGAGATGTTGAGTGAGAGATTCTTTTCCCACTGTACTCTTGGATCTTTGAAAGGGAGGGACTGTAAAATGTTTTTATGTATTACAGAGATGCTGTCCGAGTCCTCAAGACTGATCAATATTTTTCTGGCATAGAGATAGGTGGGAGGTCAGGATAATTAGACAGGTTTAGTTTAACAAAGTTTCTAATTTGAAGGTAGTGAAAGACATGTGTTGCTGGAAAATTAAATTTGGAGTGCAATTGTGCATAAGATGCAAAGACATTGTCTATGTACAGAACTCTAAATGATCTAATCCCAAATATTTTCCAGACATTTAAAACTGCGTACATTTGAGAGGGTGGAAAAAGGTGGTTCACATGCAGAGGTGCCACAGATAAAACCTTCTCTATCTTAAAATACTTCCTACATTGGTTACATATTCCATATTCTGAGTGAAGCACAATTGGGTTGTTAGTATAATGGTGATGACTTGTACTTATTGGGGTACAAAGCTAAGAAATATAAAGAAGTACTGCAGGATTTTATTTCTATTGCAGACCAAGCCTGTGTATGTTCATCTATTGTTCATCAATGTCCAGGTTTTTATAGCTTGTATATTTGCTGCCCAGTAATAAAATTGAAAGTTAAGTAGAGCCATGCCACCTTCCACCTTAGGTCTTTGTAGGATCACCCTTTGGATATGTGGATGTTTTGAATTCCAAATGAACAAGGTTATGGTTTAATCTAATTTCTTAAAAAAATATTTATTGATGTATATTGGAATGCTTTGAAATAGAAAAAGAAGCTTAGGAAGGAACATCTTGACAATGTTAATTCTTCCAGCTAAAGTGAGATGAAGGGTAGACCATCTATGAAAAAGAGCTTTATGTTTACTTGTGATGTTTACCCCTGGTAGTCTATTTTGAATGCACTTGGGAGTTTTTGTGATGAGTTTCTGTGTTTTTGCTAAAATTTGTACTTTTTTTGAAATTTTGCTGTTTTTTTATGATTCTTTGGTTTGCTGTATTGGGACTTGTTTGCGTTGGATTGTCTTGTGTCTTGAGCAATTCTATTTTGCCTTTGTGCTCTGTGGAGCTTCATTGCTTTTGGAATATTGTTTTGAAAAGAAAAAATCTTTTATTTTATAAAGATCCTGTATCTGCCCCATTACTAACCGGGTTTTGAAAGCTTCCTTTAGTGGGCATTATTTGAATGTGCTTTCTAATAGTTGCATGCTTTGGAACTCCTAATTCACAACACAAAGTATATTAGTATTATTTATATATTTATTATTGTCACTTATAACTTTCCTGAAACATTATTTTGTAATTTCATGGTATGTTCATAGCTATGTTGATTTTTGGCAATGACAAGGGTTTCTGGGCACTTGACTTGATTTAATATAGTGGCTTGAATTTCTTTGTATCTGTGTTTTTGAATGAAGAATCAATGATTAGAGTAATTATTGAAATTAAATGATAGTTAATGTTAGAACTTGTATTTTTTGTTTTTTGTATACTTGTTATTTTTATCTTTTGATTTTGGTTTGTCTGAGGTATCAAGAAAGCCAGACTTTTGTCAGAAGGAGCAGGAAGTTTTGTTGAGGTATTAGCAATAACATTTGTTTTTCTTTTGACATAAAATAAATATTTTGGTCATATACAAGGGACTTTCAAAATGTTTCTGCACATTTCTTAACTCTATTCATTAAGAATTTCAAAAACAAATTAGAGAAAAGCCCAGCAAAATGACACCTTTTATTGGCTAACTAAAAAGATTACAATATGCAAGCTTTTGAGGCAACTCAGGGTTAGGGTTAGACTAAGGTCCTCTGATTCTGGCAATCTTGTTGTACCCCACACTAATCTACACTCCATGGGTGACAGGGCCTTCAGCTGTATAGCGCCCAGACTCTGGAATGACCTACCGAAATTAATCAGGTCAGCTGACTCCATGAATTCTTTTAAAAAACAACTCAAAACTCATCTGTTCAGGAAGGCTTATAGCTCTACTTGACTTTATTACCCTTCTCTCACTTTACTTCTCTGTCAAGATGCTCATGTAACCTGTATGTGTGTGTGCGAGACCATCAATTATGTTGTCTGTTAGGCTTTTTCTCTGAATTCACTGTCGTAATCTTCTTTATTTATTTATCTGGTTTGTACAATGCTATATACTGTATACCCTGCCGTTCTTTGTTGTATTCTGTAAGTGCCTTGATGGGTAAGTGCCTTGCATGGGAAAGGCGCTATATAAATAAAATGTATTATTATTATTTTATTAAATCTGAAGAAGGGGCCTGAGTCGTCTCGAAAGCTTGCATATTGTAATCTTTTTAGTTAGCCAATAAAAGGTGTCATTTTGCTTGGCTTTTCTCTACATTCATAATGGTTAACACGGTATAACACCCTAGTTCTAAAAACAAATTACATTACTTTCTACATAGTCACCTTCCTTTGCGATGCAATTTTCCCAGCGTTGTACCATCAGCAAAAAATTATTCTGTTTTAGCGAATTAGTTCCAGGGTTCTTTCTTTATTCCTCGTGGTCATGGCTGTAGCTGAATGGCCAGTGCACTCTGCATCTGTCACACTAGTACGGCCGTTTTCAAACATTTCAATCCACTTATAGACGACTCTACGGGTGAGAACATTATCCCCATACTAAGCACACATGCAGAGATGAATTTGTGTTCCTAGCACACTTTCTGCCCACAAAAAGCATATGACAGAACACTGTTCCTCTTTGATGCAGTTTATAAATTTCGCAGCCATCTTCACCACAGGGTGACAACTCTTATACTAAACTGCAAGGGCAGCCAGCTTGCCGGACAGAAGTAGTCACATGACACTTTCAGACACGACCAATTACTACTCCTCCCGCCTTCACCATTTCCAATGAAAATATAAAAGTGTGGAAACTTTTTGAATGTTCCTTTTATATTACCCAGGCACATCACAAAGTGCATTTAACAGAATAAAAAAGAACTATCGAAGTTATTAGAGCACAAATCCATAACAAGTGATAAAAGTAATTAACAAACATGAATATAACGTCTACTGCACACTGAGGGATCATAGGTTTGTTTTATATCATCACATGTTTGATAAGCAGTGCCTTTTTTGTAAACAAAAAAGTGGCAGTACACATACATTTCTGTGTCTCTGTGTGGCTTATACTAAGAGGAAATGACATTGCAGAGAGAGTTACAATAGACCAAACTCTGAACAATGATTATGTTATAATTAAGTTTGCTTATTTAAAAATGAAACTTGTTTCAAAAAAGCAATTTAATAAAGAAAGTATTGCATGGACACAAACAGCAAAATCATCAATATTAAATTTGCTACTTTAAACGTAGATGTGATTTTTCATATGTAATATGCACAATAAGTGTGAATTTTACACTTACATTTTTCATATGCAATATGCACAATAAGTGTGAATTTTACACTTACATTTTTCATATGCAATATGCACAATAAGTGTGAATTTTACACTTACATTTTTCATATGTAATATGCACAATAAGTGTGAATTTTACACTTACATTTTTCATATGCAATATGCACAATAAGTGTGAATTTTACACTTACATTTTCCTGTGCGGAATCTCTCTGTAATTAACATTCATTAGAAGCAATGTATTGTTTCATAAACCTCTTCCAAATCTCAAAGTATGTCCTGAACTGATGAGAGTGCTTTAAGTAATAGACATTTTGTTATGAATACTGTCCTTTGACTCAAAATAAATTCCTTTGAAGAAGCTTCTGACTTTTTTACTTTCGGGATGAGAAAAAAGATGCACAAAGTTTCCATATTTGAATGCTAGCAGCTGAACAATAGAAATCAATTTGTGCAGGAGTGTTATCTCGGCACAAATGTTCTTCTTGACTGGCTTTTTTTATTACTTCATAGCAGTGTATCATATACAGCTATAAAAATTAAGATAACTTGCTGGCATCAAATAGGAGAAAGCTTTCAGTAATTCATAAACTCGTGAAAGCCCCAATATAATATAAATCATTTATTTTTACCATTTTGATAGCATTTTATTTTTGTCCCATTGCCAGGAAGCTTATTGTCTACGTTTGTGGAAAAGCAATATTTTGTGCATGTTTTCTAATCATTTTCAGGGCAAATGACCTAATCTTCTATTCTTTAGACTTTGAATTCTTGACCCCCCTGTTTGGCTTGACAAAATATTGGCCTAATTCCTGGTTTTGACCTTTGTTTGTTAGCTTCTTCTTACTTCCTGGTCCCTCTTAAATTCTTTCTGCTCACCAACTTTGATGACAACTTTGATGACAGAACAGTGGATTCTCTTTCTAATTAGTGAGTTTGGCTATTTCAGTCTCACCCGTTTCTCACAAGTGCAGAAGTAAAATTTAACATACAGGTAATCAATCTCCAGAGACAAACATTGGCAGTATATGGGTCATACTGAAGAGTTCAGTCACTTTCAATATGGCACTGTCATAGGAAACAACCTTTCCAACAAGTCATTTAGTTAAATTTCTGCCCTATTAAAGCTATCCTAGTAAATTGTAAGTGCTGTTATTGTCGAACATCTAGGAGCAATAACAGCTCATATGTAAAGTGATAGGCCACACAAACTTGCAGAACAATATCTGACTGCTGAAGTATGTAGTGCATTGCATATTACAAATTATAAATGACCCAAACACAGGTGCACAACATAAAGCTCCACTCACGGCTTGTTTTATTACTCCTTTTTTTTTGCTCCTCCCATTCCAATCTCCCGCTCCCCTTCACTAACCCATAATTCATATTCTCTTAAAGGAATCTTACCCACTTTCCAACTCAGACATCACAAAACTCAAAAACAGAGTTCATGAAAAAAACAAAGCTTATGAGACCTAAAAAAAGCAAGATTGATTACTCAAGAAGCAGGTTTTGAGTCCTGCACAGATGCCAAGCGTTTGGACTCAAAAGAGAGTGGGGAAATGTAAATCCTTTACTCAAAGAACACAAACAAGGATTCTTAATAAAGATTACCAAGAAAAGGTTTAAAGAAAAATAGCAAACTACAGAAGGATACTTCACACGAACGTACTTAAAAAATAACCGAAACCAAAATGAAATCTAATAGATAGCTAGATAGACAAAAGTTTATTTATTCCCAAGGTTGAATCTGGCTCTTTACAGAAGCTCATTAAATAAATTAATAATTAGATAAATACATATATATACACACTATAGACTGAACACACACCAGAATTATGAAATTGAAAAAAATATTAAAGAAAGAAAACCTTTGACATGGCAATTATAGTCACAGTGAGACATTATGAAGGCGTATTATCTTTGGTATAAAGGAACCCTAGTAGTGTTTCTTGACACACTTCCTTCTGTTGAATGATTTTTGGCTGAAAGTACTCAGTGTGTCAGAGAGGATGTGCAACATTATTCATAATGACACTTAGTGTTGCTTTCATTCTCATCTTTGCTACAACCTTCATGGAGTCCAGTGTGCATCCCATACCTAAGCCTGCCTTCTTAGTTTGTTTATTGATTAAGTGGGCCTTTCCTTAAGTAATGTTACAGGCTCAGCATACCACAGTGGAGCAAATCACACTGGCCATCACAGAGTTGTAGAAAATTTGAAGGATGTCACTATCCAGATTATAGGAACACAGACTCCTAAGAAAATAGAGCTTGATCTGCCCTCTCTTATAGTTCCTTTGTATTATCAGACCAGTCCAGCATGTCATTCAGGTGGACAGCCAATTACATGTGGAAATGCACCTTCTCTACAGCTACTCCTTGAATAGTGACCAGATGTAGAATCTTTTTGATGCGGCGAAAGTCAATAACCAGTTCCTTGGTTTTGCTGATGTTACACTGGACAATTCTTTCTGCACAAAGAAACAAACTTCTCCACCTGACTCCTACACACTGTTTCATCCCTTCTATCAATACACCCCATAAGTGCAGAATCATAGGGAAATTTCTGCAAGGTGTTAT
Source organism: Erpetoichthys calabaricus (assembly GCF_900747795.2). Taxonomy (NCBI): domain Eukaryota; kingdom Metazoa; phylum Chordata; class Cladistia; order Polypteriformes; family Polypteridae; genus Erpetoichthys; species Erpetoichthys calabaricus. The sequence goes on from NC_041400.2 coordinate 64,162,676, forward strand.
ATTTATATTTTGAGGTTTACAGAGTTAACCCTCCTGTTATGTTGTGGGTCAAATTGACCCATTTTAAAGTTAAAAAATCTAAAAAAAATAGTTAAAAGTATTTTTTCAGTATGAAACTTCTTTTGCTTAGCTTAATAAGTGTAATCAACATATAAAAATGAAAATGGTTCACTTCACATATTTGCAACACTAACCCTGCATGTTTTTATTACATAGATACTGTTTGGGTCAGTTTGACCCGCCAGTCAAAGTGGAGGTTAAAAGGGTCAGAAGTGTCAAATACTATTTGTTTCTTTGCAACTGTGAGACATATTTCACCCCAATCATACACACACACACACCCTCTCCCTATTCTATTGACCTCTTCTGTAAAGTGCGAGAATGCAGGTGTTTTTATGACTTTTGATGGGAACCTTTTCTGTTCCCGTGGGCAAACTCCATCACATTGAGTGAACACTCTCAGCAGGGGAGGAGCAAAACATATAAAGATTCTCTGCAAGGGAGTCTTACCAACATTACACTTTGCAGCTACATATGATATACTCTCTGTCAGAGCTTTACAAAATGAGCAGCAGAAGTAAACAGGTGACAGCTCTGGAGGCTCTGGAACTCATCTTTGATCATGACAGTGAAATACAGGAAGATGCGTCTGAAGATGAACACCATCTTGAGGTCAATTCTGAGTGTGATGATTCTGATTATGAACCAAATGAGGAAACTTCTATTCATATTCTTCCAATCAAGACATTCATATCAAAAAATGGTGAAATACAGTATTCTTCATCCCCAAGTGTATGTCAGGCAAAACTGTCTGCAGAAAACATAATAAAGACAGTGCCAGGGCCCACTAGGATGGCAGAGGCTCATGTGACAGACATCAAGTCTGGTCATGCCCAACTCCATACAGAAAATCGTTTCAAATGACTGATCTAGAAAGAAGGCATGTTTTGGGGAGAAATGGAAGGAGCTGGATAACATGCATTTACATGCATATTTGGGGGTCCTCATCCTGACTGGAGTCTATAAGTCAAAGGATTAATCAACAGCCAGTCTGTTGGATGTAGAGACAGGCAGGGCTTTATTTCGTGCCACAATGTCTCTGGAGACTTTTCATATTTTCTCCAGAGTAATCCAATTTGATAATAGAGAGATAAGGGCTGTCAGACGGGAGGGAGACAAGCTGGCAGCTATTAGGACAGTGTGGGACGAGTAGGCAGAGCAACTTCCACTACTCTATAACCCAGGCCCTAATGTCACAGTGGATGAAAGGCTTGTGGCATTCAGATGTTGCTGCCCATTTAGGCAATATATGCTTCACAAACCAGGTAAATACGGCATAAAAATCTGGGCAGCATGTGATGCAAACACCAGAAATGCATTGAACATGCAGGTTTACACTGGGTCGTGCTTGATATGGCACAAGGTCTCAGAGGGCACAACATAACCTGTGACATTTTTTTCATAAGCTACACCTTGTGTCAGGGGCTTCTAAAGAGAAATGGTCCAGCACGATGGTCGGAACGGTCCGAAAGAACAGGGCTGAATTCCCTGCTGAGCTCCTGGTAACCAAGAACAGGGCACCTCAGTCTTCCATGTTTGCCTTCACAGACACCACAGTCCTAGTGTCTTACTGCCCCAAAAAGGGGAAAAATGTTGTGTTCATGAGCACTTTGCACAAAAACGCTGAAATTAGAACAAGAGACGACCAGAAACCAACTATGATCCTAGACTACAATGCCACCAAAGCGGGGGTGGACAACTTGGACAAAGTCACGGGGTCCTACAGCACTAATTGAATGACTGTGTGTTGGCCGCTGGTCATCTTTTACAACATGATTGATGTATCAGCCTACAACGCATTTGTCTTTCCTGAGTGGAACGTGTCAAAGCTGCACAAGAGGCGCATCTTCCTTGAGGAGCTGGGGAAGGAGCTTGTGGTACCACATATACAACAGAGGCAGCACATACCAAGGACCGCAGCTGCTGCAGCTACAGTGAGGGAGATCCAGGAGAGGACTTCACCTAGTACACCAGTGCGTGAGGTAAGTAAGTGTGTGTGTGTGAGCATGTTGTGTGTGTCTTGGGGGTCAGCAAAAAAAAAATCTTGGGGTTGCTGCAGGGGGAAAAAGGAAGAGGAAGAGGTCCCAGGTCTGCAAGCCATCTGATGATGTCAAGATGAGCATGACCTGTGTGAAATGTGCAAAATTAATTTGCACAAAGCACACTGTGATGACATGTCCCTCATGTGCTATGCAGATGCACACACATGCACCTTGTTCATTTCCACCTATTAATTTTTGTGTATTTCTGGTTCTAAACATTGCATAGTGTTTACTATCACAACGTAATGACGTCACTTGTGTGCTGTGGAGACTCACAGACACACATACACACACAAATACCGTGTTCATATTGCTAATATCTTATTTTGTTGCTTTGTTATTTTGTTTATTTCTGGTTCAAAAACAGCGCTAAAATAAAGTTTACTTTCAAAACAAATCCTCATGACTCATTTGTCTTGATTTTAAGTCAGTGGGTCATTTTGACCCTGAACAGAAGAGGTGTCTTGTGTTAATTTATCAACATCACTCCATAAAAAGAAAAAAATTCAAAATGTAAAACAAAATTTAAAAAAAATCAAAGTCATGTAAATCTATTGTATTTTATATGTAGATATTTCCAATGTACATTAAAAAAAGTTGTACATTTTTTCTTTATGAAAAATGAGTGCATTATTGTCATTGAACCATGATTTGTGAGAGATTAAGAACACCATTGCACTAAATATTAATTGAAGTGGTTAGTAATGGAGTTCATAATGGGATATAAACAATGTTTATTGGGATTGTTTGGTTTCTGACACTTTTGAATAATTAAACATGCCCCGGGTCAAATTGACCCAGGAACACCATTGCTGTTCCTGAGGAACGAATGTAACAGGAGGGTTAAGAGAAAAGGAGAAAGGACTGTTCCTTGAGGTGCACCAGTACTGCTCATTACTGTATCCAAGAAGCAGTTCCTAAGTCTCACAAACTGCGGTCTGCTGGATAGAAAGTCTGTTATCCAGCACTACACAAGCTCATCCACCTGCACATCTATGAGCTTACTCCTTAACAGGAATGGCTGGATGGTACAGAAGACACTGGAGAAATCAAAAAACATAATCCTCACAATGCTGCCAGCTTTGTCCAAATGAGAATTATATCCTAGAAAATTGCATCCTCCATTCCAAGTCTTTGTTGGTGGTCTATCATAGGAGGACTCATATAGTCCAGGACCAGCCAGTCTTCATGATATGAGAATGTGAATTTCCCCTTGAGATTAATAAAGTATCTATCTATCTATCTATCTATCTATCTATCTATCTATCTATCTATCTATCTATCTATCTATCTATCTATCTATCTATCTATCTATCTATCTATCTATCTATCTATCTATCTATCTATCTATCATAAGTGCAGTGATTAGGTGAAGAGGTGCCTGGCTTCTTTGGAACATGAACAATGTGGGATGATTTCCACAGTAGCTGCACTTTCTGGAAACTTTGGGACAGACTGAACAGGTGACAGAAGATATCACAAAGTTGGTCAGCACAGGCCTTAAGTACTCGAGGATTGACTTCATCTGGTCCTGCAGCTTTTTCTGTATGTAGCTTTGTATGTAGTATGTAGCTTCTCACTTGGTCTTCAAGTGATCCTCAGACACCAATGATTGACACACGGCCTCACCAAAAGTCAGCAAAAACTTAAAACTGTGAAAGGTTTATGCAAATAGATCAGCAGAAGAAGACAAATAGCAGACAAAGCAAATAAATGTAGCTGAAAAAGTCACAGCAATATGCAGTTCAACTCATATGCAAGCAACTTTTTCAGAAGGCATATTGTTATTTTTTTTTTATTGGTTGAAAATTATTTGTGTCATGATTAGAAGTGGAACCATCAAGATGAAATGAGGAAGTAGACTACAAGCCAATACACCTCCACTTCAGTAGAAGAGAATGTTGCAAAAACATTTATTTTTAAGGCACATTTTCACACAAATCATGTAGCTCAAAGTGCTTTACAAGATGCTAAAAACAACAAATTAGAAATAATTATGTATGAATAAATTAAATACCAAAAGAATAAATCAATATGCACTTAAACAATACAGATATACAAGTAATAGATAAAGTATAGTCCTCAATTATGGATTTTGTTTTTAAGTCTCCGATAATTGTAATAATAAGTCCAATGCTATGGTCAAATGGCCAGGGAGGACAGAAAAAATAAGAAAACTGCTGGTGAGATGCTGGAGAAAAAAATAATCTGAAGGGGTTCCAAGACCAAAAGACTGCCCAGCTCCCAGTGGGCATTGCACCTAACATAAACGTGCTTGAGATGAAGTTTTTAAGTTTCATCTTAGAAGATTTGATGCAGTGAGTCTTATCAACAGTTGCAGGGCCCACATTTATTGCAACATCACAGGTGGCTGCACAGTACTTTGATCAGATGATGGCGATTTTCCAGAAAATAAAACAGAAAAATAGAGCTTAATAATGACTGAAATTCCAAGCAGTATATGATATTGCAATACATATACTGTATAATCTATTTAAAGTAGAACTAAAATGCAGCTATGAAAAAACAAATTAAAAGTGTAGCTTTTCAGAAGTTACACCTTCCACTGTGACATACCCAGAAAGTAAAGAAAAACAAGGGAATTGGAGTGATATTAGCTCCCTGCAAGAGAGTAACAGAAAATGAATGATAAACCTGGATGTTTAGGAATAGGTAGCATTAAACAAAAAATAACAACATTTAAAGCAACACTCACACCAAAGAGAGATCACCAATGAGATGTGAATTTTAAAAAGACAAAATTCAGGGTAAGGAGTTACCTAAACAAATTTGATAAAGAAGGGAGAACAGGTTTCAGTGCTTGTCCAGAAGAATGACTCTAGAATGGACCAATGCTACAAAATGATTTAGAGAAGGCATGGTATGATTAGCGCTGCTTCTAAGAATTGAAAAGGCAAAGACAGACCTTAGGGGCAAATAAATTAAAAGGAGCACATGGAAGGTAATAAACACTGCAATGACAGTTTGCTGTCAAAATAGATTGCATGAGACACACTATTAAGTGGAAGCGTCTCCTGACCAATAAAGATGGCCAAAAGTAGAAATAAGAGTGTGGACAGCACCAGCACATAGGTAAACCTGTGTATGTAAAAAAAGGTGGAAGAGGCAAAAAGCCAAAACATGACAGAGCAGACTTGAAGTAGTAAGAGACATGGGAAGCTGCAGGATTTCAACAAGTAATTTACTGGAACAAGTCTGCTATGAGGCAAACTAAAGGAAAAAATAGAGCCATGGAACATACACAGCAAAGGTTATCATAATTAAGAAAGCCAGAATCATGGAGCACTACTATGGAAGGACAGGATCAACAGTCGTCATTTCACTTACAATAAACATTAAGAGATGGCTCAATTGTCAACCAGTATAGTGTCTGAGTGGATCAGAGACCATCAGGCATGATCTGGCACAAGGCAAGAACCACTACCTCCTGTTACAATATAATTAATTGGAAAATGATTTTAAAATCAATGCAGAAACAGAGTTGTTGTTTATAGGGCAAAGTAATGAATATTATTTGCAAAATAATGTTTAAAATCCCAGGACCATTTATTTCATACACACTGTATAACATGGAGTCAAGATACACTATTTGATACATATTTTCTTTTTATGAGAAACTCCTGCGTGGGTCATCTTTGGTCTGGAGTTTTTATTTTCTCCCAGTGACAGTATGGGTTTTCCCTGATGTCCTTTCACAAAATGTAAAACATGCTGAACTGCCTTGGAGTGAGTAAGTGTGGGTGTGAAATAGGATAGTATCCCATCCAGGGTTGGTTCATTGGTTTCTACCTTGCATGTACAGATGATACAAATTCTGACTTCTTGTGACTGTACTGGAAATAGCAGTTTTAGTAAATGGAGGCTAGATTGATGCATCTGTCTTTAAACACTCACATAAGAACTGCATTGCTAGCATGCATCCTCACTTAGAAGTATGTCTCAATAAAAATGGTTCCTCACATCCCTAGATACAGGGAAATTACTTCATGTATTATTCGTCAGTATGATCAATAATTTTAATCTACCAGTCTCAGGCAGCCCAAACGTATTCTTTTTACACTTCAATCAGTACAAACGTTTTCAGCCAGGATTATAATTAAAGCCAAAAAAAAAAAAATAACACATTACCACAGCTCTTACAGTGCATTGCTTCATTGGATTCCACTCAAGCAACTTACTAACATCAAAATCCTTCTTCACTTTTTATTTGGCACTGTTAGCAGTCTGATAGCAAGAAGAATTAGAAAAGTAGCCTGGGAAAACATACGACTAAGGATTTTTTTTAAAGTTCTAGTTAAGTATTCAAGACAAAAATGTGATAAAGGGGAAGCTGCAATTAATTGATCTTTTTTGTGCCATTACAATGCAAAATTCTGTTTAGTCCCCCAACACATGCTATCTCTCAGTTGTGGTAGCTGATGTTTGCTGAGTTTCACCTGCTGGTATTGGGTAAAGCTCTCATTAAAATACTGATGTCTGTGCTGATAGCTGAATCTATTTCTGTAGTACTGGGCTCTGAACTGGTACCGGCTCTATGAACAATCTTGAGCATTCATCCTGTGAGAGGTTACAGTGATGATAATTACTTCATGAATATGCATCCCAACGAGATGGGGAAAGTAAAGTGCTGCTCCTACACTTGGGAAAAGAAGGAGGCTGATGTGGACATTATGAAATTCCATGGCAAATGACCACTACTCAAAGGAGAATACAATACAAGATATAAAAGAAACACTGTCCAAAGGATAACAACAATTGTGTTATGTTCTTATAGTGGAATAGTGCTCCAGTGCTTTTTTAAGCCATCCTCTTTTGCAACCAATTGCATCAACAGCATCACATTATGAACTAACTGAAATACTCAAAAGTTATAGTCATGAAATAAATTTTGGAGAATAAAATAATTAAGACAATTCCAGCTAAGCTTCAAAATGGAGGAGTTGACAAGTGATGCAGAACATTTTAGAGCTGTTCAGAAACATAAGCAAAACCTTGTGTAGCAAGGTGAAGGATGAGGCCAGGCCAATCCAAAAATAAATGAAACACGCGCTCGATGGCACTATACTGAAAGGCCAGTTTCCTTTTTAAATCAGTCACGTGGCATTCTCAGAGACTCTCTCTAGCATGGTCAGGTCCAAATGAAACGCCACCTTCCAGAAGCTTCTCCCTTTTATACTGGATGGATCAGAAAGGGCAAGGCCTCTTTGACTCTGTTTCTCTCAATGGGTGGTTTGTCAAGGCTGTGAAGGAAAAAGGAGACTAGACTGTTAGCAACAGCGCCCCCTCTTGTCTTGGGTCTTGTCAAAACTTATGTGGGTCTAGAAGGTGAACCTCTGGCGCACATGCATGACACTTATCATTGCCAATTTGCCATAGACAGTCTGTTCAGCTTGTTTGACAATTATTCTAACACCAATAGTATATAAAATACAGAGTTCACCTACATGCATGTTGTTTTCACTTCTCAATTTTCAAATCTCTTTTTTTTCTCAGGTCCTGACAGATACTACTGTTTGGGGTATGCCATGCCATCCTGTTCTGTGTACAGTATTGAGGTTCATAGGATGAGGGGAAAAAATGTGCGTTGTTATCTCTTGATATGATTTTGATTCAAAAGGTGGTCTTTCCCTGTCACACTCTTTATAAAATTATTAAGCTGTTAACAAGCTTACAATATCTGAATAATAAATAACTATGACAATTTCCGGTCGCTGCTCTGTAGCAGACCTCTCAGTGCATTTCTCCGTGTTTTGTACCTGCTTTTTTGTTCTTAGGGGCTGATGTAGATGATTTGACTAATGTGTGTCAGAGGGCAATGCTAAAGAAACTGGAAATCATCTCAACTGATGACAGACATCCATTACATGTAGAACTAAACTTCAGTAAATCAGGAAGGATAGTTGCTTTGAAAACCCACACAAATCGCTCCAGAATCTCCTTTCTTCCTAGTGCCATACGACTTTTCAATAAGAAATATCGGAGATAATATTTAAGGTTTTGATATATATCCTGTTACCTTTTTTTTTTTTGGTGCAAATATGTTTTATCTAACTGCCTTACCTTAACCTTTCTTATTTCTATTTGTCTGTTTTATTTCATTCTGTCTGTTACCTGTTATTAGATGCAATTGAGAAGGCAAATTTCATGTTTTCTTGTGTAAACATGACTAAATAAAGAAACCTAAACCTAAACTACAAATGACATCATTGCAAAATTACCAGCATGGGGTCCTATGCAGCTTTCCAAGCTTTCCATATGCTGTTGCTGGAGTATGTGAATTTCCCCTTGGGATTAATAAAGTATCCTATCTATCTATCTATCTATCTATCTATCTATCTATCTATCTATCTATCTATCTATCTATCTATCTATCTATCTATCTATCTATCTATCTAAGTTGGGCATAGGGTGGATTGGCACTAAGTAAATACTGTAGCACCAGAAATTCCTCCAATAGGTTGAATATATGAGTGGCTCCTGTAATGGACTTAAAAGACATCTGAGAGCTTGTTTCTTCCTTGAGCTGGATGATACTGGGAAAGGATTCTTCCTTCTATGATCCTGAAGTATAACCAGGGTTCTCCTTTAATTCCTTAACCCCTTGATCTGGTCATGGATGTGCTGAGTCATGGGATAAAAGACCAAATCCGCTTGTGCAAAGTTTTTTACTGATGACATTGTGTTGTGTAACACCAGAAAAGTGGAAGTGGAGAGAAAGTTGGAAGAATGGAGAATGACTTTGAAGATAAACCAAAAAAGACAGAATGCATCAGGTTTAATGATGCTCAGGATTCTGAAATTAGCAGGCAGGGACAGCTATTGAAACAAGTGGATAAATTTAAATATCTAGGATCACTGCTATACCAAGATAGAAAATCAGATGCAGAGATAACCCTTAAGAGTGCAGTGTGGATAGAACAATTTAAAGAAGGCATCAGGAGTAGTGTGTAATTAAAGAATTAAGGCAAAAGATAAAGGTAAGCTTTTAAGAAAGTTGTAAGACCAGCAATGATGTATGGAGCTGAGACATGGACAGTAAAGGCAGCACAAGAGAAGAAGTTAGATGTGGCAGAAATGAGAATGTTAACATTAAATTACAAAAAAATGACAGAATAAGAAATTAGACAATCAGAGAAACAACAAAAGTGGGAGAGGTATCTAAGAAAGTACAGGAAAGTATGTTTAAGTTGAATGGACATGTGATAAGGAGAGACAACAAATATGAGGGCAAAAGAGTGATGGGAATGGAAGTACAGGGGAAGAGAGAACAATATATGGCCAAAGCGGAGGTGGATGAATAAAGTAAAAGAAGGAAAGGGGCTTGATTGGCAAGGGGAAGTGGGAAAAGATGAAGAAGAGGAAGAAGAAGAAGTGTTAGAAAATGAAAGGATGAATAATATTATTTGTATAAAAACATCTGAAACCTGTAGCTCAAGTATATAATGAGGCTACCCTTATGTTTTGCTCTGATGCCAATAAAGGATTTTATTTGGTTGTTATTCAAGTGACTACATTCTTTCAACAAATTTATTATTTAGAAATAAGGAAATATACGTCTTTCCTCCACATCCTGATGTTTCAACCAATGTTTATTATCAATACAATAGAACCTTATCTTATTTAAGTTAAAATTGCACAAATTAAACTTAATTCAAAATAATTTGCCTTGCTTCATTATGTTATTTTCTGTATATTTTTGTAGACATTTCAATCACTGTTTCGCTCAAAACTCAATTTAAATTTGCGTTCGGTGAGAAGGAAGAGAGGGGTCTGTGTTCAATTTCACAGAATTAAAAATAAAACTGCATAAACAACCAGAAAAAGATAAGAATATTTCACTAGCGAAAAGATACAGTGCTACTAAGCTGTTGAATCAATGGCAGCTGTAATGGCCTTCACCTCCTCCACAATGTGGTGTCCAACTCTGATCATGGAGGGCTTCCATGGCTACAGGTTTTCATTCTAACTCTTTTCTTAATTGTGACCAGGTTTTGTTGCTAACTAACTTCTTTTGCTTTAGTTTTAATTGACTTGTTATTTAAGACACAGACCCCTAAATTGTTTCTTTTTTCTTTGATCAGCAGCCAAACAGTAATGAAACACAAAACAAACAAAACATATCCAGATATCACTCCAGAATTTGAAACACCTGCTCCTGCTCCAAACAAAATAGACCTGAAAATACCCAATATTTCAGCCACATAATGCTATATACAATCAAAGAAAATGAAGATCTATAAACATAGTATTTTTGCTGTCCAGTACAACTTCTGTATTTAAAGGAATATCAACAATAAATAATCAATATTGAAAGTAGAACCAACAAACAAATGTTTATAAATTCCAAATTTCTGTTCAATGGGCAAAATGATAAATTTGGAGGCACATAATTAATCAATGTAATATCTGTTTAATTGATGGGAATCTTTGCTCTGTGATATTTTATATTGTTAATTTGTTGTTAGATTAAGTTTAACTGCTTTATCGATTGTAACCTATGATTGTAAATGTATTAGTTATTACATCTTTTCACTTGTGGCAATCAACTTTTGTTACTTGTCCTACTACACTTGCTGTACAAGCAGGCCCTAGCCAGGGGTGGCCAACTCTGATCCTGGACAGCAGTAGTGGCTACAGGTTTTTGCTCCAACCCAGTTGCTTAATTAGAAGCCAGTCTTCACCAATAATAGAACTTATTTAATTTCATGACTTATTAGTGTTTTAACTCTACCATATCAGTTCATTCTTAAATCATAGATTTTTATTTCCTTTCTAATGATACATGGATCATCCAAGTGATTTGAACTCTAAAATGGATTGATAATTTTCAGTTCTTCACTTTCTCTTCAGTTTCCTTCTAAATAAAATGATGACTACACACGGGTGGTACTGGAGACAAGCTAGATGTAGAACTGCTGGATATTTTGTCATTTTCATCTCAATGCTAATAAGGAGCAGTTAAAATACTGAACAAAGCTGTTTATGACTAAAATAAGCAATTAATTAAGGGTTTAAAATCTTAACGAGCAGGACCACTGAAATGAACCAGAAAAATGTCACTTAAGCAATAAGTGCTTCATCAGCAATTAATGATTTCTTATGAAGCAATTGGGTTGGAACAAAAACCTGAAGCCACTGCAGCCCTCAGCCCTGATTTAAAAGGTCTGGGTCTTAAAGAGCAAATAAATTAAATGAAGTTAAGTAGTAACAAAAAGTAGTCACTAATTAAGAAAATTAATGAAAACCTGTAGCCACTGTGGCTCCCCAGGATTGGAGTTAGCCACCCCTGCCCTAACCTAATGTTACTCAGTTATATTTACCTCTTTTGTAAGTTGTTTTGGATAAAAGTGTCTGTAATTCATGATAATAATTAAACTGTGAGATGTGCATGTTTCTGCTCCATTTAAATGGTGTTACAAAAAAAAATCAACCAATTGTTTGCCTTAAAGGGTTCTAGTCTTAAAATGCCAAAGCGGAACTGAAAAGCTCAGACTTTAGATGTGCACATATGAACAAAGGTGTGCCTAGAGCACTACATGATTGAGGGGTTTCCAAAACAACCTGGAAAAAGGCCAGGAACAAAAAAAAAAAAAAAACATTTCACATACTTCAAAAAGAAATTTTATTCTAGTTAAAAACCTGCATTCACTAGTTCATGGAAATTTTTTAAAATTTGAAAAAAGAAATGTTACAAGTATTTTTTAATAATAAGTTTACTACTAACTTATTTTTTTCATAACAGTGCCATCTACTGGTAGATGCGGGGTCAATGCCCCATTTGTCCTTAATTCAGAGATACCTCTTTCTTTAATCACTGTTTATCTAAAATATTAACAAAATGTTTTTCAAGCATTCCGTACAAGTGGAACTACAATAAAAATACATAATTAGATTATTTTAACTACTGTGTTTGTAGGGAGCTGGTCTCTGACTTGGAAGTGAGATCTATTACACTCAGACTGCCAGTGGAGCAGTGTTTATGTTTCATATATGTTGCATAAAGAGCCAGACATGCACCTCTTGCATTCTTGCTGTTTTACTCAGTTTGGCACCTGGTGGTGTGAGAAAGAGTTAGCTCATTGCAGACTGACCTTAGCATGAACAGAGGCCACGGTAACCAGACAGTTACACATGGGATGAGAATGGACTTGATGAAGGCTGTGTAGAATTAGACCAATAGTGCTTGAGGGAGATTGAATTTCCTCAGCTGATGCAAAAAGAACATTCTCTGATGGGCTTTCTTAATAATATATGTGATGTTATTGTCCCACTTAAGGTTTTGTGACAGCACAGTGCCCAGAAACTTAAATGATTCTGTCATCCCAACAGCTGAGCCTTTTATAACAAGGTGAGCAGGTGACTGTTTCCTGAAATCTATGATCATCTCCTGAGTTTTTTAATGTTAAGGTCCTAATTATTATGGCTGTAGCACAATGTCAGATGTTCCACCTCTTGTATTTATGTCACAGGTGTCTGGTCACACTTATAGGTAATCTAACTTAGACACCATTAAAATATCCGACTACGCCACCCAGTTTTATTAAGAGACTGGGAACTCCTTAAAAATACCAATAATAGCACACAGGTTTCTTTAAATTGGGCGGTGAGTAAACACACAATGAAAGACACAACAGTAATTTTAGAAAAAAGCAACAGTAAGTTCTATTACACAAGACAATATAAGATACATTAAAAAGATAAACGAACATAACAAAAACTAAACATATCAGGAATCAATTTCCTTTTTTACAAAGGAAAATACACAGTAAACCCTCTAAAAGTCCGTTAAAAACAAGAATTGGAAGATACAACCTTTAGTGGTGCAGAGTCCAGTTTGTGCACTGTGTTACCCCAACACTTAATTGTTCAACTGTCCATGGATGCACTCTGTTCCCCGGACACTCGTTCCCCTACAGAAATTGTGTCAAATTGTTGAATCCCTGTCAGCGTCTCTTCGTTGTTCCTTTTTCTTCCACTCTGGGCTCCTTGTGTTGCTGGGACCTAGGCACGCCGCATTTCTAGTCTGTCAGCTTTGCTTGGTCCTCTCATGCGGCTTCCCTCTTTCGCTGAATCCACAACTGGCGTCTCCTTGTGGAGCTGTCTCTTCCTCCCTGGAAGTAAATGTTGCCGTCCTTGTGCCTCACGTCGTGCCAGCCAGGTACCCTCGTCTGCCTACGAGCCCCTGTGCTCTGTCCGAATGTCTTGGCAGCGTTTTCTGTGGACTGTCCTCCTGCCTTCTGCTGCCCAGGAGTTTAAATCTACTTCAGTCCCTGCCATTATCAGTTCTGGACAATCAGACTAAACAATGGTACATCTGCATTTCCTGGGTTTAACAATTAATGAAAACACAAGTTAAAAAAAGGAATTGTTACCAATCATGAATAAGTACAGATATGCTGATTAGAAACCAATATTTCCAAGTCAGGTAAATACAGACATCCTCCAAGGCCAGACTTCAAAGTGGCGACTCCTTTGCAAGACAGCAAATACCTCCACAAACAACCCTGACAAAATCAGTAACTGGATTATCCAGGATCCTCCAAGGAAGCAGCAGTTCTTTTATCACACTGGTATTGTTTGTAATCTCAACCAGCCATAAACTTCAAAGTGGTGACTCCTTTGCAATACAGCAAATACTTACATCCTGCAGACAGCCTTTTAACTTCTCACCCCTCAGTCCCAACAATGAGTGCCTAATGGAACCACCCAGTGCACAAAAAAAAATGTCCCCCTCTGACATTTATATTGGCTCATTATTGTTTGAAATGTGGCATATTTATGTGATATCAATAGCAAATTTAAGAAATTTGACAGACAAATCACCAGAGGTTCAATCATTTGTATACAGTGAGAAGAGTAGTGGGGAAAGGACACATCCCTGTGATGCACCAGTACTAAGGGTAAATAGGTCAGACTCTGTTCCCAATCACACTTACTTTTTCCTATCTGTAAGATAGCAATAGCAAATTGAATTGGGCAGGTTGAACTGTTTGAGTTTCTTATCTAGGAACTCTGGAATAATTGTATCGAAAGCAGAACTAAAGTCCACACACAAGATCCTCACATATGCCTCTGGCTTATCAAGGTGTTGGGTAAATAAAGCTCAGACCTAAATTCACTGCATCATCCACAGTCCCATTGGCTATATATGCAAACAGAAATTGGTCCAGAAAGTCTTTCGTAGCATTCTTGAGGTAATTCAGAATAATGCGTTCAAAGGTCTTCATTACCACAGAGTTTAAAGCTACTGGTCTGTGCTCATTCAGGTCTGTGACCTGGGATTTTTTTGCTACTGGAATGATGGTGGAGATCTTAAAGTAGGCAGGAACAGTGCACAGAACCAGAGATTGGCTGAAAATGTCTGCACATACTGTAGACAACTGTTCTGCACAGTGCCTGAGTGTGGATGGGAAAATTAAGTCTGGGCCTGGGCCTTTTTAAAATTTTACTTTGTGAATAAGCTGCAGATGTTTTTTGTATTGGTGACAGGAGGGGGAAGCTGAGAAGAAAAGGAATGTAGAATAGTAACAGTGAGACCATCAGGTAGATTTATGTCCCATTGTCTTTCAAAGTGACCACTGCTGATTAGCCAGACTGGGATCAGCAGAACTGTTTGAATTTTGTTTCTTATAGTTAGTGATCTGTTTAAGGCCTCTCCAGAGTGTTGAGCTGTCATTTGCAGACAATTGTTCCTGCAGCTTATCTGAGTACTTTCTTTTGGCACCTTTAACCCCTTTCTCCAAGGTTTACTTGGCTTTCCTGTATTCCTCACGATTGCCAAACCTGCAAGCACACACTTTGTCCTGGCACAGCTGTCTGAGCTCTGGAATGAACCAAAGCTTATCATGGTTAAATAAACATCTTCATAAAAACTAATATACAGTGATCCCTCCTCCATTTCGGGGGTTGCGTTCCAGAGCCACCCGCGAAATAAGAAAATCCGCAAAGTAGAAACCATATGTTTATATGGTTATTTTTATATATTTTAAGCCCTTATAAACTCTCCCACACTATTATAAACATTTCACGCACAATTATACAGCATAAACCCTTTGTATTCTCTTAGATATTAGGTAAGATTCATTGAAATTATGTATGTAAACACAGTTTACATACAGTAAAACCTAAATATTATTTTAAAGATATCGAGCGTCTCCGATATCACATATGTTACAGCCATTACGACAGACAGGCTACCAGCAATAAATACGTACAATGCAAGAAAAATTGTATACAGTACAGTAAAATGTGTGTACAGTGACACTAAACTATGTACATGTAATAAGTACTGTACGTAAATAATTAATTATGGTTACTCACCAACAATGACAGGACGACTTGTCCGATAATGATGAGTTTAATTTTACTGCACAAAAAAGGATGGCGTTACAGCTCTTCTAAAGGAGCCTCTTCAGGCGACTGTTTAGCACCGCCGTTGTTCTTCTTCCATCACTCTTCAATCCAAATCCCTAAAGCAGATTCCATCCAGACTACTGCCTTATGATGTCCACTTGCAACTCGTTTTGCGCCCTGGTTAAAGGACACTGCAGCTGTAGATCTTATATGCTTTTCCTCCTTTTTAAATAAAAAGAATCGTGGACTCATTGATGCTGTAATGGTGTTCTGCAGAGATGTAGCTGTTTCCATCCTTCAACATATCCAAAACTTTTACCTTTTCTGCAATCATTTGCATCTTCTGTTGGCGCTTGTGAAGCAGTAGCAGGGGCACGTTAATGCTGAATGAGTGAGATTAGACTTCCTGGTTAATGCAGCACTCCGTCGCTGAGCCAATCAGCAGCACACAGGAACTTAACCGCGTGCTCTGATTGGGTAGCTTCTCAGCCATCTGCCAATAGCGTCCCTTGTTTGAATTCAAATGCGCCCCTTGTTTGAATTCAAATGGGCAAATCAACGGAGGAAGCACACGTACTGTAGACCGCAGACATCCGCGAAGCAGTGAAAAAATCCGCGATATATATTCACATATGCTTACATTTAAAATCCGTGATGGAGTGAAGCCGCGAAAGACGAAGCGCGATATAGCGAGGGATCACTGTACTGTATGAAATTACAGTATCAGTGTATTCATGTATGTTGGAGGTGGTAGTTTTGAAGGTACACCAGTCAGTACAGGCAAATCAGTCTTGAAGTTCTACTGCATTGCTGTTCCAATTTTTAACTGTTCTTTTGGCTGGCTTTACAGTTTTCAGCTTTTGTTTGTAAGATGGAACAAGGTGTATTATGGAATGGTCAGAATTGCCAATGATAAGCATCATTAATAGCTGCATAGCAGTGACCTAGAATAATTTAATCTCTGGTAGGGCATTTTATGTGATGTTGATATTTAGGAAGGACCTGGTTAAAACTGACATGGCTAAAACCACCAAAAAGTCCAGGTCCAGGTTATCTTTTTGTATTCTCAGTGTTTACATTAGTGAGTTGCCACTGCACCTCTTGAGATTAGCTCCAGAGCAAATGTAAACACTGGTCAGAATCACTAAGGAGAACTTCCTTAGTAAATTAAACAGCTTACAGTTTATAACAAGCAATTCTGGGTTGGAAGAAAATGATTTGAAAACAGCTGTTACATCATTACACCAATCTTGATTAATGAAGAAAAGCACTCCTCCACTCTTTGTTTTGTTGCAAAGTTTGGAAACATGGTCTGCATGGTACAGCATAAAGTCAGGTACAGTCTGTATAATACAGAGTCGGGAATAGAGTTGTTCGGCCATTTTCCATACTCTCATTCTTCCTCACTCACAATAGTGTGCTGCAGTGCAAGAAAGAGTGAAGTATGTGTTTCCCATATTCTCTCTCAGCCTCTCTTAATGCATATTTTCTGGTATAAGAAACAGGGAGGCACATTCCACCCTTACTACCACTCCCATTGTGCATTAGAAAGGATGAGATATACTCTGCCCATATCAACCTGTCTTACTCACTGCATGTATCTTCTTATGTTTAGATTTCTGCAGGCTAACTTCAGTCCCTCTTGGTCCCATCAGAGGTATAGCTGCACTCCTAACAAAATACATGCCTTCAAGTGTCAAGTAAATACTGTGCACATTCAATTAAGCTTCTGCCTTAGACTGTAACATCCATCCATCCATCCATTGTCCAACCCGCTATATCCTAACTACAGGGTCACGGGGGTCTGCAGGAGCCAATCCCAGCCAACACAGGGCGCAAGGCAGGAAACAAACCCCGGGCAGGGTGCCAGCACACCGTAGGTAGACTGTAACATATAATTTAATATTCTGACAAATAAAATGAACGCTTTTATAAAATATTTTGGTCATTTGTCACTTTTTTTTTTTCGTGAATATCAGTTTAACGTACTCTTTGATTATCGTACATGTATGACACTTTAGACCTGAGATTCCTGACCTCACATTTAAACGTCCATTTCGGCAAGCAAACTGTTGTTTCTTTTCCTGTTCAATGACAAAGGAAAATAACTGCCATACAGTATATCTAATATACATTTTCTAATTTTAATTTGTTTTAAAAACACCATTTTATAAAGATGATTTATACCCATTTTAGGTTTCTTTATCAAAACGCTGTTTGACACTAATCTAGATATAACCTCCAGTCCTGTAATCAAAGCAAGTTCCACTATCTGCATGAAAATTTCCTGCTGCAGCTGCTAAAAACTGCAAAGTATAACTTAAAAACTATGATTCAAATTTGTGAACAACTGATGATACAAATATGTTTTTAAAGGCACAATTTATTCTAAAACCTTCATCTCAGTCATAGACCTCTCACATACACTCGCAATACATAATTAGGTTCTATGCCAGAAAGAATTAGGTTGAGCCTCCTGAGACTTACTGGAATGACAGTCTCTGCATTGTTTGACATGGATATGTTGTATTAAAAAACACCAATGTAAATTTGTTATTAGTTATTGATGTATACACATACTGTACATATTAACATTACTTGTAAATAGTTGTCAGAAATTTGTCTTTTTCAATATGGTGACTATCTATGTGATTCCAAGAGGAGTGGGAACTGAACCAGATGGATCAAATATAAAATTGTAAATAATGTAAAGAGCAATCAATAACAGAAATACATGAACTGAGAAAAAGGCAAATTTGTCAGAGAAAAAGAAAAGGTCAGATACAGCTTATAGAGATAATGGAATAAAAAGTGTAAAAAAAAGAAGAAAAGGATAAAACTGAGTGGCCCAAATTTATAAGAAGGGAAAAGAAGGCACAAAGGAGATGTTTTCTGTATCTAATCACAATAGAAGAATACCTGTTTTCCTGACTATATAATCTTAATTTTTCCTCACGTTCTGATTGGCTGGTCTTATGTCCTCTAGTGACTTGATCTGTGTCTTTTGTTTCTTTGCTGACAAGTTTCAGATTAGGTCTTTTTCACAATTGCTGCTTTTCTAAATAGAATATACAGTATATTATGGGCGGAATGGTGGCGCAGTGGTAGCACTGCTGCCTCGCAGTAAGGAGACCTGGGTTCGCTTCCCAAATCCTCCCTGCATGGAGTTTGCATGTTCTCCCTGTGTCTGCGTGGGTTTCCGCCCACAGTCCAAAGACATGCAGGTTAGGTGCATTGCTGATCCTAAATTGTCCCTAGTGTGTGCCGTGTGGTGGGCTGGCACCCTGCCCAGGGTTTGTTCCTGCCTTGTGACCTGTGCTGGCTGGGATTGACTCCAGCAGACCCCTGTGACCCTGTGTTAGGATATAGCGGGTTGGACAATGACTGACTGACAGTATATTATATGTATGCCAATAGTAAGAATTAATCGATGGCTCTCTGTTTGCTAAAAAAATCAAAAGTATGTCCAGCTACACAGCGCTACACAGCGCACAGCAAACCATTTCATGTTTTTGTATACTTGGTATAGGAACAATTTTGGTTATTTACAAACTTGTGTCTATGCATTGAACCTATTATGAAAAGAGTAATTAGTTCATATATACAGTATTCCAAAGGAATGATACATTTTTTCATTTTTGTAAAGCTGCAAAATTTCATTGTTATAATATGGTCCCAACATAAGGCAGCACTTATGAGGACTGAACTTGCAATTTTGTGGTTAAGTAACTAGTGCATCAGTCTCTAAGTGACATTGCTGTACCTAGTAGGTCTTGAACTTTGAAGGATGTTTTGACCAACATATTTAACATGGCTCTAATTGCACACATCCATGGAAAAATACAATTCTAAATTAAACACATAATTTTTCATTAATTCATTTTCATGTAGTCCAGAAAGCTTACTGATGTTTTAGGAATTGTTGCTTCTATTGAGATATTGAGTCAAAGGGTATTTTCTTTTTGTACCACACTTTGCCCAGCAACAGTCTTCAGCTTCTCTTGGGAAATTCCCAAGTGGTCCCAGAACAGTTGAGAGATATGATCCCCCCACAACATATCTTGAATTTGCCTCTAGGTCTTCTTTCTGAGGGATCTACATGGTTCACCATGATTTCAGAATAAAAAAAGTTACAACTGAATGATTCAGTGTGTGATAAACCACAAGGAAACAAACTTAAGTAACACAGCATTAAGTTCAAATGTAACAATCAAGCCATATATACAGTCTGAATAAATATACTGTATGTGAAGATCTACATCATGTTCATATATTTGTAATGTTTTATCCATGGTTTCTTTACTTTAAATTCATTTATGTTATTATTTTCATCAAAGGATTGATTATATCATTCTTGTTAGCATTATGCTTATTCCCAAGGATGCTTTCTGGTTGTCCAAATGTCACTGCATGTGCACCAAATTGTGATGTTTCAATAACCATTTTATGTAGTATCTGAATAAAGGTAAAGGAATTGCCTCATTTTTGTTAGAGAATAAATAATTAGATGCTGAAGAATTTTTAATTTTCCGGCTTCAGCTCTTTCATGAATTGATTTTGGTCAAGCACCATTAAGAAGGTTTGCCTGCCCTAATATCTCTTGGCCCATAATTTTGCTTTTGTCTCTGGTTAGTAACTTAAACC